>NC_139597.1:5685015-5887515 GCF_946808225.1 Silurus aristotelis | reverse complement strand
TCCGTCGATGGTGACGGAGAGCGCTCCGGTTCCAGCGTTGACTGTGTTTACGATGAATTCAGAGGGCACACCTTTGAGACATAGACAGGGAAACCTTTTAGTTTTAAACAACAGAGAAAATGTTGTATTTCTCAGTATTCCACTGACCCATGCTGTCTCTTTTGTTTAATTTACTGTACAGCAAAATAGGTTGACTTTTAAAAATAGCTAATATGCCATAACATGCTTCGTTGAGCGGCAGAAAGAATTATAGAGGGAGAGATGAGAGCCTCCAGAGAGAGTGTGTGCTTACTTTGAGCAATTCTCTAGTACCTCTATCCTAAACCATCGATGACATTAAACACATGTTTAATGTCTACCATAAGATTATTGTCTTATTAGGGGGATGTAAACTTATGCACTCAACTGTATTTCGACGCACTGCTCAAGATACACTTGATTTCAAGTTGAGTTTGTTTTGCATGTGTTTGTTAAGTGAGTCAAACTTACCTGTGGTTCCTCCCTCCAGGCCGGGGCCAAAAGCAGACACCATGCCAGGGTCTCCAACTTGACCCGGTTCTCCCACACGGATCTTGAAGGGGCTGCCAGGAATATGGCTTCCGTTGAAGCGTACGTCGATGGAGTGGACTCCGTTTTCACGTGGGATGAATCGAATGGCATGCTTGTCTGTGAAGAGGAAACACAAAGATATAGACGGATGCTCTCAGAAACCATACAATAAACAGCTATTTTAATGGGACTTGTAAATGGATATGTGTGTGTGGGTTTGTGAATGTGCACTCACCATTGTCTAGTTCTGTGATGTAGCACTCCTCCACTGCACCGGAGGGTGTGTGAACCTTGGCGTCGATCATACCCCTTGCGCCATTCAGCTGCACTGCAAAAGATGCTTCCTGGTTCACTTTTAGACCCGTTTCCTGTGAAAAAACACTACTGTAAATACATTTTATTGCTGTATTTATGAGGAACACAACTTTCATTTGTATGGTACTGATATATAAGTTGAATTCACACACACATGTTAGTACCACGATTTGGTTGCATGGGGAAGAGCAAGTTTTTTTTCCTTGTAAATGTCACATTTAAATGAGAAGTGGCTACATGGATAGCACAGTTTGCACCGGCCTTGACATTTGTCTTGTCAACCTCTAACCTCAGTTATTCTCTGAGTGGTTTATTACTCTTGTGAAGTCATGAGTCATGTGTATGTGTGTGAGAGAAAGATAAAGCGAAAGAACAAAAGAGGAAGAGAGAAACAAACCTGCAGGCTAGTAACAGTAAGTCTTCGAGCGTCGTCAGACAGCGTCGCTATGGGAACGATGAACGGACTGTCTGGGATGTGTTCATCGTTGAATTTGATTGACACCTCATAGTCACCTGGCAATCATTGACATACAGCCTCTTTAACAACCTTATTAACATACTCATCAAGACATATGTATATGCATATGAATAGATTAGCAAGGTTATTTCTCTACACTGGTTAAGAGCCTGCATTGTATTCCAAAAGTTTGCATACACCTGGCCATAAGTATGTGTATTTTGAGCATCGCATTCCACATTTAGTCCCAATTGGCTCCTTTAAGTCCTTTCACTGTCCTGGAAAGATGTTGTGACTAGATTTTGGAGTGTGCTTTTGGAGATTTGTGCTCTGTGGGGCAAGGAGGCCTGGGGTGCATTCAGTGTTCCAATTCATCCCAAAGGTGTTCAGTAGGGTTAAGGTCAGAGCTCTAGATCTTCCACTCCTACCAATGCAAAGCATATCTTCATAGAGTTTGTTTTGTGCACAAGGGCACTATCATGCTGGAACAGGTTTGGGTCTCCTAGTTCACGTTAGGAGAGAATGTCATGCAACTGCATCCAAAGATTATGCTACTGCATCCTATACAAGTGGGTGCTTCAGCTTCACTTTTATAGTCAGGTGTCCCAATACTTTTAGTCCGTATTATGAACACGTGTACCTAAAACATCTTACCGGGTTCTTGGACCACATAGGCCACTCCACAGGAGCCGTCCTTTCTGTCTTCAAAGGAGATTTCAGCTTTACTGGGTCCCTCAACAGCGATGGACAATCCACCAGCACCTGCCTCACGCGTCCAGATACTGAACTCGGCTACAAAACGCAAAGCCAACACACTCTTACTCATACTATTTTCAAAATCTTGAATAGAGGTTTCATGTTTCATGTGTTTCATACACTGTATTTGACACTGTACACTGAAAATCACTACAGCTTACCTGGCACTCCTGCAACGCCTCTGTCGAGACCGGTACCACCGGCACGTACTTTATGAGCTCCTCCTTCTCCGAGCGGCCCCACGGTAAACTGGAAGGGGCTTCCGGGAACATGCTGGCCCCGGTATTTCACATTAACTGTGTGAGGGCCCATCTCATGGGGCACAAAGCGCACACTGTAGGTGCTGTTTTCGCCCTCGATGATCTCAGCATCATCCATTTTGCCACTAGGACTCGTCACCTGAGCCGTCATTTCTTGAGTACCAGTCTCACCTAAAAAAAATGCGAGAAAAGGGAAAAAAATGGAGCAACTGGGAGCTGCATAACGAGATACAGAGGTGCAGGAAAGTTTTTTTTTTGCAGGAAAATTATATAAATACTAAAAAGCAACTAAAACACTACTTTGATAGGCTTACTTTTACAGATACTCATTCATTTCCGGTTAAATAAACTGAAACACAAATGTCAAACAACCTAAGCACCCAACACACACACACCCTCAGATTGACGGGACTGGATGCCACTGAAGGGCCCCATAAATCCTCCGAACACATCTCTGAAGGGGTCTCCCCCAAGCTGCGTGCTCTCCTCAACACGCACTTCGCGCTTGGTTTCCCCTGCCCGCGTCTTGCTGATCTCGGTACGCTCGGTGCGTGTATATGTGTGGCTGCTGCGAGTGAAGGTGCGCGTTAGCCTTTCTTGCGCCGACACCATCTGAAACCAGTTCCCTGCAGGACGCATGGGTCCAGAAAGAGGAAGGAAAGCCACAGCGAAAGAGAAGGAGGAAAGACAAAGCAGTAAGATCTGGGAAATCAGCGAGACGGCGAGAAAAAAAACTTGCACGCTTCATCTATTTTTGTTCATAATGCGATAATGATTTTTTTTTAAATCATGCTAGTTTTCTTTAAAACAATAAGCAGTTGAAAAGGTTGGAACAAAGCACAGGTGGTGTGACAGATGGAATAAGGTGCGGAAAGGAAAAAAGTGCCTATACTTGTCCTTTTTTTTCTCCGTCCATTAACCTCTTTATGATACCGAAACGGATAGGTTAAGCTGTAAATTCTCCTCACCTGGGATTTTGAGGTTGAGGTCGCAGGTGCTGCCTACAGTAGCTATTGAGGGAGCCTGCCTTCTTCTGGTGATGCTTTCCTTCATCCTGCCCTCCCCCAGCACCTTTACTGTGAAGGGACTTCCTGCAAAGAGGCACACAATACAGAAATATCACAAATGTCCCTGAGCTCAGAAAAAGGCACAACTTCTAGTCATGTTCCAAGCATGAGGTTGAAAAAGCCTCAGAGTACCAATATGCTTTATTTCTTGCAGTGTTTCAAATGAATTACTTTTAGCTAAGAGCTAATGTTATAAAGTTTAAAGTTGCATTTTAGTGTGGCCTGACTGCAAAGCACTGATAGCAGTGAAATGAAATACAACAACAACAATCCCCTGTTGAGTTCAAGCAGCAAAAATTCAGTGCACTGAATGTTTTGCTTTTCAGTGTGGTATGTTTTCTCTGTCTCTGATGAAAAGCAATACTCCTTGTTCATGGTACTCCATTTTAATGATCTGGTTAATTTTTTTAAGGCAACATGGATTGCATTCACCTTCTGCTTTTCAGTGTGTTTTGTTTTCCGTATTTCCGTATAAAGCAAAAATGTGTTTATTTATTTTTACTTATGATCTACAGCATTTGAAAAACAATATACTGAAATTGCCCTAAAGGCCAATATGTATTTTTAAGCCCTGTACCTGGCACATGCTGGTCTGCAAACTTGATGTTGATTATATAGGTACCCGGCTCCGTGGGGCAGTAGGTTACTTTGCATGTGCCATCCTCGATGTCTTCACAGTTAATGTCCACTTTGCTGGGACCTTCGATGGACAGACCCAGACCACCATAACCTAACAGGGCGATATTTGCTATTATCATGAGATAATACCTAGATAATGTAATATATGTGTGTTAGGATTGATTAAATTGCAGCAGCTAATAAAATTAATTATGGTGTCCCACAAGGGTCTGTTTTAGGCCCCCTAGTGTTCGCTTATAATATGCAATATAATGTGGGCTTTACACGATATCCTGATGGAACTTTACTTTGGCCATGTTTATTATGATATACAGTTTAAGACTGAGTTGGGATACATGAATATCGATTAATGTTAAATCCAATGCTACACGTTTAATGCAGTGCCAGTGATGGTTTGGTCATAAAAGGGGTTTCTGAGTTCATCCTGAAAATAAACAAAAAGGTCAAAGCGAATTTATTCAGACTTATTCAAGTGAAACCGGCTGCATTAACTGAAAGATTTAGCCCTGACTTATAGTTCTGATTTCCTGAAGCAGTATAGCTCAACCCAAACACTTCTTTCAGTTGAAGCACAGTTGCTAAGAATGCTAAATATATATTTTCTTGTTATTTCATCATTCATAATGTCCAGGGAATAATTTAACCTGGCATATTTGAAATTCTTGAATGTTTTATTTTATTACTGGTATACCAAATCCCTTTGTGATTTGGATTAAAATGAAAAAATATAAATCCCGATTATTCTCAATTGTACTCAAACATTGTTTTTGAGAATATGAATAGTTCCCTTATATTCAATTTGTTTAAACCCCTCAACTCTTACCTGCATTTCTCGTGTCCACGATGAACTCTGCCACCTCAAAGGTGTGTCCCTCCACCAGGCCTTTGCCAAACACTTTCACTTTGCTGGCATCTCCGATTTCTGACTGACCCACGATGATTTTGAATGGGCTGTTGGTCACATGTTTGCCGTTCTTCTTCACACTCACCACATGCTCACCCACTTCCTTAGGAGTAAAGGAGATCCCTAAGAAAAGATGAGAAAAGATGAGTTCTCCATTAGCTGGTTAGCAGTAAAGCATCAAATTTTAATAACTAGTGGAGTAAAGTACTTTGAAATGTGGGCTGAGGCTTCCAAGTTGTTTTCTTTCTACAGTGTTTTTCATGAACACTGTTAAAAAAAAATCTCATCTAATAGTTTCTAGGAAATTCTCATCTAATAATTATTTAGCATAGTCCAATGTGATAAGTGGACACCACAAAAACAACTTCTTTCCATCCAAAACTGACTCATCTCTGGTCGGCTTCTTTAAAACTAAAATTACAGTAATGTAAACCCTATACCGTTTATCTTTATTTATTATTTTATTATTTTATTTTCCTAGTTGTTATAGTTTTTCATATTTTTATAGCACCAGGACACCATGACAATTCCTTGTATATGCAACCCATGATACTTGGCAATAAAGCTGATTCTGATTCTGATATTTTGAGCATCATTAAAGTCTGTCTAAGACCTTTAAGACCTATAAATAAAGTAACACTCGAAATGTCCCTCAGAAGAAACATTTAAAGACACTAAAAGATCCCTATTAATTCAACTGTCTAGGTGAGATATGAAGTAAAGCATGAAATACCACTGTTGGTATTCTGCTCACCGATATGGCGGTTAGGCAGTCTTTTGAGCAGACACGGCTCCTCGTTACCAGATGGAGCTCGGATGCTTGCTGTGAGGGAACTTAGGTCTGTCTCTGTTATCTTCAGAGACACGTCAGAAGCTGTGCCTACGTTTAACTGGGACGTTCTCATGGAGTCATCTCCTTCACAAGAGAAAGAGCAGGATAGTAAATATTTGAAGGGTTGACAGTACTATTATGACATTCATGCAATAAATAAAGTGTAAAAACACAACAGTTATTGATTGTTTCATTCTTTCTTATATTAAACACTGACAAACCCTTACACACACTGACCTATACACACTCACCTGTAATCTTGGCTGTAAAGGGGCTCCCAGAGATGTGCTTGTCATCAAATTTGACAATGATATTATAATCTCCTGGTGCAGTAGGCAGGTAGGAGACGGTGCAGGTGCCATCTTTGTTGTCTTTACAGCTGATCTCCGCTTTAGACGGACCTTCGACGGCCAGAGAAAGGCCACCTAAGAAAAGAAAGAGCAAAACAGCACCTGAATAATAATGCACAGGACAAGTGTTAATTCTATTATGCAACAAAAGTTTAATTAATAAGGCTTTTATAATATTTTTATTAAATACCTTCTCCTGCATCTTTTGTGACAATCGTGAAGATCGAGGGTTTGTTGACCATGCCGTGACTCAGGCCAGGCCCGTAAGCAGTCACATGACCACTGTTTATGGCATCGACGTAGAACTGCAGTGGACTCCCTGTCAAAGAAAGTAAACCGAACAAACACGAGGGGCTTCAATTCTGGTACACAGTTTTGACAAAACAAAATCCTAATAAAAGATCTTAGGTACATAAATAATCATGGATAAAGAAGTGGTTTATCACCTGGTATGTGGTTGCCATCATATTTGATGTCCATCTCATGCAGACCTTTCTCAGTAGGGGCGTATTTCACTGTTACAGTGCCGTCTTTATTGTCAGTGATGTGAGGCCGAGCTGTCTTGCCGGAAGGCATTCGTACCTCACCTAAAAAAATACACAATTATGCCATCATTTCTTTGCTGCTACATGAACTGAGATGATCATCATTTTTGTACATTACTAAATTTGACTCCAGAATTATTGGCACCCATCAAGAGAACATGGAAAATGATTGTATAAAATTTTCACTAATGAATGAGTTAAAAAAATAAACATTTTTACTCACAATTGTTTTCTTTAATTAAAAATATTCTTATAACCTATATATTTATTTGGGAATTTATTTTCCTGAAGTGGGTAACTTCTTATGGTTGCTGGTTTGCTCCTGGGATAAGGCTACTGTCTTTTCTCCCTGTGTACATGGAATTCCTCCAAGGTTTTTCTCTGGTTTCCTTATTAGAATTAAAAGTCTTGCTTAAAGGCCCAAGAGTGACAGCTTGATAATAATATGGCTTGAACCCCCAAACCTGTAACCCAGAGATTTAAGCACTGAGCTAGCACATTTCTAATGTAAGTGTTAATGAGTAAATGTGTGTATGTGTGTGTAAGGTGCACTGCAATGGACCTGGCGTCCTGTACCAAGTGTACTGGCACGCAGTGTTCCCGAGATAAGCTCCATCGTGTTCCTGACCTGGATAAAGTGCTTCCTGAAAACGAGTAAGTATTTCCTCTCTAAAACATATCTATCAAAATGATCTACAGTAAGTTGAAACTTTAGAAAAAAGTCAGTCTTTTTCTGCCATCATTTCTTTAATGCACATTATTACTAAATTTGCATCCAAATCAAAATGGCTTTCAGAAATACAAAATCAGTGTTTAAAACTGGTTTCCTCAGACTTTGGATTTGAATTCTTATGGAGCCTGATGCACAAATATGTGGAATACAAATATTGATCATTCAAACAGAATGTAAATGGAAAAATAATGAAATAAAAAAAGAATGCAAATATCTCATTTGAGAATTATCAGAAAGAATGAGGTTCTGTGGGTTATTAGTAAATATTACATAAAAATATAAATTATTGGTTTTATGAATTTTTATGTCTTTATGCTGAAGCTAAATATATTTCTTATTGCATGTGTTGTTCAGTAACACTACAGGATATTCCTCATTCTAATGAAGGATGCCTGGAATTCTAAAGCTAAAAACAGCATGATATCTACTAGCAGTATGTCAAGTTTAGTGTTTTTATACAATTTATACAAATGTGCTTGAATCAAACCTGTGATCTCTCCTTTCTGCACTGTAAACGGAATGACCAAACTGAATGGACGAAGCATGGGCTCCATGCCATTGATGGCTGTAACAGGTTCCTCAGTAGCCTGGAACAGAAACAGATTCACTGTAAGCGCCATTTGCTAGTGAGAACTTTGTGTTCAGAACCATCTGAGAGGATCCTAGCCAAGAGAAGCGAGCAAGCCATGCACAAAAAGAAGATACAAGTCAAAGAAGGTTTTAGTTGAAGTGCTGACTTGGGTAGTCGAAACTGTAGTTAAAATGTTATGGCTGAAATAATTGTGTAGAGAAGATGGATGGATGGATGGATGGATGGATGAATGGATGGATGGATGGATGGATGGATGGATGGATGGATGGATGGATGGATGGATGGAAGAATGGATGGAGAGGATGGCTGAGGGGTTGAAAAAAATGCATGAATGGGATGGAGATTGTATAAGGGAAGCTGTGGAGAGGCAAGGGCTTAAATGAGTACCCAGTGAGGGGAGTAACCCTGGTAAGGCGAGTAGGGCTGCTGTAACTGCACTTTATCACACGGCTCCTCTATTATAGGAACAGTATCACACGCCTGGGGATGGAGGAAGTCACATGGTTAGTTTGGCTGAAAACCACACTCATGCATTTGAACATTTAGTCATTGTTGCCAGGTACTCAGCATTATCCTAAAACACATATAAAGCTTCTGAAGATACAGTTATCTCCTGAAATTACAAAATGCATACTGTAATTTTAGCTTTATGCCACAGAGCTGGTAAATGTTTAATTCTGATTGATCAAAATGTGTTGATTGATACAGCAGCTCTGACAGAGTTCATTTCTGTCTTGATTAAATGTTGGCAAATGTGAATGCTTCAACAACTCTAAATGAAGATAACAATGCCTTTATGTTTTCTCAGTAAATAAAATACATTTACAAAATAATCGCATGCATTTAAAGTGTTTGTGTGCTGCAAATTTCAATGTGCTGTATAGCAAATATGAAATGCTATATTTAAAAAAATATTGAGGACCATTTCCAGAGCTCTGGAAATTTACATTTACAGCATTTGGCAGATGCCCTTATCCAGGGTGACTTACAATTTACTTGCTCAGGGCCCCAGGAGTTGCAGCTAGGTGTAGCTGGGATTTAAACTCACAACCTTTGGATCCAAAGTCCAATGCCTTACCCACAAAGCAATGACAATGACCCACTGCTAATCCATCTTTTTCTATTCCTGACCCCAGCACATTAAAATGTCTATGTCATTTCAGCAATACCGATCACATCCTGTTTTCAGATGATCTGAAAACGGTTTGTTCTCATGAACTTGCTGATCTACTATTTTACCTTCTGACACATTATGGACTCTTCATAATGTAGAAAGCACTTACCACCACATGGAAGGGGCTGTTAGGGATGTGCTCTCCACCGAAGCGGATGGTGATGATGTATTTCCCTGGCTCTGGAGCTGTGTAGTAGATATCGAATGTTCCATCCGAGTTCTCGACAACATCCACGTCCAGTTCCGCTCCGTCAGGGGTGGAAACTTTGCATGTGACTTTTCCTTTACCGGCAGCCTTTGCATCCACAGTGATGACGGTTTCCTCGCCAATCTGAATAGTGGGTCCGAGTCCAGAGCCTAGTCAGGGAATTTGGTATATATGGTTAATAACACAAGGCTGGCTTTGTGGCGAGAAACTGGCTAACTGGCTATGTGCAATATAAAGTCTATAGTTGAGGGGGTTTAGTATTAGACTACTTACCCAGGCCGTGTCCACCAATGGAAACTGCAGGTAAATATTTTGATAGACACAGTTAATACAAAAAACATATGTGTACAGTAGCATTGGTATTATAATTATCTATTTACACCTACCAGGCATAACTTTATAGCCATAACATTGTATTTTCAGACATAACATTATGACCACCTGCCTAATTGTTTTTCACAACAGACATTGTCTCAAAGCAGCTTTACAGAAATTAACAGTCAAGGTGAATGGTCTGATTTTAAAAACAGTCCTGACCAAATGAACATTAACGGCATTAAATTCTTTAGCAATTTTAACTACAGGAGCTCGTCTTTTGGATCTGACTACATGTACCAGCCTTTACTCCCCACTTGCATCATTGAGCCTTGGCCAGCCATGTCCCTGTTGCCGGTTAGAGGACAAAATGTTCACTTGCTGCCTAATAAATCCCACGCTATAACAGGTGCCATGATAATGAGATTATCAGTGTTATTCACTTTATCGGTCATAATGTTATAATGTCATAATGTTATGCCAGATCGGTGTATATTGACTGGGTGAAGTTGATGCCATAATTAAAAGAAGTCGAGATTTTCCATTTAATCAGTTGCGTACCTGTGACCAAACACTTGCTGGCATCTCCAGTGGGCAGCGCATGGATGCGGTATGGAGAGAACGGAATCTCGTCTCCGCCGTATTTGATAGTGATTGTGTAGCGCCCTGTCATATCCGGCACATAGGACACTGTGTATGTTCCATCTCTGTTGTCCCTGATGTTTGCTTTCTTTGGCTTTCCTTCTGGATCCTATTTAAAACACGGCTCGGTTTAACAAGCAAGTACGTCATACACGTCCCTATGTGAATCATCCAACTCAAACATGATTTTTTTCATAAATACATAAATCTATAGCTGATATAACGACTCGCTTCAATAAGCAAAATAATTTGTATAAAAAAGTGTTAACTGTTTTAGGCAACAATTAGTAAGTTATGTAATGGAACTACATTGAATAATTAGATCAAACTTAATGGAGTGTCAGTGCACAGAGACCAGATTTTTACCTATGATATATGTAAATAAATGTAAACACAAAGAATCTGCAGTTAAGATGTAAATAATTAGCACCATGTCAGTCAGTGGAGAAAACAACCCTAAAGCATAGGGTCTTTGAGCTGCTGCAAGTAAAGATTTTCACAAACCCATACTAGCACTGCACAGTGGTCCCCCGGAACTCAGGGGGGTTACGTTCTAAGAGTAAGAGTAAGATTCCAGATTTTGGACACACTCCCACAGCTTCTATGGTACCTTAGTGAATTCATCTAGACATTATGTCACTTTATAAGCATAATAGTGTACAGTATTTGACCAAATACATCATTTAAAATGTTATTCCTAATGATCCTGAACATTCCGTCCCCCTGCGGAATTGTAAAGATAATCCGCAACTTGTTGTTATTTAGGTTCCAAATGAGAAAACGTAAATTTTCCGAGCTGCGAGTTCTGCACCGCCAATTATCGGGGGTTGACTGTATTTCAAACTTATATCACATTGTAATAAGCAAAAAATATATATTAACTTTCTTTCGGCTTCTCCCATTAGGGGTCGCCACAGCGGATCATCCGTGATCCGCATGTTTGATTTGGCACATGTTTTTGCGCTGGATGCCCTTCCTAATACAACCCTCCCCATTTATCATTTAGAGAAAAAATAATCCGAAACCAAGGCTCTATTGAATATTCGCCTGTAAATGGGTATTGAATCCACAAATAATTAATGATATTGTAAGATTTTTTTAACGAACTCTCTAATGACAGCCCTTCGGAACATTCAAGTCACAGTGTAACCAAGTTTCTGATAAAGGAAAGTCTTTACAACAGACAGCTTTTGTCTTTTAAAAAAAAAAGAGGGTTTGATTGAGGGAATGATAATAGCAAGAGCACATTGTTCTGTGGACATTAAACATAAAATAACAGCATGAATGAATATAGCATCATTAATTAATAGATAAAAAGTTGGGCCCCTGAATTGTACAACAGAAAAGGTGATTGCCTCATTGGTAAATAGCAATGATGGGAGGGAGGAATGTTTCTTCTTATAAATCACAACAATACTAAAATATCATCAGCATTTTAGAGCTTCGGGCAGATAGACCTTTTCTCCAAAGAGTTGCTGCCCTGTAATGCAGCATTAGCATTGGTTCAAAAAGATCAGGATCGCTGGCTTCATGCATCACAGAGCAAGCACATGTTAGCCCTCATTCTCCTCTGTCTGAAGTTGTTGGTGATGTCAGAGAAATCGGGGCTGATGGGTGGGAACTGGCCAGTGATCAACTTTGTGTTTTATTCTTAAATTAATTCATCACTTTAAGATTTATCAAAAAGGAGGAAAGGAGAAAGTTGCACATCACAAAAATACATTCTACTTGTCTGTGGCATTTGTGTACATTTGCAGAATTTTGTCAGACACACTTATCCGGAGCATCTTACAACTGAACAGTTTAGGGTTAAGGGCCTTGCTCAAAGACCCAGCATTGGCAGCGCTGGGATTTGAACTAATGACCGTCCGATTCAGAGTCAACAAAATAACCACTGAGCTACCACATTGTACATATTTACAGCAGCGCATTCGAGCCCTTTAGCCCTTTTACAGGAACTCTAACATTAAATATCCATCTAACTTTCTGCACCACCTGTTGAGGTAAAGACTAAATGTTCTATCTAGAGATTTGAGGTATGCAGACAAAAATAAAAGATCACAGACCTAATAGTGGCAACAGAGCACCGGATACACCTAGTAGTATCTTCTACTACTCAAAAAGGCTGCTATACCCTATAAATGGGTAAATATATATAGATCTGGGTGCAAGAGGGTATGAAGGCTCAAAAAGAAGGGAGATGAGGGAAGGGAAGGAGGATGGGAGACATCAGACACGGTGAATGGGACAGAAAAAAGGCCAAAAGGACGCCTTACACAGCCTTTCTTAAGAATATAGAAGGGGATGGTGCCCTTTACAATATGGCTGTCCCACACCCTCCTTCCCCAGTCCTCCACATACACAGAGACCTCACGCCTGCACCCATCCGGATCCTGTATTTGGAGGTCAAAGATCAAGATGTGCACCAGGTGTAATAATATCTAGTCTTCAAATAAAGAGTTGTCCACGTTTGCAGGACAAATCATCTGACTCACCAGGATCTGGACAGTAAGAAGTCCTTCACCAGCATCACGGGCATCAATGGTGAATTCCACCGGAAGGCTGGCAGGGACTCCAGCGGCATTAAGACCAGGGCCGCTGGCACGAACCTTACTGGCATCATGAGCAGGCAAGGCTTTTACTTTAAAGGGACTGGTAAAAAAAACAAAGAATAAAAAAGAAATGGTTTAAAAACTATTTTCGATTCTCTATGTGATTAAAAGTTTAAGAGTAAAAGTTTCTGAAGAAATCAATAATTTCGGTTAATCCTGATTAATGAATGAAGTAGAGTGACACAATTTTACCTTCGTGGAACTTCCTGGTCGGCATATTTGACATAAACTGTGTAAGGTCCGTCTTTTGAGGGGGTGTAAATCACAGTGTGAGTACCATCACCATTATCTGTAATGCTAACCGGCTCTGTTGCTCCTACAGAGGTGGAGAATTGAAATGATTAGCTCAATTAATTCTAAAATTAACGCAGTGTATATGCTTACATTTTATTTCACAAATAATGGCACCCGCCATGAAAATGAATAAAAAATATATTTTTAATTTAGTGTATTCTTGGGTAGAATCTCAGGTGCATTATATACATAATTAAATTGGTTAACACAAGGTTAGCACACTTGGTGAATGCATCTCAAACAGTTCTCCATGCAGAAAATTTAAAAGAAACCCAATGATTCTGTATTTAGGTCAGTGCATTTAGCTGTTCTTTTTCGAATCATGACAACAGCTTTCTGATACTTAACAATTTCCAAGTCTGTTACAGCAAAACACAGATTTTGTATTGTATTCCTTTTGTTTTTATTTTTCATAGTTCTGGAAGGCCTTATTTGGAAGCTTCTGATAGATGGTAATACTTCTAGGGTTATCATACTCTATTCAACATATGACCTAATGCCATACTGTGATTTAATGACGGTAAACGCGTGTATGCGTGTTTACCAGTTGGGCTGTAGAGTAGCACCTCCAGTGGGGCCAAGCCGGCATTACTGCAGTCCACAGTGAAGGTTTGTGGGACATGAGCTCGCACTCCGTTGCCCAGACCTGGACCAGAACACCTCACCTTACTGGGATCCACTAGCTCTCGAACTGGGACTCTAAATGGACTGCCTGCATAGTAAAAACATTTCACATGCTCTTGAACACAATCTAAAAACACTGGTTATAACTCAAACCCACTGTATCTCATTGAACAACAAACAAACTTATAAAACTATTAACAGATTTTTTGTAAATGTATTACCGTTCTCTTTCATGTTTAACTAGAAAAATATAGTAGTTTGACAAAATAATTAAGCTTTGGGACTGATTCCTATAACATATCGTGTTAAGTGAAATATCTCACCTGGAATTGGAAGGCCTCCGAATGTGATGTTCACATCATACTCTCCAGGAGTGAAGGGAATGTACTCCACACTACAACTTCCATCTTTATTATCCTTACAGGACATCTTAGCCTCAGATGGACCCTCAATGGCCAAGCCGAGGCCACCTGTACCAGCACCTCTGAAAACAGAAATAGACAGATGAATTTAAAAGTTGGATTTCCTGGATTTCAGACCTTACACATAGAAAAATCAAGGTACAGGACTGTACCTAAAAGAGTTATTTTGTCACTCCAGCTGTACCCTAGCAGGAAACAGCAATGCATCTTTGAACACTGGTACATTTTTGTGCCTTCTTGTTTGTACCTCTAAAAGAATTCAGTTCAGTGGAACATCAGTGAAATGCTATGGAAAAATATCAGGATGTAATTTTAAAACATACTAGGACACAAAGGTACATTTCAATCATTGGGGTGCATTAATGTTCTTTTATGGGTACAAACAAGAAGGCACAAAAATTTACCAATGTTCAGAGGTACATTTCTGGAGCGACAAAGCAATTGATTTTTCTGTGTGTATTGCACAATTTTCAGGATCCCCTGGCAGATCCAGAATTGACAGCTGGTAGTTCTTGTGTAATATGCTTCAGGCTTAGTAATAAGTGCAAATAAAATATCTACCTGGTCTCCACAGTGAAGCGGTTGGATTTGTTGACTAGTCCCTCTTCTAGACCTGGTCCATACGCCCGAACACGGCTCGGATCACAGCCTTCTGTTACTGACACTCTGAATGGGCTCTTAGGAACCGTCACGTCATCAAACAACACCTCAATCAGGTGCACGCCTGTATACACACACACACCCACACACACGGGCCCATGTGCACAGTTGGTTAGTATGAGTAAGAAATTCTGATTATAATGCCTGCAGTAGGGAAACTGATCCTACCAATGCAGCTCTAAATGCAATATACATTATTACTCTCTCAGTGCAATCACTTTCCACACAAAATACTTTTATTAACCGTGAAAAGCTTTTAGACAACTGGGTCTAGTAGTGTTACAAAAACAATCAGGTTGTTTTTATTACTTATGCTATATAAAATTAGATTTGGCCAGTATTGATGATTATGCCCAACTTCAGCATCACATTACTGGTACATTCATAAAAAATAATCTTATAAAACTGAAATGCAGCTGATTATCATGTAATTTGTGCATAGACCTTATATACTTTACAAACCTTTGTTTATATATACAGTTTCTCACAAAGGTGAGTACACCCCTCCCATTTCAGCAACCATTTTATTATATGTTCTCAAGGGACAATACTATAGAAATAAAATTTGGATATATGTCTCCAGACCTGAACCTTATCGAGCACCTGTGGGGCATCCTCAAGCAGAAGGTAGAAAAACACCATGTATCTAACATCCATGACAACAGCTTCATGATGTCGGTATGGAGAAGTGGAAGAGGATCCCAACAACAACCTGTGCAGCTCTGGTAATTTCCATATTGTACCCAGGAGGATTAAGGCAGTGCTAAATAACAATAGTACTCACACAAAATATTGACACTTTGGACACAGTTTTGACATTTTCGCTTAGGGTGTACTCACTTTTGTTGCCAGGTATTTAGACAATAATGGCTGTATGTTGAGTTATTTTCAGAGGACAGTAAATCTATACTGCTATATAAGCTGCACATTGACTACTCTAAAATATATCCAAGTTATATTTCTATATTATTGTCTCTTAAAAACACATAATAAAATGGTTGTTGAAATGTGAGGGGTGTACTCACTTTTGTGAGACACAGTATATATGGGTCTATATATAGGGGTCTGTTGAACATCTCACCATCCTCATAAGCAGTGTACTCCACTCTGTAGGTCCCATCCCCTCTATCAGTGATGTATGCCTCTGTGTTGGTGCCTGAAGGGTTAACAACGCAGGCTTTGATGTGGTTTCCTCCGGTCACATTGTGAGTGCGGGTGTCCACAATAAAGTGTGTAGTGACTTCTCTAAGGACTCCTGCAAACATGCATACAGCAAATTAAAAAAATATATAATCATCAGGATTTGAAGAGCTCATGTGCTCAGGAGAGTTGGATGGATTAAAGGGTTAAAGCGCTACTAAGGAGGCTTACCTCTAGGTTCAATTCCAGGTCCATAGACTTTGATTCCACTGGTGTCGACAGCAGGATCCACCTCGACACGGGCAGGAAATTTTGGCACAGCATGTCCACCATATTTAATAGTGATGGTGTACATGCCGTGGAATTGGGGCACGTAGGTGATGGAGTATGTGCCATCACTGTTGTTCTGGATATGCACTTGAGCCTGTGCACCTGAGTCTGAGATAATCTCGATAGTGAGATCTGCATCCCCTGCTTTGGAACAGTCCACTGTAAAGGATGCAGCCTCGTCCACTTTGCCCCTTTCTAAACCTGGCCCGCTGACCGTCACTTTGTTCGGGTCGAATACCGATTGCACCATGGCTTTGAAGGGTGATCCGGGGACGTGCTGATCGGCAAACAGAATGTTGATGGCGTATTCACCTGGTTCAGTGGGCAAGTATGATACAGAACAGGAGCCGTCTCCATTGTCCTGGCACTCAATTTTCGCCTCACAGGGACCCTCCACTGTCAGGCCTAGACCACCAGTGCCGGCACCTTTGGTGTCAATGGCAAATGGAGCTGGTTTACCCACAATTCCTCCCCTTAAGCCTGGGCCATAGGCTCGTACCTTAAGTTAAATCAAATGAAATATTTTAAAATATTTAATATTAAAAACTGTATATGACAAGCATACATTATCATGTAAGTTACTACTTTTTTTTTTTTTTTTCTACTTCTACGTGAATATGAAGACACTATTTGGATTGAAGAGATAATTTCCTTTATATTGATATTCTGTAAATACAGATACAAATAGGCAAAATTAGTTTAGAGAACATTAGTTAAAATAGCCCTGGCTTTGGGCATAAACATAAATAAAGATATTTGCAAAACGGACACAGGAAAATGGTATTGTATTACAACCCTATTCTACACTTAACTGTAATATGTAATATATCTACTTTAGCTGTTTTCCCCAAAGGAAGTGAAAAAATTTAAGCTTTCCGGATGCACTTAAACTAACCCCTGTGGCCATGCACACTCTGGCTCACCTCTCCCATGACAAATTAATTACACCCTGAACATCTGAACCTGAAACAACATTTCCTCTAGCGGTTAAATATTCTGCCATGTCATATTCAATCTTCAAGTCTAACCATATGAGTATTATAAAATGGAACATGTGGCTCACAGATACTGCGATGACCTTACTGGCCAGGTAATCTCATTCTCTCGTAATTAAAGAAACAGTAACAACACTCATATACAGGCACACACATGCACACCCACTTCAAAAGAAGGGTAATGAAAAGGGGCAAGCAGAGGAATGTTCTGAAAGGAATGCTGATGGACACGTGGCATTAATTACTAATGATTAGTATGTAATTTCCAAGCCTCAAAAGCTCATGGGAAGTTGAACTCAATTAGTTTAATTTTATGGGATTGGTTAATGCTGCTGTACGATACTCAAAACATTCCTCATCTCTAAAACCAGAAGTGACCAGCATGCATTAATGTAATAGCATTCCTGAACAAAACTAACATGGAGCATTCGGTCCCAAAACTTCATTTTAAACATAAAGAAATATCTGCACGTTGTCTGCTCGACATTTTTGCGATCGAGAGTAAAATTTATTGCACTGGTCACTGATTTTTGGTTGCTCAGTCAGCGTGTGCTGTACAGTTTCATGTCTCGAATCACTCATTCTTTCTTACAAAGAAAAGGTTGTCCAACTTCAGCCAACTTTTAATTTGTTTCAATGCTTGGACCCGTGCAAAATGTAGTTCAACGTTTAGTGACTGGTTCAAAAGGTAACAGCACACACTCTAAGTCCCCATGCAGCAATGGATTATTCGCAGATTACTATATAATCAATTGCCTTAGGTCATATAAGGAAAACCCAGTAAATCGCTGGATAGAATTATGTATGGCTAGATGAATAGATTGTTTATGAGTAAAAAGGTAAGTATGGGGATGGATGGATGGATGGATGGATGGATGGATGGATGGATGGATGGATGGATGGATGGATGAATGGCTGGCTGGATGGATGGATGGATGGATGGATGGATGGATGGATGGATGGATGGGTCAAAAGTCAAAATAATCTTTAAGATGTGTTATTGTACATGGATATGTGGATAATGTACTAGAATGTATGCAAATGGGTAAAAGGCTTAGTATATGGATGGATGGATGGATGGATGGATGGATGGATGGATGGATGGATGGATGGATGGATAGATAGATAGATAGATAGATAGATAGATAGATAGATAGATAGATAGATAGATAGATAGATAGATAGATAGATAGATAGATAGATAGATAGATAGATAGATAGATAGATAGATAGATAGATAGTCAAAACAAGCTTTATTATGTTTAGATACTGTAGATGGATGGTGGATAATGAATTAAAAGGTAGAAAGATTGATGGATGGATGGATGGATGGATGGATGGATGGATGGATGGATGGATGGATGGATGGACAGTGGATAGGTGCGTATGCTGGTAAATTAATAGATAAATAAATTATTTGATCTTCATCTACACTATCTACTATTCCACTTACTTTAGAGGGGTCAGGAGGCATGACTCCTTCCACAGAAAAGGGGCTTCCTGGCACAGGGTTCTCGTCGTAACTGATATCCACCTTGTAGGGTCCCTCTTCAGGGGGAATGTACTTCACAGTGTGCAGTTCATTGGAAGTACCGGACTCAACCTTGCATGGGATTGGCCGGCGAGAAGGTGAGAGGATTTTCACGTCCACTTTGCCCTGGCCACCAGCACCGCGTGTGTTAATGGTGAACTCCTGATCTTTTCCAACATCCACTTCTACCCAACACACACAGAAGAATTACCAAAAAATGGCAATAATCAATTTATTTTTTATAAAACAAAAGATATGAAATAGACATAATATGCATATGATGGATCTGCTGACTCACTGGTGTTAAGTCCCTGCACTTTGACCTTGCTGAGGTCCAGTGGAGGAGCGACGGTGATAATGAAGGGGCTTTTGGGGATGGGGTCACCTCCATGGCATACAGAAATGCTCATGTTACCCTATAAAACAATGGGGGGAAGAATAAGAATACGTTTCACTGGGATGCTTCAAATTATCAGTTCAGGATGTAAAATGAGTTACAATTGTAACACCATATTAATTACTTTGATTTTTTTAAGTAAAGTGATGTAATGGACAGGCAAAATGCTCTTTTCTACAGGTAAAAAACTTCTTCTTGTGTTATTTACCTGAAATACTCACATAGAAAGAACCACTTGTAATTCAGACTGTTTAACCTCCATCAAACATCTATTAAACTGGGTAGCAACTGAGTACCACATGTCATTATGGGATTTAATGTGTCACAACAAATCTGCCCACATCTGACTCTCAGTCATCAAGTAGTAATTAACACTGTCAAATCAATTACCACGCAGGACTTTTATAGCCACAAGACCTTGAATTCATTACTAACATTTTTTTTACTACTGAAAAAAAGAAGGTTGTGTGGGATTTGATATTCTTCAGCAAACATCCTTCCTCGATCTTGTTCTGACACATTAATACATTTGTGTTAAAAGTTCAAGGCATTTAGCGTATAAATGTTAGAATAAAAATATAAAGGAAAAAAAAAAGCATAAACACTTACACTGTCTAGATCAGCGATCTGCGGCCCAGGTGTTGGGGATCACTGATCTCGACAGTGTAAGTATTTATGGTTTTTTTCTCAATATTTTTTTTCTCTATATTTTCTTCTTTTTAACAGGCACTGATCCGTGGGTCAATTGGTACCGGGCCACACAGTAATAATACATAACTTACATTATTTTCGTTTGATTTATTTTCTGATTCTGAACGATGTTTTAATTTGGAAAATTACCGGATTCTTTTACCGCTGAATTAAAACCCCCAAGCTAGCAAAAGGAACAAAAAACAAAACACAGTGGATTAACTTTTATTATTATATTTAGAAAATTCCAGTATTTATGCCGGTCGCATCATTTTATTTTGTTGTATTTATCCCCCACAACTTAAAGGGCGGTCCATGAAAATATTGTCTGACATTAATTTGGTCCGTGGCGCAAAAAAGGTTGGGGACCGATGTCCTAGATATTATATGGAAAGCGTACAAATAGAGATGTCATCCAAGACAAAAAAGCTTTACATGTGATGGATAAAAGGATGAGTAGAAGGATGGATGGATGGATGGATGGATGGATGGATGGATGGATGGATGGATGGATGGATGGATGGATGGATGGATGGATGGATGGATGGATCAATAGATGGATAGATGGATGGATGGACAAGTAGGTATGTATGATGGGTGAAAAGATAACTGGATGGGCATACATGTATGTAGGCAGTTGGGTGGTGATGGATGGATGGATGGATGGATGGATGGATGGATGGATGGATGGATGGATGGATCCTTCCACCCTTGTACTCAGAACACCCTACATTGCTGGTCATTTTGGAGATGCTTTTATCCATTAAAATTTGTAAATAAGTTTAGTGCATTACTGTATAAGGAATATAATCACCTTAAAACTATATGTTTGTTACAAAAACAGATCTATCCTCTTACCTGCTGTATTGCAGTGTAGCGGACAGTAAAGGAGTAGTCGTGGTTATCGATAATCTCAAAGTCGCTCACAGCCTCTCCTTTAAGCGCTCCTGTGAAGTGAACCTCCGGCGTGGCCTTTCCTGCTCCTTTAGTGTAGATCGTGAAGTGTGTCGGCTTGCCCACTTCCACACCTGGATTATCGCATTAACACAACATTATACAACATTACATCATCGCATGTTCTAACATATTTCCTTACACACAGACAAATAACCATACCAGTCTTGCAGAGTCCTGGACCCTCTGCTCTCACTTTATTAGCATCATGAGAAGGATCCACTTTAATACGGAAGGGGCTGATGGGTATTTCCTGGATTCAACAGAAGAAAAACTGGTATTGATATTATTATTAAATAGGGAAAAAAAAGGGATAAATATAGTACAGATACTCATACCTGATCAGCAAACAGAACCATTATAGTGTACCGGCCAGCACCTGGTGGTGTGTATTTGACAGTGAATGTGTCGTTGTCATTTTTAATAATGTCAAAATCGATATCGGCCTCGGCAGGGCCCACCACTCCAGGAGCACATTTGATCCCAATGCTTACATCTCCTATGGAGTGGAAGATGAAGAGGACAATTGTATGCAGGTTCGGTGGAGATTGCATAATGGTTTTATCAGTAAACATCAGCATTATTGGAAAATTGTATATCAAGAGCTTAAATGTATTATCAAGTGGAATTTGGCTATTCAAATAAAATAAAAATGTATTTATGACATCCTCAAAGATTGACGTTTCAGGATTGTGTGTGTTCGCTCATAAAATTCACCCGAGCTTCAACGTTCTTTTAAACTATGACAAAAAAGCTAACGCAAAATATAACGATAAAGAAAATATATTTCACATTTTACCACTAAACTTATGAATGCCTGAAAGTAAAATTACATTGCAAAACTCACTTAATTGCCCTGTGTGCAGCTTAAAGAAAATTATTTTCATATACACATTCAATTTCAATTAGTTTTTTATTTTAAGCTGCTTGATTTCTGCCTGCACTGATGATCACTAAGACACCAACGTATACAATGTGCCTTACATGCTCTTATACCTATTGTGCCTTTTAGACCTTGTGTATGCCTGTGCTATAATCATGATCCCTATTGTCTAAATTAGATCTAGAACCAAACAACAAAATCTGAAATCGAGAAAGACCAGGTAATATTGCTAAAAATGTTGTTGAATGTAACTTAAATGAGTCATGTAATAAGCCCAAATGATACAGCTGTAATATTAATCAGGTGAAAGCAGGTATTATGACCGTATGAGAAAAAAGCATGAGCGCAGGAACAGAAGTTAGATGTGCAGACTGACCCTGTCCGGCCTCACTGCAATCCACAGTGAAGTAGGTGGGTTCGTTGGCTTTCAGGCCGCTTTTCTCTACACCTGGTCCATACACCTTCACATTCTCAGGGTGGCTTCCCTCTCCAATGTTCACCTGAAGTTCAGTCCAAAAAAAAGGAGCACTCAAGTCATTTTCTTGTAGACTATATTTTAAGTCAAGTCAAGTAGACTTTATTGTAATTCCAACCACGCACAGTGAACATACATCACATACACAGTGAAATGAAACAAGGTTTCCCCAAGACCAAGGTCCCACATCAGACAATATAAATTGATAAAAGGAAAATAGAACTACATAGGACTCTAAATAAACAGCACAAAGTGTACATGTGCAACATTTAGAGCAATAGGAAACCCCAAAAGACAGCATAAGACAAAGAGACAGTAGACAAAGTAACTGTCAAAAACAATATATTTAAAAAATATTTGTATACTTTTACACATTATTTCTATTTATTTTATTTTATATTTCTAGCTTCATGTTTACATGTTGGACAGTCGTAAAAAACATTTCACTACGGGCCGTACTCTATATGAATGTGTATGTGACAAATAAAATTAGAATTTAAACGCAGTGACACTGTAGCGCCGAACAGTACGGCACAGAAAGTTTTGCACCGCAAGTACCTAAAAAAAAGTAACTGTACATGTAAACAGACATGTTGAGAGAAAGTCTATTGTTAAAAGTGCTGTAAAAAACATTTGGTTTGATGTCTATGCTCTCTGTGATTTCTGTGTAAAAAACTGCACGTCAGGCACATTTCTTTGTAGTGGACGGCACTCAATAACTGAGCAAAAAATCACCTCACAACATATTTACAGCCTGCCAAAATTCTTCACATAACATGGTATTGACTATTTTGTATACATTGTCTTGCACACCTACCCTGAACGGGCTGTTGGGTACATTGACCTCGCCCCAGGTGATGATAATAGTGTGTTTGATGGGTTTTGTAGGGATGTAGATGCAAAAGAAAGTGCCGTCTCCATTGTCTGTAATTTGGATGTCAATTGGGTAACCTTCAGAGTCCTAAAGAGAAAATCAGCACAAAGTTGAAAACAAAAGCAATACAATAAAAAGATTACGAAATGAAGAAGCACGTGGAAAATGGATAATAAAATAATTTTTAGACACAATTTTTAAAGCAACTTTTATACAGGATCTACACTAGAATTATTGGGTTTATTAGTCAATTAAAAGAATTACTGAAGGTATATACCTGAGCATAGATCTTCAGCTGACCCCTGCCTGCTGCTCGAGCATCAATAGTAAAGTCTGCTTGTTTGTTGACAATGCAGCCAGTGGGCTCCAAACCAGGACCATAACATTTCACCTGCATCAAAAGGACAAGAAAAAGCATCAGTATTATTATTATTATTATTATTATTATTATTATTATTATTATTACAAATTATATATATATATATATATATATATATATATATATATATATATATATATATATATATATATATATATATATATATATATATATATTTTTTTTTTTTTTTTTTTTTTTTTTTTTGATACAATTAAATTATTTGTGCCTTTAGGATATAATGTGGTGATACTTAACCTTCTCAGGAAAAACATCATTTGCTGCAGGTAGGATGTGTGCCATGAAAGGGCTATCCTTAATGTCCTCATCATCACAGATGACATGAACAGCATAGTCACCAGGCTCTGTAGGCCAGTAGAGAACATCACAGGAGCCATCACCCTTATCATCACACTCGATCTTAGCTTGGGATGGGCCTTCAATTGAGAATCCTATACATATAAACACACACACACATACACAGTAATGTCATGGGAGCACAGCTCAAATGTATAGCCTGCTTTCTATTCATTCACACACTATAAACACCATAGAAGCATTCAGAACACCAGAACAATGACTGCCCCCAAAGTATAAAGAAAAACAAAAACATAAAAAAAAAAAAGCCTTACCCAGAGTTCCCACCTCGGTCCCGATAGCCTCCACTACAAAGTCAGCTGACTTGCCCACCATACCTGTCTCCAAGCCTGGACCCCAAGCTCTCACCTTCTGAGGTCCTGCATCCTCACTGATGAACACCTCAAATGGACTATATACACACATACACACATAATGTAAAGATGTACCACAGTATTTGTTGTTCTAATACCCTTCCAGATAATCTCCAAGGTATACTTATGAATATATATATACATATATATATATATATATATATATATATATATATATATATATATATATATATATATATATATATATATATATATACACACACATAAGTATACCTTGGAGGCATTTTTTTAAACTCATTGGAAAGTTTGCACAGAGAACAATTTATTGACCCAATAAAAAAATGGAGAAATTGCTGCTATGACATTCTCCTATATATTTCTTATTCTTATGGATTTATTGTTTTAGTATAAAAGTTGTAGTTTTGAATTTGCATTACATTTCCATTCATTTCTCCTTCAATCACAGACTATGACAACTGCCTTTAGGTGTACACTGTAAGTGCAATTTAAAAATATATTTTTTTTTCCTCTGAGGTAATCCCCATGCATAAAGATTGTATAGATATATTTGTTTTATATATAAATTATATTTTAAATATATAGCATAGAGATTATTCTATGTTTATTCTATGTTTCTGAGTAATACAATGGAGTTCATTTAACATATAAATGTATAATGTTCTTACCTGCGTGGGATGGCGTGCCCTCCCCAGGTGATGATTACAGTGTATTTTCCAGGAAAAACGGGGTAGTAGTTACATTCATACACCCCATCACCCAAGTCACACACCTTCACAGGTTCATCTCCACCCTCTTAATGGCAAAAAGAAAATTTTTTGTAGAATAACAGACATATAGCTTTCATATAAACAACTGTTTTGCAATAAACTACAACTGGATAATTCACTTACTTGGGTTTTTGATGAGGACGCGCAGGTCTCCACTTCCTGCCCCTCTGGTGTAAACTTTAAAATCGGCCACCTCCTTCACCCGCACACCCTTGGGCTGTAGACCTCGTCCAATAGCCCGACAAGCATTCGGATTACTCGCTGGTGAGTGAGAAAAGGGATTAGGCTTGTACACAAAATAATTAAACAGACGCATTTGGACACACTCAGGTACTGAACACACAATGACATAGCACAGGACTGCTAAGATTTAGTGTTAGTTTGAAGGAGCATGACGCTAGAGATTTTTCATGGACGGTTACATGAAAAATGTATCGCTTAAGCACAAATTTGGCAATGTATCTTAATTTTTAATTGTTTAAACTTCATCAAATTCCAAAATGCTAAAACATGCTAGCTTTATTATATCCTCATGCTAGTAAAAGCCACAAAAAGTGATCAGATGATTACTACAAAGAAAATACATACTGTATATAAAGCATAGATGCTCATTACAGTTACTGCAAGCTAGCTACTAACTTTACAGACATTCTGAGATTTTTAAGTCATAAATCTATATATAAAAGTTCATACTCTTTATTGCTTTATTGCTTTATAGCTAGTAAGGTAGCTAACATAAGCTAACATGTCTTGAGAAAATGTTTGTTATACATATCAATATAAAGATCTATAATCTTTCCTGCAAATGTTATAGTAGCTATTCTGATTGATTACTGGAAAGGTAGTTATGCCTATATCCAGTATTTTTAATCCTGAATAGTGTCACAAGCATATCACAGTAACATTGGGTGCAAAGTGGATATAAATGTACACATTTTTATATAAATATTGATAATTTTGACTGTTAGCATTATCCTGAGCATGGAAGATTTATTTGTTATACTCTAAAACCTAACCAAGTCAATATAAACAAACCTTACAGAATTTCACAAATGTTTTTTTAACATTCATTTTAAACCATGACTATTAAAATATGAGTTAAAGTATACCAAAGATACTGTATATTTTATGGGGGTTTTTATTTACCGTGAGTGGATGAATACTACCCAAGGTAACTGGATTTCAACTAGCCAAAAAAAAGGGTTTTGAGAAATATAAATGATCATCTTTCCTGTTAAAGTATTTAAAAATGCACATTTAATATAATGCAATTGCATTTGTTTGTTTGTTTGTTTGTTTGTTTTATCCTGTCAGGATTTCTGAGAGAATATATATATATATATATATATATATATATATATATATATATATATATATATATATATATATATATATATATATATAAATCACGCGAAACTAATCATTACTTTTAAAGCTATCGAAGCTAAAAATGTGCTAACTTGATTAGGATTAGAAAGTTGTTTAGGTTATACATGCAATTATAAATTCTAGTCACTAAATGATCTAGTCGCAAATTGACAGGGGCTCTTAAAGAAAATGTTTTGTTTTATGTTAATTAAAATTTATCATCATGACTACTAAGCCTAGCTAGATAGAAAGCACAAGCTTATCTTCAGTTTCACTTCCAATACATAATTTACAGACAAGATCTCATAAGAATTTGTCTATTAGAAATGGCAGACCAGTTTTTAAAGTGGAAATTAATTGAACTGAATTAGAAATTCATTGAATTCTTTTTGATCTGGGCATCTTTTGCTGAGTTTCATATTTTGAAGGCAATATCAGACTTCACAGGAAAATACCAGTGCAATAACTGAACTAATAAACTCATTTTGCTAATTTGGCTTCAAATAAAAAACTTTCTCACAAACTAAAACCAATTATTATTATTATAGACATAGTGAAGACAGATGATGAAGATGAAGATGATGATAATATGGAAGTGATTAGGTTGATAATGACAATGACAACCACAAGGATGATGATGATGAAGATGATTTACTAGACGTTCACTTTGACAAGTGCCCCTTGATGCCAGATTAAAATTTTGGCAATAAGCAGATTGCATGCCTAATATTTTATCACTGGTCAGTTAGGGTTATTAGAAATTCAGTTGAAGAGTTTTGAGTTCGGTAATTATTAAATCACATGTTATGGTAGGTTAATTTTGGGATTATTACGTTAGTGAGTATTAAAATCAGATCCAGCTCAACTGCAGAGGTCATGCAGTTGAAAATGGAGCGTGTGTAAAGGTGATCGTCCAGCTCTCTTTTCTAAGGGATTAAGACGATACTGGTAGCAAATCGAGCGTTTGTCTGTTTCTAATCTCTTACACGCAGTCCTGCATACATTCCAATCTCTCCCTGCAGCAAGCTGTATGTATGGCTTTGCAGTCGCAAATGGCCAAGCTCTGGAACATGCCAAAAAAGCCAGGGGAGAATGGGAAGGTGTGTCAAAATATAGACATACCAAATGGACTGAAGAGGAAAACAGGGTCAGGGAGAGATAGACAAGGTCAGGGAGGGACATGGAGAGACAGAAAGGGTCAGAGATTAAAAGGGTAAAACAAAAGGGAAGATAGGACTAAAGGATGCGAAGCAACCAAGCTTGCGCAGGCATGTGCCGCACCCCAGCGGGCCGTACTGACTTGCTCGCCTGGGTTTGGGCGGCGTTGGGGGGGGCACTTTCTTGGACTTTTCGGAGGGCGGCGTGCGAATAGACTGAGGGATTATCTGAACCGGGGACCCGGCCGGCACGCTGCTCAGAGGAGCTAGAATGACACACAAGCGAAAGAGAATACAGCAACACTTTCAGAATGTGTTTGTGTATGTGTGTGTACCGAACCCCCGGAACAGAGAACACTAGAAAACCTCTGGTGATACCAAAAAAAACATGTTCCCGCCCGAACACTCACACAGCATCACACAGTCAGCATACAAGTTATCCAAAAACTTGTGCATTACTAGAACCCTCTCTAGAAAAACATCCATCTTCCAAACCACATTACACACTTTAAGTAATTATGCAAACAACAGGGATTGACAAGAACAGTGAGGACAGAGATTAATACAGAAAGCATTGCATATCTGTGGCTATAAGGTCTGGGTTGAATGTAAATTGCTTGATTTAAAATGATAATAGTTGAGGAAAGGTGGGGTAAAAGTGATTACATTCATTAACTGATCAATATCAGATCAATCTTAAAGAAAGCATGGAGGCTGTTGTCTTACCCTCTGAGATGTGTACAGTAAAAGGACTTCTGGGTATTTGCTGGCCTGCAAAAGTAACATAAATAACATGCGGTCCTTCCAGTACAGGGCCGTATGTGCAGCGAAAAATACTGTCTCCTCGGTTCTCCAGTATGATCTCCACCGTGTCTCTGCGACCCTGCGAGTCCACAATGATTACACCCACATCACCTGCACCAGCACCTGAGAAAACACACATATTTATGTAATGCAAAGTTATGATCTGAATACAACATTCCCAATATTGCATTTACATGTCTACTCTGGACCCAACCTGCAGTATAGATGTCAAAGTAAGTCGGCTTGTTTGCCACATTTCCCATTTGTTCCAAGCCCGGACCGCGTGCCTGCACCTTATTAGGGTCTCCCAGAGCTTTGGACACGTTCACAAGAAAGGGGCTGTTGTTAATGTCCTGTCCAGCAAACAACACTTTCACCTGGGCACAGAAACAAGCAGACATTTCCTTTGACATAAAAGGCGATGTTTATTTTATGTTTCAAATGTGTGTGGCATTGGCATTTCTTTTCCTCTTGAGAAGCAAGAGCAAGTTTATTATACTTATGGCAAGTTTATTATCCGCAATTAATAAAAGAAGCCTGCCAAAGCAGTAAAAATGTCAGTAGGGTGCCAGTATTTAAGTTTTAAAAGAATGTGTTTGTGTAATGCTGAAAACTATTCAAATCGATTTTCAAATCTATTAAACAAAGAGTCTCAATTTGCTCGTATAATTTCCTCCACTCTTTCGGGAAGATGTTCAACTACATTTTAGAGTGTGATTGTTGACATTTGTGCTGATGAAGGTGAGGTGAGGAGGCCTGGGGTGAAGTCAGCATTCCAATTCATCCCAAAGCTATTCAATGGGGTTGAGGTCAGAGCTCTATAAAAGACCACTCAAGATATCATCCTCCAAACCATGTTATGCATATATTCATGGGGTTTGCTTTCGCACAGGAGCTGTAACAGGTTTGGATCTCCAAGTTAAAGTGAAGGGAAATTTTCATGTTCCTGCATCCAAAGACATCCTAAAACTTGTGTGTCTCCAGCAATAACAGTTTGGGAAAGAACCACATAAGGCTGGAAAAGTCAGTCCTGATTTTCCATATAGTATATACAGTTTGAACTTTCCAGGAATCACAAAATATCTATCTCTAAATGTCGACTAAAAACATAACTATGAGTAAATCAAAAGCTGAAACATTACATTTTGATAAATTTTCTATTAGAAATTAATCACAAAAAAAATTTAACTTTGGCACAACTGCTGGATATAATTGCCAATATGGTAGGTAGTTTGATGGGTGGGTTGAGGTTTGGGACACATTAATACCATGAAACAACAAATAGACGTAAAGTTAGGTACCTTATGAAGACCCTCCACTTTGGGCAAATAGACTACAGAGTAAGATCTGTTCTTGTCATTGTTGGCGATCACTCGAGCCTGAAAGAAGCAGAGAAGTGATTTTTTTTGGGGACTTTATACTGGTTTGTACACTCTCTTCTAATATGGACAGTAAATCATAAGCTAAAAGTCTGACAAATATTCAAAAATCTCAAAAAGAAACATGGTGTCTGACCTCCTCAGTGTGACCCTCAGGATCCTCGACGTACACCAGCACCTCACCAAGCCCTGCCTCCACTGTCTCAACAATAAACTCAGCTGCTTTTAAGACCACGTTGCCTCTGGGCTCGATGCCTAAACAGAGAAAAAGATAAAAACAATAAGACAGGTAAAACCTAATAAATAAAGGCAAAAATCAGAACTGGATCTTGATTTGGAAAAAAAAGTGTCCCTCACCAGGACCATAGGCTTTAGCCCTTTTTGGATGCAGAGTTTTGGAACGTAGTGGAGCACCAGGCTTCAGCTTGGCTTTAGGGAACTGAGAAAGGTAGGTCATGACCGAGTGCTCATCCACATTCGGGTCCACAATCTCCTCAGGAGCTATAACCTGCATAGGACAAAGGTCAACACGGTTAAAAGCCATTAGGGCTAAAATTAAAGAGTATCTAGGTGTAATTGTTTGAAAAACGTTCTACAGAACTGAGGAACGTGTGTAAGATCACAAAAGCTGTAGTGTTCCTCCACAATTATGTGATGTAAAGCATTTCTATACACAAAACACATATTTTAGTGGTTATTCCATAAAACCTGATAATTAAGGATTAGTTATGCATCATCTTGCACTAGAGAAGATGCGATACTATATATATATATATATATATATATATATATATATATATATATATATATATATATATATATCACACTCTGAATCTATTATATATATACAAATCCCCCAGAATTTGCTGGAGTTATGTTCTAAGACCCCCTGCAAGTTCCGAAAATCCGCAAATTTTTGACACACCCCCACAGCCCCTATGGTACCTTATTCAATTTATCTAAAAACTTTGTCACTTTAATACAATAAAGTGTTTTAAAAAATTTTATGAAATTTGTTAGTGAAAACATACAGTAGTTTAAAATGTTATTCCTAACGTTCCTGAACATTCGATCCTGCTGCGGATTTCTGCAAATTTCAAAATAATCCGCAACTCACTGTTAATTAGGACCCAAATTAAAACCCGCGAATATTTCTAGCCGCGAGTTCCAAACCGCGAATTATCAGGGGTTGACTGTGTGTATATATACAGTGTATAAGGAAAGGATCAGAACCACCATGACAGAAGTTGCTTCAATGCACAGGCTATGTCATGTAGGGACATGCAGATCAATAAGATAAAAAGAAAGAGAGAAAAAGGAAGCGAAAATGTTCAATGTGTCTAGAGTCTAGGGGTCTGTGTTTACAAAGAACCTTATCTTTCCACTAACAGTTCTGCTGAGTGCCACTAAAATACCTAAGATGTTCTCTTTAAAATGGAAAGAATGGAAGGAGGACAGTCGCTAAGATGTGTGGTCTGGAGACAGTATCTTCTCATCTAAACACTCCCCAAATGAGCACTGGTTCATTTGCATGCCATAAAAACATTTTCATATTAAAGCTGGATGTCATTAAAATGTTAAATATCTCTTTTATATTGTCAAAAAGTTACACATGATGATCTACACAAATGTTTTTTGTATTTTTGATTATGATAATTTTTAGATCCTCCTGCCTGCCATTGTAAAACTAGCCTGTTTATGCTATTACACTTCTCATATGTTGTAGTATGGCCAAAAACTCTTTTATAGTTTAGTGCCATGGGAGCGGTTTTATATTCATTTACATTTGCAGTATAATTTGCTTTCTGAGCCACTGTGTCCCTTCTATCCGCTTACACCTCTCTTTCACACCATGCTGTTTGAGTGGTTGCTTTATTTAACCCCTGCCTGAAAGGATAAGAGCCGTCTGAAAATAGTGTTCCTAGGAATTTAGCACAGCTGCAAAGAGGCATGGAGAGAGAGAGAGAGAGAGAGAGAGAGAGAGAGAGAGAGAGAGAGAGAGAGAGAGAGAGAGAGAGAGAGAGAGAGAAAGAGAGAGAGACCTGAATTCAAAATATATTATTAGTGAAATGTAGCAAGTTGGCTACAGCGTTTTCTCCATTTGCCAAAATGAACTTCTTTTACACATAAAAATATGGTTTGGAGAATCTGAAGCATTTTTTCATTTCATCATTTCCTTAGTCATAGCACTAAAAACCATTCCCACATCATGATTCTACCAAGCTGCTGAATCATCATGTTAATGAACTGGCATGATGATGATGATGCTGTGTTTGATTTCTTTCCGATGTAATAGACCTTCAAAGAGACCTTCAAAGAGAAGATGCCGACCCCCACGAGGATCATAATCCATGTTTTGCAAGTCAAATGAGCCCCTACGTTATATTAACTGGCAGGCTGCAGAGCAATCCATGTTTCTGGCACATTCTCTTATCCTGACAGGAGTTTTGGAGTTCTGTCAGAGGGACCGTCGTGTTCCTGTTCACCTCACTGGTTGAAGCTCTCCTTTCACTGTCCTCGGCTAGGCTTCAGCTCTAAGTCCTTCTGATCTAGGAATTATTGGAGTCACTGCGCTTATCAGCATTTAGCAGCTTTCCCAGATCTGGGCCTCAACACATTCCTATTATAAGATGATTTCAAATAGGCATTGTTTGATTAAATCCTCATCTGTTTCTTAACTCAGTAACAGTAGTTTATTTGCAGAGGTGAGTGTACAGCATCCACAAATCCAGGTGAGGACAAAAATAACTGGTCTGTATAAAATCTGAGCAAGAAACTCCCGCTTGGTTCAACTGCGGTCTGAAAGTCATACAATTCTGATTCAACAGAACTGCAAGAAATGAACAAGTGTGTCAGGTTGCAACATTGGACTCAAAGAAAAGAGCTGGTGTGTATGTGGACAAATAAAAATAGATGTTCTTTATATCATTTTATAGAAAACTGGCTTATCATTTATGTAGCACTGGCTCTATACTTTTTGTGCTTGATTGATTGTTCTTTGATGCCACATTTTTTATTAATGAATTAAAAAACTTTACCAAATATAATAAATTTAGCCAAAAAAATGGTTGGATTTTTTGCACAATAAACTATGTGACACCTGACCATCACACCCATATGTGTTCTTTCCCCAAACCTCTTCTTCTTCTCTCGTCTGCTTCCATTAGGGGTCTAAACAGCGGGTCATCCGTCTCTATACTACTCTGTCCTCTACATCTGCCTCTTTAAAACCAACTACCTGCATGTCTTCCCTCAGCATTCTCTTACGGATATACCCTATGTCCCTCCTCTGCACATGTCAAAACCATCTCAATCGGGCCTCTCTCACTTTGTCCCCTAAACGTCTTAAATGTGCGGCCCCTAATTTTTCCCCCAAACTGATGACACAAAATTTTAATCTTACAACTGTGTAGACTGAACTTAGTGGCCCAAAGGTTTAAGCATAACAATGTGTACAAATAAAAGTCCATTTTCCAAAGGTAAAAAATGGAGGAATTCAAGTGTCCTGTACAGAGCCCTGACCTCAAACCCACTAAACACCTCTGTGATTAACTGAAACACCAACTACACATTAGACCTCCTCACCTGACCTTATACCTGACTTCAGTTAATGCTCTTGTGGCTGACTGGTGCTTTAAAATCTAGTGTAATTCCTTCCCAGAAAAGTGGAGGTTATTATAGCAACAAACTGGAAACTGAATCAGGAGATGTTCAATGGGCCATTTAGGTGTGATGGCAAGGTGTCCATTAGGCAGAATCATGTCCGAACAAGTTAATATATTATACCCTTGAACCAGGATGAAAGAAAGTAGGTAACACTATTCTCCTGAGCTTAGTTCCAATCATAATATACTGTATAGTGTGATATTTCAGGCATTGCTTTTCTTTGCAATAAATGCAGAAAGCACTGTACACCCGCAACATGTTTAATAATTTTTTTTTTTTTGCCGTAGTACAGTCCGAAGTCTAACACAGCCTAACTGCAAAAAAATAAAAAATAAATGCACATATTCTGGCTATGCTGCAAAAATAGCTCAAGCATAAATCAAATTCTAATTATAGTATAGTTATGGTCTGGTTTATAATATTTAAATGTGGAGGATATTAAATCTTGGATATTGGATTCCTTAGACCTAGAATTCCTAATTAATCGCTTCCTTTTATTCCTTTTATAGTAAACCCTTCACAAAGTACATGATGTCACTTTATGCAAACTTAAAATGAACGGTTGCATGTTGCACCGTGAGCCTTGTCTTTAAGAAATGTAGTATTTAAGTATTTGTAGTAAGACAAAAGTACAGCCATCAGTTTAAATTTAAAAATAATTTTAAAAAATCGCATTTAATAACATCACGAAATTTATACTAGGCTCTAGGACAATAGATGGAGAAACTCGATCAAATTCAGACAAGCCTGAACAAGATCAGTCTCTCTACATGGACACACACACAGAGACACAGACTAAAAACACTATATATATATATATCTATCTAAGCACTGTGAAGTAATGTAAAGTTGAACAGTTGTTTCCCTTTTCCAAGATCAAAATATATACATAGAAAGATCACATGAGGGAACATGAGACATGTTTCCTACCTGAGGGACACCAAGCCAGTCATCAGCCTGCTGCATGGCCTCCCTGGCATTCTCCACTGGCTGATTGGGGTCCCACATCTCCCAGTCAGGACACAGACCTGGTAAATACAGGAAAGACACAGAAGGATGGACAGAGAAAGTTAATCATAGTATACACCCACCATTCCTTTATATTTCAGCGTCTGTCATTGCAACGATCATAATCAATGTAAACACGGGTTGGTATGGTGAGTGCGAGAGCTAAATACACTTCGGTAAAAATAGGCTTGCGATTTGCACTCTGCTGCTAATTTCCAATAGTGTATGGGACAAATAGGCATCAACTATTCCGAATAACATCACACTTCAGATTAGCAGAGTGGTTAAAGCAGCTGAAAAGGTATTTGGTGGCAAATTAAGAATAGGTTAATGTCTGTGTGCTAATTTTTTTCCCAGTCTGGGTTGCACAAAGAAAAATGAAGCTGTCCCCTGAATTCATCAACTACGTGCACATGTACTTTTGTCCCAACACAATCTGAGAAAGTGTAAAATTAACAATGCCTAATAAATATGCTTTAAATATACTACAATATAAGGTTATAACACTTAAAGTTACAGTGCTACTGTATATATTTCTAAGAATCTGCTTATTTTAAAGACACAAACTAGTATTAATTCTAGTATTAACTAGGAGCTGTATTAGTGATAGTATTAATTAGTAGGAATGATAGTAATAGCAGTAGTGTTTCTGGTAGCAGCAGTAATATTTGTACTTGTGGCATTGTAGGGTTAGTAAGAGCAAGCAATAATAATTGCAATAAGAGTAGTGGAAGTGGCAGCAGCAGAAGGAGTAGTAATAGTTACAATAACATTATACAGTAAGTGTTAGTAATAGCAGTGTAATGTCAGTAGTAATAATATTTGCAATAGTAATAGCAGTAATGATAGTAGATGCAGTAACAGTAGTAGTAGTAGTAGTAGTAGTAGTAGTATTAATAGTAATAGTAGCAGAAGTAATAGAAATAGTAGCAGCAGGATATATGTATTAGTAGTTGCAATTGTAGTAGTAGATGCATAATAATAATAATAATAATTATTATTATTATTATTATTATCATTATTTATTATTTTTATTAATAGTATTATTAAGGACACTAATAATAATAATAATAATAATAATAATAATAATAATAATAATAATAATAATAATAATAATAATATAAATAATAATAATCATAGCATCCTCATAACTATAACATAATGTGATAGTGATAGCAGTACATGTAGTAGTAACAGTAGTAATACCAGTAGAAGTAGCAGTGAGTAGTATTAATAGTAGTAGTAGTAGCAATTGTAGTAGTAGTAGTAGTAGTAGTAAAAAAAATAAAAAAAAATAAAAAAATAAAAAAAACAATAATAATAATAATAATAATAATAATAATAATAATAATAATAATAATAATAATAAAAAGTACTGGATCTAGCATCGTACTAGTACTAGCATCAGAGTATTTGTAGTAGCAGCAAGAATATTTATGTTTGAATTAATAGTATGAATTGCAGTGGTAGTATTAGCAGTAGTAGTAGAGGTAGTAATAGTAGCTGTAGCTGTAGATCTGGCAGTAATATGAATAATATTAGTGGTGCTATTAGTAGCATTAGTAATAACAGTATTGTTCTTACAAAATGTAGAAAACTAGAACACTAGTTTTAAGTATCAGTACTGTTACAAGTAATGTTTTAATTATAAGACCAAAATAAAATCAACAGAAAAGACAATTTAGTTATTTGCATAACAAACAGTAGCCAAAGTTTCCTAACAGTAACAAGACAATTCGGTATGCACTGTGAACACTATGTCTACTATGCCATGTTCTTGAAACAAAACCTCCAGTCTTTTTTAACAAAATAACTTCCTTAAGTAAATGGTATCCACTCTCCTGGGTGATGTGAATACGGCAGTGTGAGATTATTAAACTGTAGATAACGATCTGGCAGGGAGTGAGGGGTGTTCGGATCGAACATTTCTAACGATCGTGAAACCGCGAAACTCCACCGGGACCGCCAAGCACGTATATCAGAAGCAGATTCAGCTTGTTTACTAGTCAGGCGCAGAAATTAACGATCTCTAAACTCACACAAACCCGTGATTATCTCAAACAGTCCACCTTCTGCTGTCAGGACTAATAAAGCAGAATCGTTTCATTGCCATTTAAAAGCCCAAAGTGGCATTTAGACTCAAAATGGCCATTTAAGTGTCACTGTCCCTTTTTGAGAATATACAGGGGCTCGAGCAGAAAGTAAAGCTAAATAAATAAACTCATAAAGCAAAAGACCACTCAGCCTGATACACAATATAGAACACACAAACATGACAAAGGTTAAATGCAGTGTGTGTTTGCAGAAAAAGAAAAAGCCCTTATTTGTCTCATATACATTTCAGCACAATACATTTATTTTCTTTGTATATCCCAGCTTGTTCGGAAGCAGGGGTCAAAATGAAAGGTCAGTCATAAAAACAGGACTGGAGCTTTAACCCCCAACTCACTGATCAGTTACTCTGAGCCTTAACCGCTAAGCTACCAATGTTCCCAGAAAATTGTCAAAAAGCTGCACATTTTCATTTTATACACCACATGGTGATATAAATTTGCAAGTCACACACTCATACACAGTTGTACCTTCTCCACCACTCACCTGAAAAATAATATACCACAATCGCTGGCCTCTTAATTAGGCCCAGACAAGGGTCAAAAGGCTAGTGCTAGTCAGAAATGCGAAAGTCCCATAGAATTATTAGCAAGACTTTGGTTTATGAATATTAAACTTGCCCAAATAAGCCAGCCTGTATTGGCCAGTAAGTCCTCATAAAAATACAAAGAGACACAAGTTTAAGAACAGAAAAGAATAGTTGACACATGATTTAGCAAATTTTTCAATGTTAAAACATGCAATATCGAGACTTATTCCACATAGGAGTCAACCACTTAACAACCCAAGTGATATGCACATGAAATTCATAATCATACTGGACAGAATGTGTTGATTCTGTTTGCAGCAGCTCTGACAGTAAGGCAAATTACATATATATATATACTAGTTTTGATACGTTAGCATGGCTATAACAATATAACCAGCAATCCACTGAGACCTAACAAACAGGCACCATTAACAGATTAATGACTAATAATAAACAATTGTTTTTTTATATAAAAGCTGTTTACTTTAATAAGTATGTACATTAATTCTCATGCTTTTGTATAGCAAAGCTTTCTGGATTTAGCGTTTATAAAAGGAGTTTCCAGTGTCAATGAAGTTTTATGCACAGGAATGTTTTGAGGGTGTTGTACTGTTTATAACAGCTGTTTATAGCTGTTATAAAGTAACTATTAAGAGAAAGTGTTGGATATAAAGGACCTGTTAGCAAAAGCATTTTAACCTACTTTTTAAGTTTATTGCACTGAATCAGAGAGAAATTGGCATTTTTGTCTTCCTCATTTCAAATCCCTTCATCTTTTTCCACAAATGATTTCTGAGATTCTGCAGATCAAAGCTTGTATTCCGGTCCAGATCTTTGCTGTTACGAATCTTAACAAAAAAAAAATATTGACTCATGGCAGTAAGATGCTTTTCCTGGATGAGGAAAGCAGATGTATGGCAGCTGTGTAGCAAGACCCAGACTGGAGTCTAGTGAAATTTATTTCCTAAATGCTACAACATGATTGTCACGAAGCTCGAATTGTGTGTGTGATCATAATATTTAAGCAGCAAAAACAGATACGCAACTGAGTCATTTCCAATGTTGTGTCTCTGACGGTAAAAGTCAAATTAAGAGGCATCTAACAAGGAAAACAGAAAAATCTTTGAAAAGAAAATTAATTAGTTTCACAAATAATAAATATACTATAATAAATAAAGTGCATAAAATATGATTATTTTTGCAGCAACATCTGCCCATGTATATTATTTTACACACATCCTTTGTGATTTATTGTACCTGAACTCTTTCACCCCACTAATAAACATTGTAGATATAATATACTACAAATCACATGTTCAGCATGAAGTTACAACATCCAGACTTGCTGTTGATCATGAAGAAGAAAAATAACCTTTTTTATTCTTTTATCAATTACATGTTCATAATTTCACTATTGAGCACTTTGGAAGTATGTAATAGAAGATGTAATAGAAGTTATAGGTTGGAAATAAAATATATATTTAAAAATTATTATTGAAAATAGATCTTGAAGCTGTTGTACATATCTACATATTTAATGTATCATATTAATGTATTACATATTGTATTTTAATGTATTACAATTACATATCTAATATATCATTAAATATCTGATATACCTATATATCTAATGCCGTTGTACATATCATGTACATATCTTAATGCTGTTAACATGAATGCTAGTTAGTCATTTGGAGTATTTTTCCAATTCTGCACCAAAAACTCAATCCTACTCTTAAATACTAGAAAAAAAAACACAGCAAAGAAAAACTATTAAACATTTGTTTTAAAAACAACATGTCAGCACAGTGGTAAACCACATGACCAGGAATCAATGCAGCAATTGAACAAAGCTGTTTTTTCCAAGCAATGATTTTCCCAGAATTCTCCATGGTTTTCATTTAAAGATCACTGTGTAAAGACAAAGTATCTGGTGTATCGTTAAAAAATAAATAGTAATAAAAAATAAATTAAACAGACTACTAACAATGGAACAAATGTCGCATAAACAAATTTTTCGAGAGCGATTAAAGATGTCTTTATACACAAGAATTATTTCCTGTTGTCAAACATGTTCGGTTTAAATCATGTGATCCAAGGACACAGTAAAAGAGCCGACAGCCATCTTGTATGAGTCATTAGCTAGGATTGATTTTAGTAAAGCATTCTGGAGCTTTCTATTTTTGCTGGATGAACCAATTCCCTCTGTAATGAGGAAAATAAACCTTTACAAGCCATATAAAAAGCTACATGCCTGAAACGGGGTGTTTTATATATCTGTTTTTGACAGTGACTACACCGACTTAACACTTTCTGTGTTCAGCAATTAGCCTGTTTCTGCCCAGGAGAGAAACCAAAACAGCACTGCTTATATCACTGACTGACTTGTAATTTTATAGTGCTAAAGATGAGTCATGATATTTATTTAATATCTTTAAAAGCCATTTATCCTGTGAACTGTCCTTGTTTTTCTCTTTACTTATTTAAAAACCGTACATCTCAGCCAAGGCTTTCTTTTGTTACTATGAAAGCCTTTAACATAAACCTACTCAGTAAAACATATTAAGAGATAATAGCAGGTTCGAGCAATGACAAGAAAACGGTTTGGAAATATATCAGATCCTACTTTTTTCACTTAAATCTGTTAATGAACCTCAGTTCTAATCAAAACTAAACAAAAAAAATTTGAATCCAGGATTACAGATTTCTAATTGCCAATTTAATTAGTGACATCACAGATATGGGGAACACACAAAATGATTTAATTTTAATTTAGAAAGTGATTGTGGACTGAATTATTTTTGACCATTTATCACAGTCTTGGATGTGTCAAAGATCAGTAACAAAACTGACTTTTATGCATTGTTGGGTTTTTTGCAGCATTAGCTTGATTTATTCTCATCTTTATTTGTTGTTAGTGGCTGTAATTCCCATTGACTCATTAAAACGAAATTTTTTATTTGTGCCGTCATGACATTATATATGCATGCATTTTTTAAAGTTAGTAGTGCCCCCTGATGGGAAAAGGTTAAATTTGTGGTTTTTACTGTCGACTACCAAATGGCACCATGAGACCATGAAATAGAGCTGTGGATAGAAAGCTTCTGGTTTTCCTAAGGAGTTTTCTATGGAGTTTTCCATAATAATAATAATTATACTATGTGTGTGTTTGCCTGCATGTGTGTATGTGTGTGCGTGTAAATAAATTCTTACATTTTTACTGTAAAAATCTCATGTAAATTGACAAGAAGTTAAACTCACGTAACAGCCAAAACAGGTGTATATACAGTTTATACAGTACACTGCTGTGTAATACATGTCTATTCCACTGGTTATAAAACTATTTTCATATTTCTTTCACAAGAATGTGTGCGTCGCCCCGGGCCTGCCCTCTTACTCAGTGTAAACATTCAGGTTAAACCTGTTTAATCCAATTTAAACCAATTTACAAGGCCATTAGCATACAAATGACACATTGTACAATGAGGAAAAGCTTTTAGTTAGCATTTAGCCTATTGACATTTATCACCCCTTTATTTACAGTAATGCATATGTTTGTTTAGCAATTTCCTTAGAAGCTAAATTATTTAACGTCAAATGAAATGCTAATGTAATAAAGGGTTTATACAAATGTGTGGTACCCAAAATCTGATTAATTACTTTTGAAGGCCTCATATATTTTGTCTATTCAACACCTTATTGTTCATGCTAGAAAGGTTTTAAAAAAATATTACATTTACATTTATGGAATTTGGCAATTAAGAGTTAAGGGCCATGCTGGGGGGGCCCAGCAGTGGCAGCTTAATGATGCTGTAAATTGGACCCATGACCTTCCAATCAGAAGTCAAACATCTTATCTACTGAGCTACCACTTGCCATGCTAAGAACAGCTTAGAACTATAAAGAACTATATGCTAACAGAAATGATAATCTGACCTAATAGCTTTAGCTATTGTAGTGTTTTAGATCCAAGAGACTCTTTAAATACAGCCACTACATTAAGATACTATACGATTTTACAATAAGTTTTATAAGGAATTTTTGGACGACTATATTTGTATTTACAGAAGCTGTGAAGTCATTTCATGTTCCTTTAAAATAATTTAAAGTAATAAAATCTTATCTTAATAAAATCTAATCTAGCAGTTGTGAGTTAGATTTACAATAATGAAATCCTGTAGACTTGGAAATTTTTTTACAAAGAAAGATTTGTGTGTGACGACCAAAATTTGGTTATGGCTTGCAGACCCAGTTAAAGGTAGATCTGAAGATCAAAGTTTGAAATATATTTTATATTTTTTTACATCACTTGATCATTCGAAAGTAATTATCTGGGTGATAAAAAAAGTATTTGAGATAAAAGAGAAGTTGACAATTTACTGTAATGTATACAATAATTGGTCTGTGTATGCTTAGCCTGTTCAGCTGTAGTTTCTCCATCAAGATTAAACACAATCCCCCTCAAGACATTTGTTAAGAGCAAATAAGACAATATCGATGCCAAAAATCAGCCAGCATATAGCCATTTATGAGCTAATGGTAACTCACAGCAAGATAGTCCTATGAAAATCAGGTCCTATGCCAGCACTCTGCACCTGTACTCTAACAATTTCAAACACACAGACTGAAACTATGGACTTACCAGGAGCACAGTTGTCCACCAGGGCTCCCAGTGCTTTGCCATCCCTCCAGTCACGGTGGAAGTTGTTGATGGGCAGCTGCGGGACTTTGTTCTGGATCCAGCCCAGAAGGCGCTGCTTGGGAGTGAGCTTTTTGGCGTCCTCATCTTCCTCGTCCTCCCACATAGGCATGGAGATGGAGTAGTGCAGGATGAGGGTCCATATCAATCCTAGAATCAGCTTCAGGTTTCCATCCACTATGGCTTTGCTATCTGCATACAGAAAAGTCCAGAGATATAAGTCAGTGCAAATCAAATCATCACCTTCCCTTCATATCTCTGATTACACATTTTAATTTTCAGGATTTTCAATTGTAACCTAGTACTGATCCAGACCTTTCTGGTAAATACTGAAGTTTCTGTTGGCACATCTGTTGTTTGGAAATACTTTAAAATAAGATAACCATCTCAGTCCCAAGTTTTAACATGTACAGTTGGTGCTCCAATGTGTTATTTTACTGTAGTATTTTAAAACTGTATGTGTTGTATTAAATCGAAGTAAACATTTTACATGTTACTGTTTTCTTACTATATACAGTATCTTACTTCACATTTTATTTCTGGTGACTGAATCCCAAATGACATCTTAACACTGATCTAGTGTACTACAATATATTTTCATTTACATTTATGGCATGTTGGCAGATGACCATCAAGATTTACAGATTTAACTCATTTATAATACTGAGCAGTTGAGGGATAAGAGTATTTTTTAAGGTCCAAACAATGGCAGCTTGGTGGTGCTGGGGTTTGAACCCACGGCCATCCTAATACTTTTTTTTTTCTTTTTTTTTATAGTAACAACTTACATAGGTACTTATACTGTATGAATGTGCAAGATTACACTGGAAAGAGTCTTCAGTTTAAACAGGGAACATAAAGCTGATCCTGTGGAGATTAAAAGCTTCTCAGTAACGCTATAACCTGCTTCTGTCTTTTGGTTTTATGACATTTAAGAAAGAGTAAAAAACTAAGCAGGTGTGGAAATTATTTAACAAAATTAGTAAAAGGAATTAACTTTGCAATATTAAATGTCAATTCAAAATCAAATCAAAATATCATGTAATATCACATACATTATTTAATTCAAGTCAATTCAAGTTTATTTATATAGTGCTTTTCACAACGGACATTGTCTCAAAGCAGCTTGACAGTCAAGGTGAGCGATGTGTATTTATCCCTGATGAGCAGCCGTGGCGACACTGGAGAGTGAGAACTAAACACTGGAGAGTAAGAACTAATGTCATAAACACTGGAATGTGTGATTTAATGCATAAAAAAACACATTAGTTTGTTCCCCGCTACAGGGTAAAAATACTAAAACAATTCGGGATATGCTATTACGGGAAGCTAATAAACTTTAGGAAACTTCATTGGCTCTTCTATAAGTTATTTCGCTTTTAACACCACAACCTGTTGTGTTAAATTCCTTACATAATTCATTCATTTGCAAGTTCTGTATTTTGCTGTTTTTTCACTCACAGACTCAACAAACTTTGATGCTTTTGCTTTAATAAAATCGTCAACATAATACAGTACTTAAAACACAAACACAAATATATTTTGGAGTCTAACTTTTCATCTTGCGTGTTCTATATTGCAGGATTTGATCCTAATCTCTTTCTCTTTTATTTCTATTTCTGTTTATTTCATTTCAGTTGCATTGGGAGTGCCTTTGTGCTATTATAAGAATGTGACTTTCCTACACAATAGATCAGGTCCAACATGCCTCACCTGGGTGGTTCACACACACACACGCACACACACACACACACACACACACACACACACATACATAAATACGCAAACCACTCACACCCATAAACAGCTGAAGCTTTATTCCTCTGAGGGAAGCAAATGGCTCTTCGAATAACAGCAGTGTTCTAATGAGGTGCTTCCCCGGGGATAACTCCAGATTAGTTTCGCTGCGATTGCTCATTGACCCTGTTTACAGTACATAAGCGTACGATTGTGAGTATCTGGGCTGGCTTCCTACTCTGAGACATGCTTTCCACACGCTTTGCTTGTCGTTGTTGATACATTTCATAGGTTCTAAATGCTCCTAACATCTGGGTCCGTCAGTCAGGAAATAGGGCTGTGGGTTTATTACAGGCACATGTGTGACTTTTTCCACTGCGCAATGCTCCTCTCACCTTGCTCCTGCACTCGTTCCAGGGACTGACTTCACTTGCTTACACTCGTTTTTACACTTGCACGTTAAGACTTTGCCTCAGACTTACAGGAACAAAAATGACACTCGCCCGGCATTGAGCTGCCAGCGAGCCATTCTGTCCCAAGCCACAGAGAAACGTGAATCAAGATGGACACTACTGAGCTCCAGACTAAAGCCCCGGGGCTGATGTCATTTAACCTTGGCTTCACGTAATGAGGTTGCTTTAAATAAAACATGCTTGTGCAGAAATCTAAACCAGACTTCGCTGAAGCCCCCAGCGGAGCCGACTGAACCGAACGTTTCGGCATGTTCTCCAAGAGCAAATTCATCACGCTCTGATCAGTCCAATCTACTGTTACTGCCAAAATTCATCTCTCTCTCTCTCTCTCTCTCTCTCTCTCTCTCTCTCTCTCTCTCACTCTCTCTCTCCCCCTCTCTTTCTCTCTCTCTTTTACCTTACTCATTTCATTGCTCACTTTCCAGCTAAATCTTACATCTTAGTCAATATTTCCATGAGTACATTTTTCAAATATTATTCTTCAAACAAATATACTGTATATCTGCTACTTAGAATCTTAAGGAAATCCCACACTGTCATAAAACTAAATTAAACAAATACTCCAGGATTTTAATCTGGTTTTATCTTCTGTATCTGCATTACAGTATGTGTGTGTGTGTGTGTGTGTGTGTGTGTGTGTGTGTGTGTGTGTGTGTGTGTGTGTGTGTGTGTGTGTGTGTGTGTGTGTGTGAATATGTGTGCATGTGTGTGTAAATATGTGTGTACCTCAGGTAAAACAAATTTTTTTCCCACCTTATATATAAATATATATGATTTATTCAAAATGAAAATTATTAGAATTTCTTGTGCTTACACAAATAAAGTGTTAAAAAAGATGCTAAAAAAAGCTTAAAAATATATAATGCAGAAAAGAAACCATAAATAAATCGCCATATACTGTACATTTCTGACCAAGTCTGATTCTAACTATTTACTTTAACTTTATTGCTCTGGTGTTACAAAAACTGTTACAACAAACAGCTCTAGTTTAATGTCTGTCTCATGTCCAGACTGGGATGCACTTGCTGTCGTATTCAATTTGCATTATAAACACTATATAAACAAAAGATTGTGGACACCTAGCTATAAGATTATGTGCTTCCTGCAAATCTTATAATATTTGCTGCAATAATAACCTTCACTTTTCTGGAAAGATGTTTCACTAGAGTTTGGAGTGCGCTTGTGAAGATTTGTGCTCATTCAGCTATAAAGCCAGCATCAACAAAGGTGTTCACAAGGGTAAAGGTCAGAGCTCTAAAGCAGCTGACTCATTTAAAATTATATTTACATTCATAGCATTTGGCAGATGCCCTTATCCAGAGCAACTTAGCAGTTGAAGGTTAAGGACTTTGCTCAAGAGCCCAGCAGTGGCAGCTTGGCAATGCTGGGATTTAAACTTCCGAACTTCCGATCTAAAGTCAAACACTAAGCCACTGATTTCCTAACAAAATTCAAGATCTTCTAATCCAACCAATGTAAAGCAGATCTTCATGGTACTGTTTTTTCTTCACAGAAGCACAGTCATGCTGGAACAAGTTTGGTTTTCCTAGTTCAAGTGAAGTGAAAATTCAATGCTGGCGAATTGAAAGAACCTGTGTACAATTGTGTGCATCCAACTTTGTGGTAACAGTGTGGGAAAAACTACAAATGGATGGAAAAGTCAGGTGTCCCAATACTTTTGTCCATATAGTGTACTTGCATATTTGAAAACTTTATAGAAGGAACTTTAACTGCCATTAGATACTGTATGGAAACAGATTTTCTTGTTTCTTTTCTTTTTTCTAGCAGCAGGAAACATTTTCAGATACTTGTCTGTGGTAATCAGATGTATGCTACGCATGGGCTAAAGCTGGATCATGCTGAAACACACTGTAGTATCTACTTCAATAAAGAAGACTTATTAGAAAGGATAAAAGCGAGAGAACGAGTCGTCCATCTCATAAAGCAGGAAAAAGACGTGATGAAAAACACTGCTGCTCACAAAACACAGCTGTTTTACAGCTGTAGCAGAGATGAACCTAACAAAACCTGTTGCGTAGGAACAATGTAGCTTGGTTTTTTAAAAGTGGCCAAACAAGTAAACACACACACAAACACACACAAACACACACACGCACACACAAAGCATGTGCACCCTGACTAAAAGACAGAAACCTTTCTTGTTGTACAGTTCTTTTTTGTTACCGAGCTTATATCTGGGCAAAATTCATAGGCCTCAAAGTCTAGATAAAAGCAACGGAGAATCATATTTCAAACATGCAAACACACACACACACACACACACACACACACACACACAAACAAACACACACACACTATTCAACCTGTAGAAACAAGTCTGGTCCACTAACTTTTGTCAACACAACACATGACACCCAGTTTTCTTTCCTACATTATTAAGAAGTGTGATAATGTGGAGCGTCGCTTTTGTATCCATGACTACTTGCAGAAAAATTCAGATTACAGTAAACTACATAAAAACTGCATTTTATCACAACCACATTGTTTTTTTCTTGTATTAACATGTCCACCTTGAATGACAGATTATAATGATGACTTTCTATTTGGTCCTATTTAGTAACATGTTTCAGTTCTGGGTTCAGGTTTAAAAAATACATAAAATATATCAAGATTGTTGTTTAACGGTTGATTGATCATGAAGAAAAAAACATGGGTAAAACATTTCAAATTTGCCCTTATTTATGAGCCATCGTTCAGTTGAATTACATTTAAATCACTTGGCCCTTGTTTGAATCCATTTTTAATCTATTTGAATCATCAAGTGCATCGTTTCGGGGGGGAGTGGTGGCTCCAGCGGTTAAGGCGCTGGGTTGCCGATGGGAAGGTCGGGGGTTTAAGCGCTGGTATCGCTAAGCTGCCACTCTTGGGCCCTTGAGCAAGGCCCCGGGGGTCCCTTACGAGGGAAATATCAAGGTCCGTGACATCGGAGTGACGTGGGGCCGCCTTCCCGTGGGCTCACCACCTGCAGGAGGGACCGTAAGGGATGGTGCTGTGAGGATTGGGCAGCAGTCGAAGGCGGGGGCCTGCTTAGACTGCTGCCCCTGCGACCCGAATTACAGATAAGCGGGAGAAAATGAATGAAAGGATGAAAGTGCATCGTTTCATTTAATCGATATAAATAATTTGGTGCTATTCATTTAGGTTTATGCAGTTTTGACCCATTTCAATCAGTTCTTCTTAGTTACATAATTCCATTCTGATGTATGTGACCCATTCACTGCTGTGTGAGTAGCGAAAAAAAAAAAGAATTTGAATGTATTTGTTTGAATTTCTCGTCTTTTTCATACATAAGTCACATATTTGTATTTGTTTGAATGCCTTCGTTTTTATTTACTTTAATAATTTACTTGTTATTCATTAAATCATTCATAAAAATTCGTTCATTCTTACTGGATCTTTTGTGATTTTTTTTTTTCATTATGCGTTTTAATCACTTCTGATCTATTTGTTCCTATTAGATTTTTTTTATTTAGATTTAATTTAGAATAATTGAATGCATTTGAATCATTTAATTCTAATTGCATATTTCCGTAGCTCTGATTTGAGTAAATCCTGTATTGATTCTGTTTTTTTTTTTGTTTTTTTTTTATAATCGTTTTGTCTCATAAAACAGTTTGAATCAAGCACATTTAAAGAAGGGTATTGTCAGTTAAGTGTTTGCTGTGCATGCTGGGAACTGCATGCGGGATTGATGCCATGTTCCTGGAATTCCACCACACAGACACACACAGTATAGAAATTTACGAGTGCCTAGAGATGCATCAACATCTTGCTTTAAAACATCATGTGCTCACTATGTGCTGTACTAGGAAGCCGTTAGAGAATAAGTGATCTATTTCTGAAAAACAAATCACAATTTTTAAATTTAAGAGTCAAACTCGTCCTTCCACTAGGGCACATAGTTCACTCTCTCTTTTCTCCTCTCCCTCTTTTTCCTCAGAGAGTACCAGAAAGAGAAACGGGTCTGACGCAGATGCAGACTTGTATTATAAAAGTGAGTTCCTCTACTGTCTCCTTCAGTGTGGTTGTTTCACACTCCACAGAGATGGTCAGTTGTTTCTCTAAATAACCAACCAAACAAACAAACAATGTGCTTCTTCAGGCCTGGAGGAGTCAGGACAGGCACCATGATCCTCCTGGAGGAGGCAAAGACAAAAGCCAACTTGTTCAATAACACTTTGACTCTAGAAGCATTCAGAACTCCTCCTCCTACATACACACACACACACACATACACACACAGAAAGAGTAATGTGCACATCATTTCTCCAATGGCAAAAGGAAAAAGGAGAAAATGTGTAATGCAAAAACTTGACATTCTGAACTTTGTATTTTGCGCTTGGTGGTTAGACACAGAGAGGAAGAATTTACAGATGTAAAGACTGCATTGTTTCATCATTCTAAGTACAGAAATCAATCTTCAGTTAATTATATTTGGTTTCGAAAACCTAGCCCGAGAACACTGGCAGGAGTACACCCTGTATAAGATTCCGACCCATTACCGGAACCCTGAACACACATTAAAAAAACTATTACATTTTCCCATCAAAATGTGAATTCAAATCAAATCAAATCAAATTTTATTTGTCACATACACAAACATACAGAGTACGACATGCAGTGAAACGCTTTCTACGACACATAGTTCACTCTCTCTTTTCTCCTCTCCCTCCTTTTCGGTGCTTACACTGACCTTAATTCAAATTTCCAGTTACTAGATCAAAATAAGTGGACTGAGCATAATTCATTTGCAGAGAATTAACATAAAGTAACTTGTGTAACATTGCAACCAGGATGTTGGCGCTGACTGGAACTACAGTATAACTGTATAACTGAAATTTAAACGTGGTAGTATAGCGCAGCAGTAAATCAGCTTTACACAATGCCAATGAGCAGGGTTTGGGCCTCAGTTTAGGTGAGATCATGGATTTCATGCAGGGCTTTGGAAATATACAGCCAATCTGATTTCATGTACAAAAACAGTAGTGTTACTGCAACTGAATTGAGTGTATATTTTATTCACCACCTAGTAAGATTTTGTGGAAAGGAGAAAAAATGAAACTTAATGATACACCATGCATTTAATTAATTTCACTCAAGACCATCTGCATCAGTCCCATGTTGTATTCCCACCTCTTGCCCAGATCTGGATCAACTGCAGCTCTGATTAGGAAACCATTTTTTTTTTAAGATGAATTGACTGATAACCCATTACTGTATACTATTACTTTACCTATGACAACTCCCTGCTGGTCAGCCAACCAGCTTGCATTGCACATTTTAGTACTTTTCTTACATGAACACACTTGCTACAACTAATCGGCTAATGAACAGACCTAGTTAAACAGGATCTATTTGAGCAGAGTGTGCACTAAAATCATTTGAGTCCCATAGAATCTTGCTCATGGCATCCCAGGGAGTTTTAATGTCCGTCAATGTTCCCTCCAGTTTGAACAACATGATCTAATCTACATTTAGAATTTTGTGAAGACGCTTTGTTACAAAGTCTACTGTGATCTATGTCTCAAATAAAAATCCAAGTTTTAAATAAGACAAAGCAGTGCATTTATCTTTTATGATTTGCACATTGTAGCAGCTTCTGGCAAAATAATGAATAAATTGGGGTTAATAAATTTCAATCTTATCTTATCTAATCTTATCTTATCTTATCTTATCTTATCTTATATTATATTATATTATATTATATTATATTATATTATATGCAACAATTAAACATTCCAGGGGTTTACACTCAACATTTAACTAATAACTTTAACTAATATTTAATTAAGATTTCACCTGCACAAAATGTACACACACACACACACACACACACACACACACACACACACACACACACACACACACACACACACACACACACAAGGTTTGGATTGTTAATCATTTAACTCATTGCCTATAGTTTTCAGTAATTTTCTTTGTTCTTTTTTCACAGCCTTGTATGGACTTCTAGGACTTTTAACAATTCCAGTGTAATGCTAATACATATTGCCTCAAATTGGATCCTGGATGTGTCCTCATTCTGGAGGCTTGTATATCAGTTTTATATCGAATACAGAATATCGTATCATGAATTATATAGTGCATAGGTGCATGAAGTCTTCTTTGTATAAACAAGCATATAAATTATGTATAACCCCATTCAGAAGTGCAGGGCTGTGTAAAAGAAAGACATCATGCAAACACTCACACACACACACACACACACACACACACACACACACACACACTCTCACACACAAACACCAAAAGGTCGCCATACCCTGGAGCTTAGAAATTAATTGAAGAAATGAAGCACATGATGTCCATATCAGAGAAAGATCTGAACTCAAAACAATAAACAAGAAATGAGCTGACAGACATTAAGCAGGACTCTTTCGCTCTCCCCCCCCCCCCTCTCTCTCTCTCTCTCTCACACACACACACACACACACACACACACACACACACACACACACACATATACACAGGCCATGTGAGACAGCAGGTTTATACACGAGATAGCATAGGCATGAGTTAAACCTTATAACCCAGAACACCCTCTCTCTCTTTCTCTCGCTCTCTCTCTCTCTCTCACACACACACACACACACACACACACACACACACACATTCACACACACACACACAAACACACACACACACACACACACACACATTCACACACACACACTCCACAGATCTAAGCTTCACTTATTTCTTTTGGACTGTGACTCTATCTGCTCTCATAGCTGGCTCACAGTTTAGAGATCAGATGGCAAGTTCCAGAAAAGAACCTCTTTGATGTATCACACACAGCTCCAGGTTTCCTCCAAAAGACCTAAACACTGCAAGCTTTTGAATGATGACCTTCATCGTCAATGTTTTTGAATAAGGGACATCTAAATTGTTAGAAAACTAGTAATGCATAGATAATTAAAAAAGATCAGGGAAGTGTGCAGTCTATTGGAAGACTTTCGAATCATTGCACAGATTTTTCTCTAAAATACTTTTTTTCCCTTCTACTGGTCTCGCTTCTTCACACGTCTTATCCCACAAAAGAAAAACTCATGTAGAGCCTGAGTTTTCTACGGTGTGTGAATGTTGTTCCAAAAGTAATAAAATACCCTTCAGTGTTTACGGTGTGTCTATGGGGTAACAGTTTTATTCACTGTATTTATACCTATTCATGTTTTTCATTGGTTAATATTTAAGGATTGTACATAAATGTTCACCACATTTACAGGGAGCATTGTGAAGCAAATCATGATTACACTGCAAAAAATTACCTGGCTAAATCTAAATATCTCCAGAGTGGTAACCTTCACTCTTCTGGGAAGATGTTCCACCAGATTTTGGAGTGTGCTTGTGGAGATTTGTCCTCATTCAGCTTCAAGGGATTTAGTAAATTCGGGTACTGATGTAGATGAGGTGGGGAGGCCTGGGGTGCAGTCAATGTTCCATTTCATCTCAAAGATGTTTAAAAAGGTTGAGATCAGAGCTCTGTAGCAGCAAGTTTTTCCACTCTATTGCATGTAAAACATATCTTCATGGAGCTGGCTTTGTGACCATGTTCATTGTAATGCTGGAACAGGTTTGGGTCTCCAAGTTCAAATAAAGGGAAAAGGTAATGCTACAACATCCAAAGATATCCTATACAATTGTGGTTGCCTGGAAAAATCATGTGTTTCAATACTGTTGTCAATATCATAGTGTATATTTAAAATATTTCAATATATGATACAATAAACCAAATATATTATAATTAGACTTGGCACTTATCTGATGCCTTGTACAGTTATCTGTCTGTTAACATTAAAAAAATGGTGGGTTTTGGTGGATTACAAAAAATAAATCATGTCCGATAATAATAATGTCTGATAGTCTGTTTTCAGATAAAAGTTCTGTAACAAATCCTTAATGTTGGAATATGATTTGGAATTTATTTTACAATACAAGGAAACATTTTAAGGATTTTTTTTATTATTATTATTGTTACTTTAAACGTTATAATTGTATACCTTATTATGCAGTGTTTATTATATTTACAATGCAAATGAAGTGGAAGTGTTTACCTGTTGTAGACAATAATTTAGCATTTTTAGGAGAATATACAAAATTTGATTTATTTACTGTAATATAGCAAACTAACGTTTTTTCTTATTATTAGAGGAATAAGAGAAATACAGAATACGGTATAACTGTGTTACTGGAAATCAACTTTCTTTGTCCTTTGGGCTTTGTATAAGGAAGGAAAGAAAGATTCTGGGAGTTCTGTTTTACATCAGAAGCTGGAGCTGGATGATATAAAGTGGAGTAGCGAGGTGGTGTGGGGTGGAAGATGTTTGACAGGGAGTAAAGGGCAGAGATGTACAGTAGTTATAGGATTTATAGGAGAATATAGGAAAAGTTAGCATGGAGGGTGATGAAGTGATGTCGCAAGTGTGGTCTTCTCCTAAAGATTTTTTTAAGAGGAATTTCAAGAGTTATGGATGGACAGAGCGGTGAGAGAACACTTGTTTCACATTTATTTAGTTTTCACACAATTCAAAGGGAAATTAGTTTCCTGTTATGTGACTTTCTCCACAGAAACGCTAACAGGGTCACAGACAAAACATCCTGAACCTATAAACACTCAAACGAATCCATGTCCATGGGTGTATGTATATGTGTGTGTGTGTGTGTGTGTGTGTGTGTGTGTGTGTGTGTGTGTGTGTGTGTGTGCGCATGCAAATACATTCCTTCACCATTCCAAAGGCAAAGTTCACTGTGGTAGGAAAAAGTGATTCCATGACCATATCTCTCTGTCAGAAGAGAGTAAAAAAAAGAAAACAAAAAAAAGAAAAAAAAAAAAAAGGGAAGAAGAAGAAAAAAGATGAGGAAAGGAAAAAGACGACAGCATGGCCAGCTGCCACCAAAACTAATTTTTTCCACAGGGTTTCCCAAAGACAATGGAAGTGTTTCGGGAACAAAACACACACACGGTCAATTCTACACAAAGTAACAAGAGAACCACACATTCGTCTGACTTTTTAAGATTTTCAACCTTATATAACAGTCACGAAGATTAAAATCTCTTCTCCCTTATATAATCTCATTACATGTCTGTTCAACAAAAACAAACAGCCACCAAAGAGAGAAAATACACCTGCAGAAACAATAAAATGAACAAATGAAGAGGTGCTTTAGCTCCAGGAGCAAATCATAATATGAAAAACTGAAGACATGAGTCAACAATCAAAAAATGTGACAAACTGATATAAAAGAGATTGTTTCCTTTAACTCCAGTCAGGATCTGAAGAACATAATTTAGGACATCTGCTAAAACCAATACATCAAAAAAAGAACGCAAGTGGGTGTGAGCTATGGTGAAAAGGCTCCTCGGAGGATATAAAAGAGCTTGTAGGAAATTATAACGGAACAAAGGAAGTTATTAAATGATGTTCAGGTCACACACAAAAAAGAGAGGGGATATAAACATTTGCTTAAAATAAGCACTAATGACCTCCTTGATTATAAATATCTTCTATTCAGATTCCTTTCTCTGCCTTATTTCGACCTTAGGGTGTGCAAACCTTTGCAGTTTGTAACTGTAATGTACTTACAAAAGCAGAATTTTTCTGTATAAAGTTTCTTTGTTGCTTCCTGTAAAATATATGTTTTTTTCAAGCTGGATTTATGAGATCTCTCAAAGCCACAGGGAGTGTGAGGGTAACATGGTCAACTTTTACTTCTGTAGGACTGCAACTCTTGCCAAAAGTAAATCGAGGCATGTGCAAGTTGAAGCTGTTTTGTCGCTGGGAACAGTTCTTTTGAAAAGAACCCAAAGAGAAATTGAGGAAAAATGTCTAACATTGATCTCCTGATGTGTTCTCAAAGTATTTGAGCATGTCCAATATTAATACCAATTCCTTCATCACATGTTGGATTAGAGCTTCCTGTTTAGGACATTTCATGTCGCACATTAACCTGGATTTAGTGTGCCATACATACATTGACATAACTTCGATCCTTTACCAGGTTTTTAAAGAAAATGTGCTTTTCATTTAGATATCTTCAGTAACCACGTTAGCAATGTTTGTGTGGTGCCAATCCAACACCAATTAAATACCCATGTAGAGCCAATCTGCCTACCTAGAACGTAAAGAAATCAACATGGACATGGGGGAAAATGTGAAACGGCACACAGACTCAAGCTCAGGATAAAACCAATCCTCTGAACCCATTGTAGCACTAATATTTCTTAAATTATAAATAGTGGTGGGTTTAACCTTGGCATAAAGATCCAAAGAAAGAAAAGAACAATAAAATTCTGTCACAAAAGCAATAATAATCATTAGCTGATTAATAAAGCTATCGAAGACAACACAATGCTATTGTTCGGGGTCACTAAAGGTAAAAAAAAAAAAAAACTCCAACAGCACAACGTCCCTCACTCAACCCGCCATCCAAAATGGCCGTCTTTCTGTGAGATGGAGGGGAAAAAGAGAGTCACAGGCCTGACCTCTCACAGTGCACTTCATTCATCATTGTCCATCCTATATAAACACTTGTAGATGTAAAGAGTATGATAGTGGAACGTGAGCACGACAACGCTGACCCAGCCTCAATCTACACAACACAATGGAAAAGGTAAGAAAGACAAATATAGCCTAAAGCAAATGGAGAACATTGCTCCATTGCACTCGCACATGCAAACACACACTCACTAACGGAAGTATACAATTGCACACACGCCTATATCATTCAGTGTGACACATGTGTCTAAACAGGTGCAGTGTGTGATGTCCTAATAAGGCCACACATAGCCAGCAGTCTCTCAGAGTGCGACACATGCTCCTGTCCAACCTGTGATGACCAAAGACAAGAGAGTTAACACACACAAACACACCCACACGTGCACTTTACAGCTGACACACACACAAAGAACTAGCAAAGCAGCTGGATGTATTTCAGATGTGGAACTAAAGCTATCAGAGGCTATTAGCAACCCAGAGAATTCCTCAGCCTTCTAACTCCAGTCTTTTTCTATTAGTTTCACTCTCGTCACTACATAATTAATTGTTGCTACTCAATAACTTCTTAATAGTAAAAGTCTAAGGTGAAAAAGTCAGAACAAACTCTTAAAACCAGGAAGGGTTTTTTTTAACAATGCATATTTCATTTTCTTTAAAGAAAAAGGCAGAAATAATTCAATAAAGAAATAAAGGTGCTTTATACTTATATATACTATATATAAAGGTGTCACAGTAAAATTATTTCTTTACATATTCCAGCAATGTTAGGAAGCTGGGGTCAGAGCGCAGAGTCAGCCCTGTTACAGCACCCCAGGAGCACAGAGGTTTAAGGGCCTTGATAAAGGGCCCCAAGAGTGGAAGCTTGGTTATACGTAAGGTGTAAGGCTTGAACCTTCTGATCAGTAATAGAAAAATAGAAAAATGTCTCTCTTCATCTAGCAGCAGATATAAATGGTCATTCTTTCACCAGCTTTTTTTCTCTCTCTTTTAATGCTTGCTTCACCAAACAATTCTGAAAAATTTACCCATGTCAAAACACACCTAACACACCTTTTACACACCTTTTACCCCTAAAAAAAAAGGCACTGGAGACTTCTTTAAAAAAAAAAAAAAAAAAAAGCAAAACAGACGTCTTATCTCCTCATCAAAAATGTCCGGAATACAAGTCATTGTGAATTAGCTGTTACTAAAATAAAAAAAAAATAATGTAGCTCAATCATGTAGTAGATCAAGCATGTTAGACACCCTTATTTGAGGTGACTTACAAGTATTGCATATATACAACTGAACAGTAGAAGATTAAGGGCCTTGCTCAAGGGCCCAAGAGCAGCAGCTTGGCTGGGATTAAAACTCAAAATTTATTAATCTGGGATCTGACATCAGAAACTCTGAGCTCCAAGCTTGCAATTAGAACTAATTCTAAAGCTGCTATTGTACAACAGAAACCTAATGAATACCTTTTGACCAATCACAATGCAGAATTTAAAAAACATTATTAAACTTAGTAGTGTTATACTAGTTATAGTCAATCATGACAGCCCTAAATATTATACAGCATTTATATACATACACGTACATACATACATACATACAAACATACATACATACATACAAACATACATACATACATACATACATACTACATGTTATATAACACAATACAACAGATTTGCTCGTGTTTATTTGCCAATTTCAGCTATATTCACTTCTCCAAATGGTTCTGTATTTTTGTAGTTCATTTCAAAAGTCAGAAGAAAATGACCAAGAGCAGCCAGTCCTGACTTGTTGTGACTCTCTGGACCATTGGTTCAAATTGGAACAGATAAATTCTAATTCAGCCGTACAACACGTCTACACACAATTACCAGGAAATCTAACACTGGCCTCCCACTAATGTGTTGGCACTTACTCATTTTGCTGCAGTAAAAAAAGGAATGATCTGTGCAGAAAAGGTTTTTTAAGTCAAGGCCGGTGTGAATGCCGTCTCTCGTACCGAGATTTCGGGGTAATTAGTCTTCCTCTCAGTACAAACAGCGGGGGAAAACCTGACTCCTAAGTAAACACTGAATAAACGGTTTGGAATAACTGCCTCAGGACACAGGAGGCCTGCAGTGTGAGCGGGCCCACAAGCATCAGTGCTTCATGTGTCACACAAAAAGCAACCACATTAACCACAAAGGATACTATATCTCAAAAGCAGTTTGTTGTTTTCTTGCTATAGCCACTTATGTTTTACTGAAAAGTCCAGTCAGGAACTTGGAAGTCTGTGAAGTGAGCTAAGGGCTGAGTGAGCAGGAATGAGCAATAAGGGAGCAGAAATAAACTGGAAATTTGTCAAAAGGCTTCAGGGCACTCAGGGACAGACGCTCCCTTCTTCCAGTCAGCTGCTGTCACAGCTGTTACCAGGCCTGACCAAGCAACAACTGATGGGGTCAAAAACTTCAAGTCAACTCCCAATGTGCAATCACTCCACTATAATCTAAAAGTGTCTCACAGTAGGAGCTTTAAAATCTGACATAAACTGTGCCTTGTCTCGGTCGCACATGGAAGACGTTTCAGCATTTCATATTAAAACAGCAGCATTTTTTATCTCTACTACACTTAATCTGACCCATTTTTTGTTGTGGAAACAACAGCATTTGTCACGGTCATTGAACGCATTGGTTGGAGTTTTTCCAGATTTTTTAAATATTTATCTCTCATGCTGAATGAACAGTTTGATTTTTTTTATGTCTTCTGTGACCACATAAATTGTTATTTCAGTAACCACTTTATCCAGGTCAGGGTCCTGTTGGAGCTAGAGTCTAACCACAGAGCACAAGGCAGGAATACACCCTGGATTTAACCTAGCTCATCAAGCACACACACGCACACACACACACACACACACACACACACACACACACACACATTCAAAAATTCCTTCAGATGCTGGGGCAATTTAGCATAGCTAATCCACCTTATTAGCACAGTTTTCTGATAAAAAAAAAAAATCCCATCATTGTCCTTTAAGTTAGAATAAGGCAAGTAAACAAATAACTATGGTAATAATTTCAAGCTTTAACATTCAGTTAGCTTAGAATTACTTGCACCTCAAGTGGTTTTAAACTAAATGAACTCTTATATCTTCTTCCTGTACGAACAATGAACAAAAAATGCCAAAACACTAGTTACTTTTGGAGATAAACATCGAAATACTTAAAATACAATCAAAACACTAAGATTAATTAGGTTTTATTGTGTATTATGATACATTTCTATCAACAGTTAATAAATGGGTTTAAGGTTTAAGTGATATAAATCACTTAAGTGATATGAGGAGAGATGAGCATTTCTGGCATCTTTAAGTTTAAGCTAAATGCCTAATATGTGCATTTGGATTCCATTTTTAATAAAGTCAAGATTATTGTCAATTTCACTATATATAGCTGACACAGTACATAGTGAAATGAGACAACGTTTCTCCAGGACCCTGGTAAATAAAGCTACATAACAGAACACAGAGTTAAGGACTAAAGTAAGTGTCCTCACCACATAAAGTGCATCGTGTGCAACTGAGTGCAAACAGTGAGACAAAAAAGAGTGCAGACAGATAACACAAGACAGTGTAGGACAGACACACAAAATATTATAAAACATAATAGTGTCGCCAGTAAACCTACTGTATAATGTGTTATACAGTACAATGTGCAAAAGAGGACTGTATACAAGAGTGTACTTGTAAATAAACACAAAATGTAAAACAAAAGGTTGTGCAAAACAGCAAGAGCAGCAGTCAAAACAGCATGTAAACAGTTATATAGTAATAATAAAGTATGAATATAAAATAGATTGTGCTGAAGACATGCAGTTGTGCGAATCAAAATGAGTATGAGTGTGTGTTTGAGTTTGAGTTCAGATTTGTAGCAGCTCAGTAACACACAGTTGAGTTAGTGTGTGCGTGTGAGTTTCAGTTCCAGTTGATTTTCAGTTTGTTGATAGAAACCTTCAACCTTCAAGAATACAAAGTATGAAACCTCTTCTTCTGTTTGTGTGATCAATTCAGACTCTTTACAGCTTACAACATACAGTACCGAGTCCTGAAATTGGAATTACAACTCATCCCTTAGAGCAAAAGAACTAGCATGTAGGGTTGCCAGGTCACAACAACACATCCGCTGATAAAGTACATCTTCAACACCACACAAAAAAGATCTGAAACTATCCCAAACAGTTCAATGGGGCACACACATTTCTCATGTTTGGTTTCAAAGCTAGACTAATTAGAAATAAACCCTGGCAAACCTACTGGAGTGATTTAAGGAACAAGCACCTTGTATCACTAAATGTTTCAAGAATCCAAATGGCTTAAAATGTGGAAGCTGGAATGAGCAACAGGTGGAAGTAGCAGCAGTGAGGATGAGCACTAACAAGAACCAGAAGCAACTAACAAATCCAAAATGTGGAGGCTTAAGGAGCCAGAGTAAGTATACATGTCTAAAATATGAAGTATTTGCTCTATCCTGATTATCCTAGCTTCCAAGTAGAATCCTTACTTAATCATTTTGGAAGCAGATACAGGGTGTAAATGTTTGTACACCCCCTCCTCTGAAATTATGCCAGATATACCTTATCCAAAAGTTGACAAACATGTTACTGGACTTGATAATAAAGATAAAAGTTTATTTAAGGTGGTTTGGTCTAGGCTGCAGTTTGTACTAGGACTTGTAAAAACACCCTTAAGTTAGTATGAAGCTATATTTTATATTGAGGGGGCATAAACCTTTGCATCCAATTCTGCATTTGGATTTTTAAAGCAGCATGCAGTATGTTTTTTACAATGGCTTTTACTGGTCATTTAGCATAAACTCATGCCGGATAAAAAGAGGTGACACACACACACACACACACACACACACACACACACACACACACACACACACACACACACACACATATATACACACACACACACACACACACACATACACACACACACACACACACACACACACACACACACACACACACACACACACACACACACACAGTGGGCGGGAGGGAGGGGAAAAAGATAAACAGTATTTTAAGCTGAGGCTGCTGATTCTTCACTCTTGAGTCTAGGCAACCCCCCCTCCCACACACACTGACATGTTTAGTTCAAGTCACAGATGGATACAAGCCGTCATGCTGACACTTTAGCAAGGATTCTCCTCTCAGTTTCATTCCTGTAATAGATTTCGCCCACTGAGAAAGATATGAGGAGAACATGATGCAAGTCCAGGGTTAAGACAAATCAGTGTGTTTTCCACATCCAACATCAGATTCAGTTACATCGGCGAAACACAAATAAGAGTCAAATACACAAAGCACTTCAGAACCACTTAAAATTGAGTGCTGTAAATCAAACATCTGTCTGTCCACAGCTGTTGCACAAACACATACAAACACTTACACACATGGTTACACATCTCTTAAAAATAATAATAATAAAAAAAAAAAACCTCTTTGTTCTCTGGGAAATATGCTTAGAATGTTGTCTGGCATTCTGTATATTCTGCTTCAGATGCCTGTTTTGCTCTTTGGAGGTTTAGCAGATGACTCAGTCTGCTGCTTATGTCTGGAAGATGGAGGCATTCCTCTGGCAACCCAGGGTCAGCCAGTCGATGACATCATCAGGCTGCTGCTGACAGCGGCCTGTCCCTGATACCGTCGACACCGGACACTGCCACGGCATCCACTCAGGCTACTGGCATTCACAGCCACACTGCAGCGGTCACATATTCACCAGTATTACTCTTACTCTGTGTATTTTCACAAATGTAGCACAGTCAAAAGCTATCAATAGCACAGCATGTGTAAATTCTCGATTCTGATTGTTTAGAGGGCATCAAATCATTTTCTATAACTGCAGATCTGGCAATAATTTTTACAGTAATGAACTGTATGGCAAAACCTCCCACTGTTGACTCCACTGTTGATATGGTGAAATGGTCTATGGGAACAATTATGGAATGTTGATATGGTGGAATGTTCTATGGGGTTCTACAGGAAAAGCTTATTTAGCATAAGGAAGGGGTATCCAGTGTCAGTGTAACTATTAAGGATAAAGCTGGCAGTCTTCAGGATGAAGGGCTTTGTAGTAATATTTGTATAAATGGACAAAAGGTATTAGTAAATGTCAGCGATTAAAAAGGAAAACAGCACAGAATCACTTGTTAGTGGAAAAATTATCAAGCACGTTGCAGTAATGATCTTTTCACATGATATCATACCACAATTTGTAGTGTTATTCTTGATAATTGTTGTTATTTTTAAATTTACATTTTTAGCATTTGGCAGACGCCCTTATTCACAGCGGCTTACATTTATCGCATTTATACAAATGAGCATCTATGAGGTTGAGATCCTTGCTTAGGGGCCCAGGAGTTGCAGCTTGGTGAGGAATTGGCTTAAATGGGATTTACACTCATGACCTTCAGATGCAAAGTCCAATGTCTTAAGCACTAAGCTACCACCTCCCCGTCGTAGTTGATCATGCTTCAGAATGACGGAATTTTGCCTTTATTTTAAACAATCATTTTATAATGCTTTATGGAAAACACAACCGCTTGACTACAGCATTTCAGACTACAGCATCTCAGAAACTTTGCTACACACCAATTTCCCAGTGGTATACTTATCATAACATGAACAAATATATGCAGTCATGTTTTGAGAATTGTTTATTTAAGTCACAGAGGCTTATACTTATATAGTTATATAATACATTTTATATACTATAATCCCATATAATATATACTATAAACTGCACTACATAATGCAGGGAAGTGGGAGGTGTGGTAAGTCAGTGGTTAAGGCTATGAGTTACTGATCATAAAGTTGAGGGTTCAAGCCCCAGGATCACCAAACTGCCACCTTTAAGCTTCTAAGAAAGGCCTTTAACCCTCTGTGCTCTGGGGGCCCTATGTCATTACCCCCAGACCCTAGCATCCCAACATTGCTGAGATATGTGAAGAAAGAACTTCACTATGCTGTAATGTACATGTGACAAGTAAAAAGCATCTTTACCTTTATATAGTTCTATTCCCCACTCTTCTACATGTGCTTGCCTCAGGTTCAGGCCTCTTTCAACTAAACTGGCGCATAAAATGCTGGTTTCCTCGCTTTGTACTAAAAAACTGGATAATTCAGAGTGGGCAGGCAGTTAGCTGGCATGTAAAACTCCAAAACTCAGGGCAAAAATCTAACTCTTGGAACAATAAGAACAAAAGATTGAAGTAAACTTTGCTGACAGTTTAATCACACCAAAAACAAAGCAGTTTGATCATGTGAGAGAATTTCAAAAAGTGCCTGTGCATGTACATCAGCTGTAATGTACACCGTGGAGTAACTAGGTTTTGTTTTACGACACAGTATCCGATCAACAAAGTAAATATACAGTATAATAATTATGTAATATTCCAGTAGGCTGAACGCTAAGTACTTCACAGAGCAGAAAGCAAAACATGGAAACATGTAATCAGTATTTGTAAAGGAAAGACGGAAGGGAAGATTAGACAGCACTAGGACAATCAAACTGTGTGTGTGTGTGTGTGTGTGTGTGTGTGTGTGTGTGTGTGTGTGTGTGTGTGTGTGTGTGTGTGTGTGTGAGAGAGAGAGTTTTCATTCCACTCTAACATTCCATTGAACTGACTAGCTGACACATGGTAACAATTAGAGACACTATTTTATCTGAAGAGGAGAGTGAACATGCACACAGGGCGAGTGGGTTTATATTATATATAAATTGGGGGTTGGGGCTTAATGTTAATTACAGTATATCAGTGTAGATCAGTCTAGATGCTAAGCTATATTGTTAAACTGTCTCTGAGCTAGTCAGAGAAACTTCCAGAATCAAGCTTTTAAATGACGCACTGAACTCTAACTAAATTATAGTTTTAAGAATTAGTTTTTAGAGTCAGAGTCAGTTTTTGCCATCATCAGGATGCTTTCAAATTAACCCGTGTTGTTTTTCTACTGGTCATTCATATTTCACTTCACTTAACTTATTTTACACATGTTGTATTAGACTCCAAATCGTCAACACTTAAAGTTAAACAGGGTTATAGTTTTAGATTTAGCTAGCAAAGTCTCAGTAATAGTTCCACCAGACTAAGCAAAGTAGCCTATTGCCCTTTACTATAGCTTAAATTAGCTTCAAATAGCATAATGGCTTCAAAAAATGTGTTTATGTAGCTGTTTGCTGTGGCCATTTCTACCTCACTTAACGCTTCTCCGTCACTGATGTGAAAATAATTAATTAGCATGTTTATTTTTACACAGTTACCTGGCTGGAAAAGTTTGTCTCTGGGAGACCTCAGAAAACATAAACATCATAAAAATCTGTTCATAAGAAATATTAAGCAAACTCGACAGTGTCTGTTTTATTAAGCATTTTGAAACTTTAGGAGCAGCTTTGTGGCTTCCCAAAGAGATCTGAAGCTGATACAGTTAAAGAAGAGTAAAGTAACGGTTTCCGACAATGTCATGCAATGGTATCTAATTTGTCCTTACTGAACATCCTTAAATCCCTCAGCACTGTGTCTGGATTTTACTACTACAATAATAAGTATAACACCAAAACTAATAATCATTATTATCTTTGTAATTAGTAATGTTGTTATTTCTTTATTAGCAGTTCTCTAAGCTGCCATGCTCGTTTCAAGGTACAAAGAACTGACAAGTATTTTTACATGTCATATTTAGACTTTGGACACCAAATGTGAATGCCTAAATTATATTTAAAATTCGAAAGAGAAGGAAACCTCAGTAACAGATATTTCATTTCAAAGGTCCGCAAATTTTCACATTCCAAAATGAGAGCCCTGATGTCTGCTTACTGGTTCAATATTTCCTAGAAATCATGGCTGCTACTTAAGTAACCTTTTAGCCATGCAATCCATTTCTCCCCCTCTCTTAGTCTTGTCCCCCTCTCCACCACACTCAGTTAAGCCTGTGCTCTATTTCCAGCACCTGTCAGAGGATAGAGCCTAGAGTTCAGCTGTCTCAGCATCAATCACCCACTTCAGAAAAGATCTAATGCAGGTCATTTAAACCAATACCATCAGTATATCATTTGGCTAATGACAAAATGCTTAAATTGTTTCTATTTCCACAGCTGCGGAAGTCACATCATCAAGACTTGATGTGACCTTTTCTGACCTGTTGAAGGTGTCCAAATATTTTCATAGGCTGCTACAAGCTAGATACTATATAGCGGCATATCTAACACTTCTAACCCTCTATCTCTAAACTTACGGCTGTTTGCAGCCATCCAAATACCCTTGGCAAATGTATGTTCCATAATCTATTTTAAGTGCATAATGCTATTAGATCTGTGTACCTAATAATCTGGCAACGTGGTGTATGAGAGGGATAAGATCATAAAACTGCACTGAAGTAAAGAACGCTTTACATTATTCTATGCTGTAATCAAGGCTTTCACCCCTGAAAGCCAAAGACAGTCACATTTGGAAGATGATAAAACCAGCATGTTCACAGGAAGTGGAAGAAAATCAAAATCAAAAACAGAAATTTCATACAGACGTGAGGAAAGCATATACATTTACAATAACCATAAGACACAACCTATTATGCTACATCTACAAATATACTTGCTTAATTGAGCACCAAAACCATCTCTGTCTAAATACAACACGCCTTTTAATGCAAAACGGTAAGGAACTTATAAAAGTTAGCTCACTGTTCGATTATCACTAGAGAGGGCAAATGTAATTCCTGTTCAGGTAGTATGCCGACTCATATATAAACTAGCCACTGTGTGTGTGTGTGTGTGTGTGTGTGTGTGTGTGTGTGTGTGTGTGTGTGTGTGTGTGTGTGTGTGTGTGTGTGTGTGTGAGGGAGCTGGGCTGGTTATAGGATACTTTTATCAGACGAACCCACATTGAGGGGTAGACGCTGGCCGATGACAGGTGCCCTTCTGGAAATGTCCACGTTATCACCAGGGACAGCTGAGTTGAACTCACTGCTTGTGTGTGTGTGTGTGTGTGTGTGTGTGTGTGTGTGTGTGTGTGTGTGTGTGTGTGTGTGTGTGTGTGTGTGTGTGTGTGTAGGTCTGATGATCTATTTTCTAAGCACTCTGTGGTCACTTTGAACACAATTCTGTTCCAATCATACTATGTCCCTATGTATACTCCTTCTTGCTCATTCGTTCATTCAGATCAGTCTGAAAAACAAGTGCCAAACTCCAGGTAGAAAGAAATCAGCCTTCACTTTGTGAATCTTCTATTTCTCTTGTTTGCAAAAAAAAAATTATTAATCACATTATGCTAACTGGATAATATGCTGTAAATACCATTTTAATAAGAAGCTATGGCTAGCACATTCATCCTAGCTTTTCCTGATCATCACTGTAACCATAAACTCTGGAGCTCAATATTCTCTCATTGGAGATCAGGAGAAGTTGAGGTACTTACTCAAGCAATCTCACTACAATTGATTTATTCTCTTGGCTTTAATTCTGTCTAAAACGTCTGCCGAATGTAAGTCCCTTTACAAAAAGTCAATTGATAACCTATTCTGTTTCTATAAAATTTTATGCAAATATTCTGTAGATGCACCATTTGGAAATTTGAACGAATTGCAGAGAGAGAGAGCGTAAGAAAGTGAAATCGGAGAATGTGGGAGTGGGTACAAGGGTCCTGATAAGACAAGGAGCCCAAAGGGAGCTTCCAGGAATGAAAATTGCCAATACATTAACCTGTCACATGGAGCAGAACTTTTACTGGCAACTTTTCAGGAGAATAAAAACCTAACTTCTCTCATCATTTTTCAGCTATCACCCCATGTTCCTGTCATCAGACTTCCATGCCTGCTAAAACCATTCACATCTTGACTAGCTGCGTCTTATCTTATCTACACCACTTCCTTAGAGGTGTGCGCACAATTTTGTGGGAACATGGGGAATAACTTGCCTCGTGTCTATTCTAACTCATGATACACCATATGGAAAAATGTTTGTGAACACCTGGTCATAAAATTCTTATGCGCTTTTTGACTATTCCACATTTACTCCTCATTTGTTGTTAAATAAATTCCACTCTTCTGGGTAGATATTCCACTACATTTTGGGGTTTTTTTGTAGAGATTTGGGCTCATTCAGATACAGGGGTATTAGTAAAGTCAGGCACAAATTTAATGTGAGCAGCCTTGAGTGCAGATAGGATTACAATTAATCCCAAAGGTATTTAAAGCATATCTTCATGGAGATGTATTTGTTCACATGCGCATTGTCGTGCTGGAACAGTTTGGGTCTCCTAGCTCAAATAAAGGGAAACTGTGGGAATCCAACTTTGTGGTAAAAGTTTGAGGAAGAACCACATATGGCTGGAAAAGTCAGAGGTCCCAATACCTTTGTCCATATAGTGTATATTCCACAGCTAAAATGCAGCCTTTAAACTGCATTATTTGAAAGCATTGTTTAATATTCATATATCATAGAGAGAATATTTCAACGAACTTCTAAAGATTCGCTTAGACTTACACTACACTTCTGGACCGCATTAGAAAAGAAAACACAATTGATTTTTCAGGATAACCCCCATGGTACCACTGTGCTGAAAATCTATTCTAGTGAAATGTCATTTCCAGGCCAACAGCAGATTTCCACATGAAGTATCGCAATGAAATCCTTTGAGCATGGATTCGTGAGCTGGATTTAAAGCACACACACCCTCCAGCACTGGACACGCTCACTTTTCTGAGATATCTGACCGAGCACAGCTGTGATAAATCTGTAATGCTGTGTGTGTGTGTTTGTGTGTGTGTGTGTGTGTGTGTGTGTGTGTGTGTGTGTGTGTGTGTGTGTGTGTGTGTGTGTGTGTGTGTGTCATGTAAACGTGCCTCTGCACAACAATCCACTACATAGTGTCAGTCATGCACAAGAATAAACTGTTGCTCATGTTGCTTAGTGTTGTTTGTCTTATAAATCAGAACTAACACAACACGCAGATTCCGTCATAATGATACCATCGAAATACAACTTTTGCACCGATGTTAATAAGATGGATGCGTCTATGTCACTCCGCAAAATTACAAACATGCAAACTAAAAGTGTCAGAAGCGATTCGTTATTGCATGATAAATTTGCTAACTATACTTTCTCACAGATGTCTTGTTTAATAACTTGCATGATAAATAGGCAGCCAAATGAAGATTCAACAAATCTGGCAACAATTAAATGCTTAAACCATTCGTATGCACTAAAATACTGTAGAATCAACTTTTTTTTCCAAACAGCATTTTTTTTACATATCACAGTAATAAATTATATACATATATATATATATATATATATATATATATATATATATATATATATATATATATATATATATATATAATTTATTACTGTGATATGTTAAAAAAAATGCCCTTTAAAAAACTCTTGATGGGACAGTATTCCTCGATTAAGACAATACTACTCTGATTCATTGAAACTCACAAAGTCACATCTGCCACATCTGGATACAGCCAAACCCCACGTTCAACACACGTGATTTGTTAAAAGCCTACTAGCATGCTGAATCCCATACTCCCTCAAAATCCCCTATTAATTTAAAAAAATATATAAAAGCACACTGTGGAGAGGACTGATCACCACAAACAGCTTTACATATGTGCTTTTAGACATGCATGGCTGTTACATGAATGGCTTTCTTCCTTCTAGTTCCAGCAGTGATGATTGTTATGAGTCATATTTAGGAGTCGACTCTTTTTAAATTAGTTTAAATGAGTCAAACTGAATGAAGGCAGTGTTGTATTTGTTTGATTTACGCCCTTTGAGATATTTTCGAGGTAAGAATTTAGAAAAAGTATTTTTTTTAAATGAAACAAAATTACCAAATTGTATGTGACAATACCAGGAATAAATGTATAATTTTGTAGTATGAGTGGTGCAACTCAATGTAAACAAGAATATTCATACTTTAAATCTATGACATGCCAAAGTATTATTACAAAGGAAATGTAGAACTAATTTATTTTTGTGTACAAAAAACTATTTTTATGGCTTATGGCTTGGGAATCACTTCGCACTCGACTCACTCGAAAGAGTTGGCAGCACGAACCGATTCACACTCATACTCCATGTGCAGAAGTTCTACCCAGACCCAGTGAAGGAAAGTGGCTTTACCTATTGAAACCAGCTTGATGTGCTCCCTTTCCAGGAACTCCAGCGCTACGGACACGTTCTCCAGTTTCATTTGTCTGAAGTTGGGCCTGGCGTGGTACTTCCTGTACATCTTCTTCTGGCTGAGCACCTCAAGGAGACCGATAAGCTTGAGGCCATCGCTCAGGTCTTTCTGCAGGTCCACGATCTTCTTGTTCATGCATTTCAGGTGCTCGTTGCACCATCGGGTGAACGTGTTTTGCTGGATCTTCTTCCACGGCGCGTCCTCGGCCAGGTCCTTCTCGGTGGCGGGCATCTCCTCGTCTCCGCCTCCGTCCTCGCCGTCCTGGTAGTAGTACTGCGGCGGCGGCGGCTGAAACTGCTGCTGCTGATGGTGATCGTAGTACGCGTTGTTACTCATCATGATTTTTTTTTCCTCCTTCTGGTTTTTATAGTTGCAGGCAGTCCGTGCGTCCGGGGCGCGCGCGGGTGTGTGCGTGCGTGTGTGTGTGTGAAACTTCACCGCAGGCGGAGAAACAGCAAGGCAGTGCCAGGCAGTGCCAAAAAGGAAAAGGAACAGAAACAAAATGATATAAGTCGGGAAAAAAGTTGCAAGCAATAAAAGGGAATCAGGAAGACAGCAATGTGCGGTAGCGCTCCCGACTTCTTGCTTCGTTCCTGCGCCGTAACTTGGTTCTCAATTATATATTCTTTTTTTGTTTTTACCAACCATAAACCTTTAAACTAAGAATCACGTCCCCAAATTTCCCAGCAAAAAAATCAAATAAAAAAGTGTTGAACAGAAAACGAGGAACGGGAGGAGAGCTGCGCGCGCGGCGACGTGGAGAGACGCACTAATGGCCCCCGGGATCCACTCGAGTGGTTAAATAAAGCTAGGGCCGAAAGAGGTGCTTGTTAAAAAAAACACACACACACACTCACTCACACACACTCACACACACGCGAGAGAGAGAGAGAGAGAGAGAGAGAGAGAGAGCGCTCGCGTCACTCGGCTGGACTTCTCGGCATGCCCCTGTCATCATGACCATATAGAAGCGGTGGGATGGAGAGAATCGGGGGGAGTGGGGGGTTAAAGGAGATCTCTCCAAAGTGAGTACAGATACACACCCGGGGTTGGATTGGCCCACGCACACCCCGGCGGTGGTGATTGGACCCCCTGTGGACCCCCGCTGCAGTTGGGACGCTTCATATTTTTAGGCGGCCCTAAATTGGGCGCAGGGGAGGCTAAAGTTTCTCGTTGTTGTAAATTCCCAACCACTCCACCTCACTCATTCTTTAAACAATCGAGGCCAGGAAAGGCAAATGACCGCACAATCTTATAGCAAAGGTGGTCCAGTTTAATTACTGCATGCACTAGAGCATAACAAAAAAGAAGGAAAATTCAATGGCAAATGACATAAACTGTGAAACTTGAGATCAAGTAAACAATGTGGAAACAATACCAATGTTATAGTCCCCAAGTTACGATGGTTCGACTTTTCGATCAAACGATGAAGATAATGCAAAATTTTACAGATATTTAAAGTTTTGCACAGCACGCAAATTTAGCAGTCACTGGTTTATACTATAAGTCTAATTATTTGAGATGATCCTGATACAATCTCCACACCAGGTTGTGTCATTAGACAATGAATGTCAGATTATACTGTTCGATGACAGTCCTCTAAGTAAAGGCCTGCGTATGTAAATATTCTGTTTATGTCAGCAATTCGGCGAGATGCGGGCTTGTACACAAAATAAGCTCTCATTAAGAGAACATGCGTCAGTGGGATTTTTAGGTAATAAAGATCATTTTTCCTATCGATTCTTTTTGTTTAGGTTTCGATGCAAACGGATTTGAAGCTGTTTCTTGAGTTTGGTTCAATCCTATTCCACCGTCTTATTTTTTAGATGATGGTCATAACATCACTCATCGCTCTGAGATTTGAATCAATATTTTTACGAAGCTGCCAGAATTTTGTTAATGGTCATCTTTAGTCACGTGTGTTCACATGCAAAAGAAATTTGGTAGAAAGTCCTGCAGAAGGGCAGCACGGCATAAAACAGAGGAAAATATTCAGAACACTGTGCTTGGCACGTGCACAAGGTATCGGCAGACCAATCGAGGCATTTACATAAAGGTTTTTCAAATGATTTGAGCCACCAATCCAATTACTAATTGCTTAGAGATGGAACGCTACAAGTTGTTTACCTGTTACCTGTTTCTGTACATCTAAGACCAACGATCTCAGCTCAAAAACAAAGAATTTGTTTAATCACATGAGTTTTATCTGCAACAGTGAAATCTGGCCTAAACTCATAGTGTTACATCCCTGGGCATAATATTTGTATATTAATAGTGGGAACCCATTTAACAATCCTATTCTGGACCATGAGATCTCATCTTTGCCACTTTATCCACTTTTGTATTATTATGTCAGTCAGTTCCTTTATTTTAGCTTATGATCTATATATTCTATATATAATTCTGTATTTATGACGATGTAGATCCGCTTTCCAAACAGCACTGTTGTGTACTGTGTATTTTAGGCATACTGTGACTCTGGGAGTGAATTTGTATGACGTGGTTAAATGATAAGGATGTCTAAGAAAAGCTGCTGAGGTGCTCAGCTTTTCATAGAGCTCATGTAGTTTATGTTATCAAATATAGCTTTATGGCCATAAGGGTAAAACATTAGGAGCTCTACTAGATGTAGCAGAAGGGTTTGTATTAAACAAATGAATCTTATACCACAGAATTCTACATTCAGGTTGTTCAGATGTAATTATTATTGCAACAAAAAAGTCAAAAATGGAAGCAAGCAGAACCAGCACAGGCCTATTGGGGCAGGACTGACTCTGCCCCCTGTGCTCACTCTATGGAAGTTTTAATATACAGTAAAACCTCGGAGCTCGCAAGGGTTAGGGACCAAGACCGGTCGCAAATTCCGAATTTTCGCGCCCTTTTGAGTCGCGAGCATGCGAGGTCGCGAGCGCTGAGGCCGCGAGCTCCAAGGTTCCACTGTACATTTTTTTGTCTTACACATTATAACAGTGGTGACCGGAGTCCAGGTGTTCATTTTGTTCTCTCATCGAAAACTGGCATACATTTTCAAATAATAATCTCAGTATGAGGTTATTCTAAATATTCATTAAATAGTATGTATGTCAAATATGGTAGCCTTTTAACTACATTTTATTTAATTCTTTGTTATTAATGTTGTTTGCCCCCAGATTGTTACAAGACACTCCTGGCATTTTTTGAAAGGAGTTTCCGGTGTCATCATTTGGACTCCTCTCTCTGGAAAAAAAAACTAAAACATTTAATTAGGGTCTTCATTAAACATTTAAAGATTTCTCTAGTGAAGAAAAGCAAAGCCACTAAACATACTTAGATTTTGCCTGTTTTTCTAAGAATGAACATTTTGAAAGATAAAACCATTAAGACTTATCAGGTTTTTAGCCCAAAATAAACCCATTTTTTTGAAAAATAGATAGTTTTTATGTCTATTGATTCCAAAAATCTTACAGGGATCTTCATAGAACCTTAAAGGAGTCACCAAACCCAATAAAGATGCAAACCAAAGAACTGTTTTATGGCTTAGTCATGGAATATTTTGTTTTTGTTAGTAAAATAATTGCTTCAGATTGTTATTAATACAAAACACAGGCAAGACTTCATTAATACCATCCCTTGGAAACCTATTTTTAGTCATCCAGGTCACATAAACTCATGTATAAAACATTGAATCCTACATTTCAGGTTCTCTGATGTTGTTTAAAGTCTGTAAATTGGAAAACCAGAGAGAATAGTGAGTGCCCAATGACTTAACATTAAAAAGATGAGATTCAGAGTTATGAAAAGTGTGTAGTGTGTGTATACATATAGTGTGTATACATATAGTGTTTGACCACATATACAAGCACACACATTCTTATATTAATAAGAGGTGAAGCACAAGCTAATTGTCTCCACTCCATGACACACAGTCTAAAAATAACCCTTAGGCACTCCCAAGTATTGTAGTATAAAGTCATCCTTCTGACTTATTATCTCGGCATGTTAATGGAGTCTCTAGCCGAGGTCTGGAAGTAAATCCTCAGCAGTGAGGAAAATCAAATGATATCACCAGATCAGGTCATTGAGAGTACAGAGCGATGGTGGCAATAAACATGGAGCTAAAATAAGGAGAGATGATTTAGCTAGAACATTCCCAAAAACGCTGTAATAAACGTATTCATTGAGATCTTCGATGTTCTCATCGCTTTTTTTATACAAGCCTTATCACTTAATTCGTTTGGCTCAGCTCCGTCTCAGTTTTTGGCCTTATGAGCCATTATTAGATGGGAGGGCTATCTTCAAATAGCTCCAGGATGACTATTAGTGTTGAGCAATGCATTACATATACACATACAAGAGCTCATTAATAGCATATTATAAGTGATCCGGTGCAGACTATTACAATTACTCACAAATACGCAGACAGGCAGCTGTATTCTTGAATTTAAACTGTTTTTTAAAGTTTTTCAAGGCTGTAATGCTCTTTTGGCTTTATGTCATGTTTCCTCCAAACACCATACATGGTAAACATAAATGTTTACCACTTTTATTTAAACCAATTACCAAAATTCTCATTTATTGTGATTTTATGCTATTGGTACTTTGATTGAACATTGTTCTCCAAAGGCATTTTGAAGAAAAATAGAGCAAAAAGATGATTATCATACTGTATTTACATTCATTGAATCTATGCCTTGTATTTCACGTCTACTTAATCATTGGTAATCAGTTCTAATCAGTGGCGGGCGGTCAGGGCCAGCAAAGCCTTCTCTGCTGGCCTAAACACTATTAGATGCACTGACCTGCATTTACAACCTAAATTCTAATATTAAATTGTATTAATTTATTCCCAACAGTTTATGCTCTTCATTTCGTAGCATTTCTCTTGGCTGCACTTTTGTCCAATCAGATTTCAGCCTCCATGTGCTGAAATGTCAATCTAATCTGCCCAGGGCCTTTAGAATCAGTAGTGCTGGCCAATGTACCTTAAACGATATTAGAAATGGGTCAAGTCAAGTCAAGTTTATTTCTATAGCGCTTTTCACAACAGACATTGTCTCAAAGCAGCTTTACAGAATTAGCAATGGGTCTGTTTCTTTAACCAATTAGATTTTAAATTCGCCTCACAGAGCCAGCTTGCTGGCCCAGAATAGCGTTAGCATGTCAATTATCACGATCCTATAAGACTGTGATGATGATGGCCCACTTGTTTTGCGACAGTCCCTCACGGGAAGAAAACGCAATGTCACAGACATGGTGTCATAGGAGCTTCCGTAGTTGGTCACGCCCAAAGTGATTCCCATTGTGAAACACAGATTTAAGTTAAAAAAAGAATCAGAATTAATAACATTTTAGGTTGCCCAAAACTAACTATTTTCTATCTAAAGACAATAAAAAACGAATAGCAATAAACATAATAAACAATTAACCATCTATAACTATGGAGAAAGTGCTAAATCCTGGCTAAAATATACATAGTAGTACAAGGTATTTTATATCTAAACCAAGTAGATTTGAGAGACACCATCAGGCAACTCTAGAAACCTTACCGCTGATACTGCAAATTTCAACCTTTAAAAGGCAAACAAACAAAAAACAAATAAATAAATTCAGCCTGTAACTGCTTAGTGTCCTCACATACATGTAGTGTACATAATAATATAGGTCATTAGCATAGGAAAATAAGACTACATGGATAAACTACTTTATTTCTTTTAAATCATTTACAAAATGTACAGTTAGAATACCAAAATACATAATTTTTTAGCATTTCTTACACAAATAGACACTGTACAGTACAGTTTAATGAAGCTGGGTGACACACAGACATTCAACAGCATCTCCACAGGGTCACATGTACACATTAAAAAACACCATAAACGTTCACATTGCAATCGATTACTGACTGAAATAACTGACAATTTTTTTTGTCCTACTAAACCAAACCCATTTTAATACAACACTTTTATTTACGTTACAAGATGGAAGAAAGTATATTTCAATGTACTGGAAGAAATTGGTCCTAAAAGGTGAGAGAACAGACATTCATAAAAATATCCAGGAACTTGTAAAATCCAATGATAAGAAACTGGTTAAGGTGTTGAGGTGTGATTGGTAGTAATACGATTGTATTGCTGTAACTCAAATAAATTACTCGGGAGTCAAATTTTTTAGCAGATAATATTTCCCTTATATTTTAAACTTATCAGTAAAGTTCTCAAGTTGTAAAGAAATTTTTAAATAGAAAGCTTTTCTTTACAATGTCCCATGTTCTAGGTATTAACCAGGTATGTGCGGCGTACAAAATCGAAAGTACAGGGTAGTTATTTTGGCAAAATACTTTTGGAAAGATTTTAGATTTTATTGCAAAGATTTTACATGTGGTTCTCCAAACTGTTACCAGAAAGTTGGAGGCAGACAAATGTATAGATGGGAAGTAACGAAGTACAAATACTATATTTTTAGTACTAGATAGTAGATTTTTCTCGTATCAGTACTTTACTTCAATTTTTTTTTTTTGGACAACTTTTTACTTCAACTTTCTTTTTCTCATTGTGCGCCGTTTTCAGCCCATATTTTCTTTGTCATTGTGCGGCTTTTTTTTTTAAAACCTACCAATGGTGTATCATTTTCTGGCTATCATGCACCACAGATGTAACCTAGTCTATGCAGCTAACTATGTACAAAGCAGAAGGCAACAAGAAGTATGTGTTTAACGTGCGTGAGACATGACGTAAACATGACTGAGAACAGAGAGTTTCCTGATCACCTGATCATCTATTCTCTGCTTGTGGTTGTGGTGGTTGTCAAGCGTAGATTCATTCATTAGGTAACACAAATTTTAATTTGTTTTGTATTAATATATTAATATGAAGTGAGGTCCAGTTACCAGCGTGACACCAAAACATGTAGTGGTAATGGCTACTTTTTACTTAAGTACATGTCAGAGCCCAAACATTTAAAGTCTTTTAAAAATTGAGTATCTGTGCGTATAAATGAGTGAAGGATGTGTGTACTTTTTCCATCTCGGACAATTGTACAGAATGCCTTTGGCGTTTTAGACCCAAACTTGCTCCCGCATGGCAATGATTGGATTTGAGTAAAAAATCTTCAGTGGCCTGCTATAGAGCTCTGACCTCAAACCTATTAAACATGATGAATTGGAACGCTATGTGACGAATAAAATTTGGATTTGAAATTCAACATACATATAGGTCTGGATATAGAGTGATCAAAAGCAAATACTATTGTATGCTGTACTATAACTCAATTAAAACAAAAAATAAGTGCAACTTTTTTGATTCTTTGAACAATGTCACTTGTTGAACTTTTTACAAGATAGTAGAAAACGCAGTAAAAATGACTGAAAAAATAAATACCCAGTGCTTCTGAAATTGTACCCCACACACATACCTGGAACCTAGCAGACCTCATAAAAGAAATGTTTAACGCTAACAGTTAACAATACAGAACAGAACAAACCAATTACTGCTTATTAACAAAAAACAAATCAGTCAAACAATAGTAAATGATTGTTGCAGAAAATGCAAAATTGTCAGAAAATGCTAAAAAAAACTCATGCTGCGCTTCACGTTTTTCGGGGGGGTTGTTAAATCTACGGTAACAAACGTGCAAACACTCGCAAAGCATTCACTGCAGACCCTCATCCATGTTCGTTTTATTCCGACCAAAAAATTCTACAAAAATCCCAAATATCTCTGCTGATGTGAGGAAGATTTGAAGGCTTCATGTTCACAGTATATCCCACTAAAGCTGCATACCTATGGATATTTATTAGAATACGGTACACACAACTACCACATTTTTGATAGAAAAAAGAAGTGTTTACTGTGAAGCATGCATTATAAAATCAGAATATTAGCGGATCGGTACACGTTCAGCTGCGTTAGAGGTCTAAAGACAGGATCCTGGAAGACAGCACTGTATAGCAACTTAGGCACACTGTAGATAAACCATGTACAGAAGAAACACACCTAAACTGATTTCATTTTCTTTTCTTTTTTTCTTCAGCTGCACATCAGCATTGAGGCCATTTCATTTGTAATCAATATTCAGTTATGTAAGAGTTTTTGGTACAATATGAAATGGTTTACTGATCAATTTCTTAAGAAGTTTAGAAAGTTTAGATAAAGAATCCGTTAAATTAATATCACCACCATGAATTCGATTTTCTTCTAATAACAGCATGTCTATGTTTTATATACCACAACAATTCAACGACATTAATTGCCTCGTTATTATGCAGTTTACACTAAATCGAGTTAGATCCTGTTATCGCTTATGTTAAAGCAGCTATAAAGAATCTCTTTTTCAACACTGGGTATGAAATTGTAAACTACATCTTGAACACTGATACTTGAGTCTCCTTTTTAAAATTAAAAACTAAATAAACATATTGTTACTGAAATCTTGACCATATCAACACATGTCTGTTAGTTGCTACTATTAGAGTGAGTCATTTCAATTGATTTACATGCACATGCATGTACAGTAATTATTATTCTATTGACATCTACTGTACTGATGGTTGCTGCAATGTTTATCTCTCACTCTTTTGGATTGACTTTATTTCATTTTTTACATATTTTATATAGTGTTCTAGCTATTCTTTTGTGTTTTGTGTCATGAAAATTTTTGTTGTATTATGTAGCAGCTTGGTCCTGGGATAACGTTGCTTGTTTCACTGTGTACTGTATTTGATATGATTGGAATAACAGTAAAAGCCGTCTTGACTTTTTGTCTGTGACCAGTCAAAACCATTCTGTGTACAGTGCTGTAGTATAAAAGACATTATAACGCTGGCAGCGGTTATCGAATAGATACTATACTGTGATTTGAAACATCAATAACATTATAGCACTTTAAAATACAGCCACTGTATTTCGATTAGCACGAGGTTGATTCGATAGGCAGTTAGTGCTTTGAAGATAAAATTTCCAAGCCAGAGTTTGCGTAAAGTACTGTAAAGTAAAGGCTGTTTCAATCCGGATAGAGATAGTGTACAATACAATGCTCCTTCTGTCCAAAACAAAAAAATAGTGGAAAGATGGTAGCTCAATGTTTAAGACTCTGAGTTACTGAAAAGAAGGCCTGGATTTAAAGCCCCCGCACCACCGAGCTGCCACTGTTGGGCCCTTGAGCAAGGCCCTTAATCCTCTCTGCTTCTTCTCTTAACCCCAGTTTCCTAACAGCGCTGGGGTAGGCAAAAAAATAATATAAATGTGCTGTAAGGTATATAATGTTTATAAGACTCTTACAATTATTGATGATGCAATGCTTTTGGGAAACTCAACCCCATTTACTAACCATGTACTGTAGTGAGTGAGTGAGTGAGTGAGTGAGTGAGTGAGTGAGTGAGTGAGTGAGTGGGGTTGAGAGGGTGGGTGGGTATTTGCCTAACTAATGTGAAGCCCTACAAAGCCCCTAATGGGAACCCTACAAAGGTTTTTAAAAAAAAAATAAAATAAAAATAAAAATAAAAATAAAAAAATATTTATTAAAAAATCTGTTACTTAATGAAGCAGTATACCTAAGTTAAAAAAACATTTGTGCTACGTATCTCTTTTACATCCAAATATATTTATTTTAAATATTTTAAAATGTTATGTTATTTTTATGTTTTGGCTGTGAATAGGTGAATAAAATTCCCGATATCATGTGAACAAATATTAATGGACAAGGTAAAGTTGTAAATCCGGGTTTTATCCTGGGAACACTGTGCTACACAATGGACAAAACAACACTCTTGGCAATGAAGCACATTCCATTTTGCGGTCTGGAAAAAGGCAAAATAACCAAAGTTTTCATAACAGCTGGTTTTCTCGAATTAAGTGAGATTCGATTTGTTTTTCTCATTATTTCAGAACGCAAGTACAAAGCTAAAGAAATGCGGTCAGAATCTAAACAGTAGTGCAAATAATCAGGCAAAACTAACAGTTGATTGTGAGATACCTAATACTGTGCTCATGTCTATGTAGAATCTATATAGGTTCTATATGTAACCTTAGTATACTGTATAAGTGTAGCATGCTGGTGCCTCTGCAGGGTCACACTTCAATCCAGAATTATGCTTCCTGCCTGTGTGGTTTTCCTTCAGGTTCCCAGGTTTCTCCCAACCTTCTAAAACATGCCGTTAGGTAGATTAGCTATGCTAAAAAAATAATAACCACTTAGTATGAATGAGTGTTTGTATAGTGCCCTAGGATGGACTAGAGTACCATTCAGGATGTATTCCCACTTTATTCCCAGTATTCCTGAGTTGGCTTTGGATCCACCTGAACAGAATGAAGCAGCAACAAAAGATATCTACATAAAAAAATATGAAGATATATTACAATTATTAGGTATAATTCACTGAGCCAAGTCTACATGATTTCTGAACAGAAAAACACTATGTATTTACCAAACTCTTGAGGAACCTTTTGAAGCTGCCTATTTGAGAAAAAGCTACTGTTTTAATGCTACACATCTCTTTATAGTGCTATCTCTGTAATAATGCTGCCAAGTATCTGGTTCTGAGACGCTTCATATCCTTCTCGTTCACTTGTTCTGCAGGTTCTTACCTACAAGTATTCAAATTTAATGACATTTCTTTGGTTCTCATGTTGGTACACAACAGGCCCCAGATAAATGAATGTAAAATATCATATGTAGAGCTGTTGTAATCCTTGAAATTTTGTTAGCTCTTTTGGGCAGGAAACAGTGGTGTGATGGCACAAGTATTCAATTAATAAAAAGTTTGTTGTTCGCCAAAAAAAATACACTATAAAGTTCATCATCCAGACTTTTTTCTTCTCCTTTTAAAATGCACATGAATGGCAAATAGAGCTAAAATAACCATGTTTTTGTATTCACTACATTTCAGATTTTTACAAAAATAACCTTCTATTTTATACTTTAGTCTTGTTTAAATTCATCACATCATACTGATTACACACACACATCTCTATTTATATACAGGTCCCTCGATATATTGCAGATCGAACATAGTGCATCGGCAATATCGCGGGTTCTCGTACGGAAAATAACTATCTGAATATTGCGGATACAACTTGTTGTTTAGTGAAACGTTACTGTATTACTGTAGTGAATTTATACGGTATCTGTACTGTAGAGTAAAATGACCTCAAAACTTGCACCATCAACAGCTTCTCTTAACGAAACTAAGCGGCAGAGGAGGAAGACAACGACTCCAAGAAAAGATTGAACTTCTGGAAATGCTTTGTAGTGGCAAGAGTTTTGCTGCTGTTGGCCGCCATTTCGGGGTGAATGAGAGCACAGTACCGTCAAGTTATCGCAGATTTTCAAATATAGCGGGGTTTTCTGGAACGTAAATATATCCAACATAAAATATTTATGACCATTAGTTTTAGAATAGTGTATCATACAGTGTACTGTCAGTGTTAAAATTTTATAGTGATTTCAATTGTTCAATTGTTATCTCCTGCTACGGTCTGAATGATTTTGCTTTCATAACGAACAACCTTTTGAGCTGTAAGTTTAGAGAAGAAAATATATATATATATATATATATATATATATATATATATATATATATATATATATATATATATATATATATATATATATATATATATATATACTTCAAGCCTTATAAACTTGAGCGATCCCACAGTTAGGTATAGAACATTTACATTTAACATCGGTGCTGGTTAAACTGTCTAATGCATGCTTTAGAAGAAAAACTTGCTCTAGTGTTAAAACTAGCTAAACATAAAAATATCTCAAAAATAAAACATCAAGCTAATATTCGAAAGGATTGGAAGAATTTGAGTATCATATATCACATGCTGTCACAGCACATCTTAAAAGCAGCACGGCTTAAGCCAGAGACTGTGTTCAAAGCGAGAGATACGAGAGCAGAAAGGGTTTGAAGGTGAAAGCAGACACAAACAGAAGCAAGAAATTGAAGCAGCACATGTGATTGTGATGCGTTTTTTCCTCCACTGGGACTGTACAGTCTGTTTCAGATGAAGTCCAGAAAAAGGCATGATTATGGAAGTTTATCTGTGTGTGTTTGGGTGGGTGCGCATCCATGAATATGTACCACAGAGAGGGTAAGCAGGCAAGTGGATATGGGACATTGACCTGCTGGAGGTCACTTCCTGGCCAGACTCAAGCAAACGCTCGGGTCAAACTCGGTACGAGCAAAACGGCTGCCGCTGCCACAGCAACAAGCATAACAAGGTTCCAGTCTCCCTCTCGTTCCTAGGATCAAAAGAAAGAAGAGATTCATTTAGAGGTGTAATGTCACATGATTATTTCTCAATTTGTTTGCGGTTAAAGATGCATCTATTATTTTATTTATATGTAAAAACAGATCAGATTTTGTTTATGTAAAAAAATCTATTTAGAAAGAAAAGCCTCTGTCACAGACTATTAGATTTAACCTCTATTTTCTTTGCATGCATTTAATTTGTATGCATGCAAAGTATGGTTTGGAGGACATTGGATCAATTTCGGTTCTGTGGTGTTTAGATAGTTAGGGGTTCTAAGCGAAAAGGGTCTGTGTATCATTTTTAGTCATTCTTTTCAACATTGTCCATGTTGAAGTTGTTAGAGTTGTTGTTCCTGAAATCAAAATTTGTGGCTCTGTTGTGTAAAGTTTAAAGCGAAAAATGTGTAGCGAGTAGCATCTGGGTGGAACGGATTGTACAACCTCCCTAAGCTGTCCAACAGAGTGACACCCAGGCATTCATGGGAGTCTGGGAGCTCATATAATGTATGTGGAAGAGGGCAGATGGCACTTTTCTCAGTGTGGTACAGTGCATCTGAAAAGTGTTCACATCGCTTTACTTTCTTTCACATTTTGTTATGGTGCAGCCTCATTCCAAAATATATTACTTTCATTATTTCCGCAAAATTCTACAAACAATAGCCTATAATGACAACGTGAAAGAAGTGTGTTTGAATTATTAGCAAATGTATTCAAAATAAAATAAAATAAAAAACTTTCTTTTGGCTGCTTCCATTAGGGGTTTCCACAGCGGATCATCCGCATGTTTGATTTGGCACATTTTTTTTTTTTACGCTGGATACCCTTCCTAACGCAACCCTCCACATTTATCCGGACATGGGACCGGCACTAAGGCTTGTGCAACCCTAATGGCTGAGGTTTGGTTCCCTGACCGGGGATCGAACCCGGGCTGCAGCGGTGAAAATAAACGTTAAAAAAATTACATGTACATAAGTATTCACGGCCTTTGGTCAATACTTTGATGAAGCTCCTTTGGCACCAATGACAGCCTCAAGTCTTGAGTATGATGCCACAAGCTTCCACACCTATTTTTGGGCAGTTTCTCCCATTCTTTTGTGCAGAACTTCTCAAGCTCTATCAGGTTGAATGGGGAGGTTCTGTGCACAGCCAATTTATTTTTCTCCTGAAATGTTCAACTGGGTTCAAGTCTGGGCTCTGGCTGAGCCACTCAAGGACATTCACAGAGTCGTCCCATAGCCAGTCCTTTGTTACCTTGGCTGTGTGTTTAGGATCGTTGTCCTGTTGGAAGATGAACCATCATTCCAGTCTAAGATCCAGAGTGCTCTGCAGCAGGTTTTCATCAAGGACGTCTCTGTACATTGCTGCATTCATCTCTTCCTCGAGCCTGATTAGTCTCCCAGGTCCTGCCACTGAAAAGCATCCCCACACCATGATGCTGCCACCACCATGCTTCACTGTAGGGATGGTATTGGCCAGGTGATGAGCAGTGCCTGGTTTCCTTCAGACATGATGCTTGCCATTTAGGCCAGAGTTTCACCTTTGTTTCTCATGGTTTGAGAGTCTATAAATGGCTTCCATCTGGCCACTTTACCATACAGGCCTGATTGCTGGAGTGCTGCAGAGATGGTTCTCTTCTGGAAGGTTCTCCTCTCTCCACAGAGAAATGCTGGAGCTCTTTCAGAGTGACCATCACGTTCTTACTCACATCCCTGAATAAGGCCCTTTTCGCTCAGTTTGGCCGGGCAGCCTGCTCTAGGAAGGTTCCAATCTTTTTCCATTTATGGACAATGGAGTCCACTGTGCTTATTGGGACCTTTAATACTGCAGAAATGTTTCTGTACCCTTTCTCAGATCTGTGCCTTGATACAATACTCAGGGGTCTACAGACAATTCCTTGGACTTCTATAGACAGGTGTGTGCCTTTACAAATCTGAACTTAAATGTGAGTGTCATGGCAAAGGCTTTAAAAACTTATGCACGTGATTTTATTCATTTTTTATTTTATATTTTTTTTATTGTCACTCTCAGGCCCTTGAGCAAGGTCCTTAACCTTCTGTGCTTCAGGGGCGCTGTATCTTGGCCTAACTCTGTCCTCTAAGCCCAGCTTCCTAACAAACGGGGATATGTGAAGAAATAATTTTACACAGCTACTTATTATTACTATATTATGTGGTTGTTAGTGGTTATATGATAATATGAGCTGGCTAGAAAGAGCTGGTGAATTTTGGACTTCATATTAAGGCATTGTTTTATGTTCTAATCAGAACTCTAAGATCTACCACTCTGTAAGTTTTTTTCATCTTGGGGAAGCTTGAACACTTTTGTGTTAACTTCTCTGATTGATATTTTCCATTAAGCATGATAAAACCATTATTCATCCAAAGAACCCAGTATAACGAGTATACACGGTCTCTGGTTCAATCTGGGGATTAGGTTACTGTTTGTGTAAATTGTCTACATGGGTTTCCTCCAGGTTGTCTGGCTTTCGTCAGCCACGTCACAAAAATGCATGTAGGCAGATTAGCAATGCTAAATTGCCCCTTGGTGTAAATGTGTGCGTGTGAGTAGTCTCCAGTCCAGGGTGTATTCCCACCTCAGAGTCACAAGAAAGTTTAAGATGTAATGGGATCTTCCAAAACCTTCATGGATTATTTCGAACTTGTGCTTGATTACAAGAGGACCAATTGTGGTTAAAAAACATTACTGCATACTATTTAGCAAATTCTTAATGTGAAATGCTTTTTTATGTAATTGTTAAAAGGTCATGTTCTAAATATAGCAATCCACATTCAACATAATAACTCATGGGCTCAATATTTGCACAATAATTGGCCACAATATAATAATATGATTATATACTTAAATTTGTGGTTGCTAAATATTAACTTCTTGCCATATTTTCATAAAAATAATAATAATAATCTCCAGCTCACCTCATAACCACTAAAGTTTTAAATAGATACATTTCCTGTACATTCACATTGAAGCTCAGCATTTCAAACCCTTTCAAAAATGACGACTCTTCAAAATGTGTGGACATAAAAGAGCTAAATATATTCTCCCCTGTGTCACCTGCAGGGATATAGACAGCTGAGAGCAATGACCTAGAAATGACTGTAAACAAACAGTGTTTTTTTTTCTCTATATATATGTGAGTCATGCCCTTAGGTTGGCCCGGACTGCTCAGTAATGTTGAAATAATTGTTGTATAACATTTTTGACAATACCCCTAATCTCTACGGGTCTCAGGGTGAACACGACACATGCGCCATTAATTCTCTTCTCACCCAGGGTGACAACTGCACTGCAAGAGATCTACACCTATAATACTTGCATAAATCTTTATTCTTGAAAGTTTCAGGCCCAGAGTTCGAGCTGTACCGCATTCATCACAATCAGCGTTCACCACTGGTTCAGGCTCAGGTCATCGCTTGAAAAGTTTTCACGGTGGTTTATATCTTCAGTCCAGGTTTTAGACACAGTATGGAGCCAGATTGGCCAGAGGCAAGACATTTCTGTCCGCTGCGATTTTATCACACCAAAGCCAGCTCAACGGGGGATCAAGAAAAAAAGCAGCAGGATAGCTTCCATTTCCATATTGAATATATAAGTGGCTAACAGTCCTAAAACATAAACAGAATACATATAAGTGGTTATTGCTGGAAATTCTTTAGGGTTTGATCTTTTAGTTTTTCTATTATCCAACTTTGATTTAACTCTGCTATTGTCTGCTAACATCTTTCAATTCTGAGGGTGAAGGCCTTTTATTTAATGCTCTAAGACCACAACTTTTTGGGTCTTGAAAAAAAGCATTCGTAGGAGTCTTTGGCCTTTCTAGTCATTAGATGGGGCATGATCTAGGAGAGCTGGCTGGTGGGTGGGAATGGATAGATGACCAAATTGGAAAGAACATCCAGAAGAAGAAAATAGAGGAACATCTCCAAAAAAAAAAAGGAAAAAAAGAAAGAAAGGAAAAGGTTACTATAGAAATCTGGACCCCATAACCAATAAATTGTTTCTTCTCACTAAAAAAAACTAAGGTCCTCTAAATGTTCTTTTTGTTTTTTGACTTTTAACTTCACACACTAATACAACTGTTTATGAGCTTGGAGGAAACCTGAAGACAGTTCATTATGTAATACACTGCCTTCTTAATTAACACAAACATCTTACAAACTTTTTCATTTGCTGTTGCAGAAGTAACCTTTGGAAATCTAACATCTACAGTGCATTCAGAAAGTATTCAGACTTCTTTCCCTTTTAAATTTTGTTGATTGTCTGATACTACAATCGTGAAAGCAGAATTCTAGAAATGTCTGTAAATTCTATACAATAAAAAATCCTGAAATATTATATGTACATAATTATTCAGACCCTTCGCAACAACACTTGAAAATGAGCTCAGGTGCCTCCCAACTTCTATCATCATTGCTGAGATGTTTCTACACCTTGAGGCACACACTACAATCTAGGTGGGCAAAGCTTGTTGTGTCATACCCAAAAAGACTTTAGGCACACTCATTTAATTAATTTGCCAAACAGGTTATATGTTTATTAAACTGGCTCCTTACCCAACAGGAGGAGTGTTTCTTTGGAAGAAAGTCAAAACAAGATTAAAAGGTACATTACATTTCAATGGTTTTTTTGTAGGTGAAATGTGTTTATGGCTTCGTAAATATGAGGTGTAAAGTATGAAATAAAACAATTTAATACTTATGATTATTTTTGACTGTTACCCAAAATGCCAAGACGTTTTTCCCAGACAGCTCATCATTGTTGTGAAACAATGTGCACATCCAGAATAATCCAACAACACAGTGCAGCATTCAACATTTACGCTGCAATCAATCTGAATGTCCATTCATTATTAACTAAACATCATTCATTTCCTGAGTTCGGATGTCCAGAAGTCAAATTGCGATTGAGATCATAGAGAAAGAAAAGGCAAAGTGCCGTACCTTTCCCTCTTTAGGACATGAGCTCCGTCCAGCAGCACCATATCAGCGCCATTATTACAACCATTCCTATGAAGGGTATGGAGAGAACAGGGGACTCAGATGGAGGACAGGAGTTCTGAGAGGGGGAAAACACAAAGACCGCAGGGACAGATGAGGGGAGGAAGGAAGAAGGGATGGATGAGGTGGTGAGAGAGAAACAAAATGAGATGAGAGATGGCATGCAAGATACAAAACATGAAGAAAAAAAATCCATCATGAACATCAGGTTTACAACACATACAAAATATATATAATGTGTGCGGAGAAAGAGGGAATGAGGTGATGGACAAATAGAGAGATTGACAGAGAAAGAGAGAGTGACAGACAGACAGACAGACAGACAGACAGACAGACAGACAGACAGACAGACAGACAGACAGACAGACAGACAGATAGATAGATAGATAGATAGATAGATAGATAGATAGATAGGTTTATAAGGTAACATTAAATTAATTTAAGATTTGATATTAGAGTGTGTGTGTGTGTGTGTGTGTGTGTGTGTGTGTGTGTGTGTGTGTGTGTGTGTGTGTGTGTGTGTGTGTGTGTGGTGAGTGCAGGGTGTGGGGGTCACACAATGATTAAAAAGCAACAAAAGGAAGCGATGGCAGACCACAGGAAAGGAAGAACAGAAAAAAAACACTGCTATTAGAACATGCCAGTGATGGTTAATTCACAAGACGAAAACCTCACACTCATTCCAGCAATCGTCTAAAGTCAAAGGCCATCTAAAGGTCTTTGTGCACACTGTATCATTAGTACATGCTAGCAGAGAAACTCTGAGAGCATCACAGTGTAAGCAGGTTAGAAATGATCACACTAGCACAATGTAAGGCGAGCGAGTGATGTGAGACAGAGTACTCAGACTGGACAGACAAAATGTCTTTCATGGGATTAGATACTGAATTTGAAAATCAGAAATCCGATCATTGTTAAGGAATCCAATGAGTGGCCATTATTTTAGTGCACATTGGTACACAAGCATTAGTATGGTATATTTCGTTATAAGGGGGGATATCGGTATATTAGACAAAGCCCAGGTACAACATGTGCAAGAAGAAATCTCTGGGCTTCCACTTGGGTATTTGAGAGCAAAAGTTAATACACCCTAATGACAACGTAAACAACAAGGAAATTTAGTTTCAAAGTCAAACAGGTCAGGTTGAAACTTCTTAAAATTGAAGATATCCTTAGACTATTAAAACACACACAAGGGGACAAGCTGAGACAGGACACATAAAGCTCACGATCAATGTGTGTGAAAAGGTGGCCAGCTGATCGAGCTGAGACACACGCACTTTCAACGATGAAGTGGTTCAAACAGACGTTTTGAGAGAGAGCCTTCACAGATGACTGTTATCACGAGCGTACAAACAAGACGCATGTCAGCATTGAATATTGCCCTGAGGAATGTTTCTTATTCAGCGGTATCACTTGTCAATTTTATCCTAAGCAAGAAAACCTATGTTGACTACATCTAATCTAAGGGATGAACCATATTATGATTAGGCATTCATCAAGCACTTACCTGTGCCTTCCTTCCTGCCAGCCTATTAAGCTCTGCCCTACAGCGATGTAGCTCCGCCTCCAGTTCGGCCCTTTCCTTTTGACTGCTCTCGTAAAGTCCTTGCAGCTCAAGAAGTTCTCCTTTCAACCCCTCACACTGAGAAAAGAAGACAAAAGGAGGTTTAAACTGCCATAACCTTGAGATTTCTTCTCTTTTTTTTTTTTTTGCATACAATTGTATTTCAGGGCTGTGTCATACCTCCCTCTGGACCTGGGATGCTCTTTCCTCAGCCTGTTTTAGCTGGTCTTGGAGAGTAAACACCTCATATAGATCCTCAATTTTCTCCTCAGGATTTACAGCTTTGTTCTCGCTCGAGTTCTTCTGGAGACACGGCTCCACCCGATCCATCTGTTCCGTCTGTAATATGCTCATGTAGATTTCAGACTTCACTGCCTGCTCCTCATCCACCTTCAGACTGTCCTGCTCTTTTCTAAGGGTAGAGAATAGGAGGCAGTGGAGCACTTTTTAAATGTAATGTAGTAAAGTCAAGTCAAGTCAAGTTTATTTCTATAGCGCTTTTCACAACAGACATTGTCTCAAAGCAGCTTTACAGAACAGTTAAGGTGAACAATGTGTATTTATCCCTGATAAACAAGCCATGGTGAAAGTAATGGAGAGTGTGTTAGAGAATTAAAGAAAAAGTGCAGGCAGGTTGGAGTGGGTGGAGAAGAGTAGCATGACTGAGTGAAGGAATGTAGTGGGTAATAAAACCTCAACCATGAAAATTAGATCAGAAATTAAATTCCTAAAAGTAGTTGTTTAGCCTCCACATCATGTAGTCACTTGTGCACATCATTAAAGCATTTTCACTGCTTTGTACAAATTGCAAATGCTTTGGTACACTTGATTCATTGAATGTGTACAATGGTCTGCTGTTTCCTACATTATCAATAGTTCATGTCATGTTGATGAAAATATATTATACTGGTCACCTAAATAGTCTCAACCCTCAAAACATCTAAGCATTAAGTTGCTATTGCATGTCATTATTTGCAAAATTGTTAAACCAGTTGTCTTTCAAGAAATAAAAATTCTCTTCTTCACATTTCTATTAAACTTTATTGTAAATGTGTCTTAAATTAATTCATTGTGCAAATGAAATTCACGAATGATGTATGGCATCAAATCAATCAATCATCAGCTAGTGCTCGAAAATAGGTCAAAGGTGAATCTCCTGAACCTTCAATTTGTGAGCATTTATAGACAGAGCAAAACAGAGAATTATAATTTCTGAAAATCGCTTACAGTTTTCCTCAGTTGCTTAGAAGCGTTTCTCGAATCACCCCTTAATATTTGCAAAGCAGTAAGTGCATTTCTCAAAACAATTTGTACAAACAGCACAGTACATTGGATTTCTTGCAAAAGCCAGTACTTTTCCCAAAATCCTTAGTTTATCTCTCAAAAGTAAGTATTTGTGTCAATAAACATATCATTCCCATCAGAATGAAAAGTCACTTTGTCATTGTTCACAAACAAAATCATCAAAATGTTTAGTCATGTTGTCAGTATGATGGTGCACAGTTTCAGGATTTTTTTTTTTTCATATAAACTATGGTTTGGATCACAGTGACTGAAAATGCACAAAATTTTACTTCCTTCTGTTTGGCATCTATGAATATCAGCAGCACAAATTTATTTATTTCATTGCATATTTAATTTATATTGATTGCAAGGGACCGGACAGGATTCACCTGTTTACTGTACTGTATTAGGGTTTGTTTGTTTCTTAGTTATTCATTAGTTTTCAGAATTTATAATTCTGTGTTTTGCTCTGTCTGTATACACTCTCCAGTTGAAAGTTCACAAAATTCACCTTTGACCTGTTTTAGAAAACTAGTTGATAATTGGTTGATCTGATGCTGTTCACTCTCCTTCATTAGTGACATTCAAGATTCATTTGCACAATTCATCAATTCATCACATTTACCAAAAAAAGTTTAATAGAAATTTAAAATGACAGATGATGACAACTGGTTTAACCATTTTGCATTCAATGACTTATGCAATGAACTGATGCTGAGATGTTTTGGGGGTTGAGACTCTACAGGGGTAACCATTATAAAATATTTTGATCAACATCAAATAAACAACTGATAATGTAGGAAAAAGTAGACACTTGTACACAATCGATTATTGATATATTATATACATATAATAAATGTACAAAAGCATCCGCAATTTGATCAAAGCAACAACAAATGTTCTTATGATGAGCACAAATGACTAAATGATGTGGAGGTTGAAAAAGTAGTTTTCAGAATTTAATTTCTGATCTGAGAAACGCTTCAAAGCAACTGGGAAAAACTGTAACAACCAGGAAATGATGGAACTCTAGTACAGTTGAGTAAAAGTGTAAATCCTATCTGGTCTTTTGTAATCAACATCCCACATACAGTAATATGTTTATTTGTGCTGTTGAAATTAATAGATGTCATACAGAAGAAATCTAGACTTGTGCATTTTCAATCATTGTAATCCAAACCGTAGTTTACATCAGGAAATACTGAAACTGTGCACATCATACTGACAACATGACTAAACATTTTAACATGTAATTGATTACCTTAATTTTCCCAAAAGTGCAGGCTTTTGCAAGAAATCCATTGTGTGGTGCTGCTTGAAAATGTTATTGTTACTTTTTTTTTCTTGGGCATTCTTTTAATATTTAAGTGTCTTTTGCTCTCTGTAGTGTGTTAGTACAATCAGGTACTGATGTAGGGTGAAAAAAAAAGCCTGGGGTGCAATCAGTGTTCCAGCTCATTATGAAGATGTTCAACAGGGTTGAGGTCTATAGCAGGACACTCAAGATGTTCCACTCCAACCGATGTAAAGCATGTTTTCATGGAGCTGGCTTAGTGAACAGGGGCATTGTCTAGCTGGAACATGTCTCCAGTGAAGGGGAAATTTAATGCCTCCAAGTATTTTTACAGTATTTTACATCTTTAGTTCCTTAGAGTACTTTTTCCAAATAGATCAAATAGAAAAAGTGATGTAGGAATATATGAATGATGTTCATATATTAGAACAATAAAAAAGAAACAGGATCAAATTCGGTTTCCAATAGTCCACGATGCCTGAACACTTTTTTCTCAGTATGTAGTGCAGCTGGGTGGTCAGTCCTGCTTAAGGATAACAGAATGGTAATTCAGTCACATGACCTAAGCCTCAAAGCCGCCATCCTAAACATTCCTGAACTCCTGCACTCCGAATAGTGTTACTGCAGGAACAGAGCAATAAATCAGCCAGAGATCTCAGGGATATGTCTGCTACACATCTCACTGAGGCTTCAACCAGGGGTGAAAAAAAAACCCAACATACTCTTATTACAATATTACAGTATGTGGTTCATTGTAATGGTACTATATTGGGAAATTTGAACCATAATATATTTACATTCATTTTTTTCACTGTTAAAAGAATAATACCACAAATTCGAGACCCTCTCCAAATAAAGTGGTTTCCTCTCAATGGTCTACACTTTATGCACTAAATGCTAATTCTGCAGCAACATCTGAGACAGTGTGGGCAGCAAAACGATTCAGTTATCTTTAGTTTTAAATGCTTCAAATAAAACAGTGCAATAATAATTTTTAAATTGAAGCCAAAACCTGTGGATATATCAGCATTTTACTGCTTGACATCCAGCCTGCAGAGATACAAATGGGTAAGCCAGAGGGTTAGCTTGCCAAATGAGCTAGAATAGTTGCCATTTTACATAACAAAACACACTTTCATCGCCAGTTTAATGTTTAATATTAAACAAAAATGTAATGCTGAGGATAATGTGTAAAGGGGCGTCTTTGCTCGAACACTAACTATGTAGCTATGAAGCATGTATTAATAACACAAGCTACAAAAAGACACACATTTTTCACTAGTTTTTTATATACTGTAGATATAAGTCGGCTTTTACTTCAGCATAGCTCAATCGCTTAGTTGGATAATTTTTTACCAGACAACTTTCACTCAAATTACTCTTACATCTGTCAACTGACATATTACTTCAATAGAAGTACTTTTCCACTATCCTGTCTTTTGTACCCTTTCCACTACTGTCTAGAACTGAGCAAATCCATCAAACACCATAGTTATGGAGCACTGAAAGTCTAGGAAGCGAAGAATAGTGTGTTCATCGTGGTTAGTTTGATGAGACGAATGCTAATGGAAGGCACAATAGAATGATGAAAGACAACAAAGCTTCTGTTTCTGTAGCTGTCAGCAAATATTAGTTGACCTTCAAATAACATCAGTGTTCTTTCGTTCTGCTATTGTATACTTCGTCCTGTTGAACAAAGATGAATTGCAACCAAAGAAAGATTCTGAGGAAAAAATGTCACTGGAAATATTTCTTTTTTAAAGTTGTTTTAGAGAGCGATGAAAAGGAAAGTCAAAGCAATCGTTTCAGAGTGATTGTAGACAGCTCCTAAATTCTCTCGTCTCTCCCCATAAGCATTACATCTAACATGAGGAACGCTGTTTAGTGTTCCATGTCTTTATACTAAGAGCTTTGACAGAGCTGCATGAAGGAATTTGACTCCTTGTTGTCCCCACACAGTGTGTTTAATCGTAACTTGTATTTGTTTTTTCTTTCTGTAACATAGGGCATTTCCGGGCAAAACCAGCACAGCTAGTAGCAAAAATGTCTTTGTCTGCAGAGGAATATGGAAAGGAAAGCAGATGACCCATTTATTTTGTCATCTAGCCAACTAATATGAACTAACATTGTATTTTTGCTGAGAGAATTTTAAATCACCTTCATGTATATGTCCAGAACACTAAAACTAGCTAGCTCATTAATAACAAAAATATTATCATCATATAATCATTAACAATCATGATCTATAAAGCTGGCAGGCTACCAAACAACCTGCTCACGTTACATAAATGTAACAATTCTTTACCATTATAGCTATCTATCAAAATACCTGATCATTATTATTGAAAGAATTATGTTGTGCTAGGAAATATCCACAATCCTTACTGTTAAAGTAGACAGCTATCTTACACAAGCTAAAATGGCAAAAAAAAAAAAATTATAAGCATGAACTTATGCTAATTTTATTGTTATGAAAACCATTTTGAGTGCACTTGTGAAAACATCGAAAAGAGGTGTCACATCCGTCTGTATATAAGACACAACCATCTGTGCCTATTAAAGGCATGTCTATCTGATGCATATGATGTTTAACTGTGAGCAGATGAACTATACCAAGTGAAACGGCTTCGCTCATTTCACTGATCACTGGGGGATGCAGAGCGAAGTGAGATAAATATGACATGATATTGTCACTGGTTACTAGAATATTGTTATTCCAAACCACCTTCCTCCCACACACACTGTTATACATAGCATTTATTGAACAGGCTTGTGAAATAACACAATTAGGAAAGATTGTGTTTCTTGGTTGACTGCTTTCTGGCAGTGGTTTGATTGATGGGCGTCATGGCCACTCACCTGTCTCTCTGCTGTTCCAGCAGCTGCAGTTTCTCAGCAAGATGCTGGTTGTCGTTTCTCAGACTCTGACACTCATCCATCAATGAGCGACATTTATCCTTCAGCTGGCCCACCTCTCCTGTTTTTGGTAAACAAGAGGGAAACTAAATTAAAATCAATAAATTACAAAAGATCCTGAAAACTTTTACTTTACAGTACATAACAGTATAGTATAGTATAGTATAGTATAGTATAGTATAGTATAGTATAGTATAGTATAGTACAGCACAGCTCAGCACAGCATGGCATAGCAGGATAAATCCTAACAATTGTTACAGCATTATACAATATAATATAGTACAGTACAGCAAAGAATTGTATTATATAGTATAAAGTATTATGACAGGATACTTTGCATCCACAGTATAGGCTATATCCAATATCTGTAGTATAGCACAGCATTGTATAGTATACTGTATAGCCAGAATGAAAGGATTTAGCTATAGATCCTGTCCTTAAGCTAAAAACTATGTCCTATATAGTAGTCCTGTTGTATAGTATGTATAGTGTAAATCTGTATAGTGTACTGTATTAAAGTAGTGCCTAAAATTGTACCATGAAACAGAGGGCATAGCATTATCTAGTTAAATATAGTGTAGTATAGCATAGCTGGAACCCCAATTCTAAAAAATTGTGACACCGTGCAAAATGTAAATAAAAATAGAATGTAATGATCATGTTTATGTATACACATGACTTCTTCTTTGCATGATAAAGAATTTAGCCTGCATTTGTGGATGCCATAGTAAACTATGTTCACAGTCAATGATTTGTGGAGGTGTTAATGCAGTTATTTCCATTACAGAATCATGACTGTTTTAAATAGAGTGCTGCCTTTGGGCCCAAAGATCATGAGCATCCATTATTGATTTTCATGCTTGTTCCTTGTGCACAGGGATTTCTCCAGATTCTCTGAAACTTTTAATGATATTATGTTCCACAAATGATTAGATATACAACTGTTTTGCAAATTTATGTTGGGGAATATTATTCGGAAATTGTTCCACAATTTGCAGACACAATCTTTTCACAGATTGGTGACGCTCTTCCCATTACTTCTGAGAGACTCTGCCTTTCTGAGATACACTATCTATACCCAATCATCTAACTTACCTGTTGTCAATAAACCTAATTAGTTGCGAAATATCTGTCCAATTGTTTAATTTTAATATCACTTTCATTTAAAATGAAATTAACACAATAAAATTTAAATCTTTTTTTTTTTTTTTTCTTGAAATTTAACATTTTCTCAGCTTAAACATTTAATGTTTTCTCTGTTCTATTGTGAATAAAATATAGGTTTATGAGATTTGCAAATCATTGCATTCTGTTTTTATTTACGTTTTTCAAAGTCTCCCCACTTTTTTGAGTTACAGTATAGTATGATATGTTGTAGTTTACCATAGAATGACATACCATACTATAGTAAAGCATGCCGGTTTTACGTTAAATGTCTCTCCATCTGTATGTGTGCAGACATCATTATTCAAAAGAGCAATACAGGACAGCTGCTTCTTGTTGTTGCTTGGCAAATTAACTAGTTATCGCCAGCATGTCCTCCACTCCTGCACCAACACTGCCTCCTCCACCAATCAAGTAGTGGCAACCTTCAACCATCTGTCACTGCTGCCAGAACAATGTGTTTGAGTCAATGTTTGAGTGTGGCCCAAATGGCATCAAAAGGTCATACAGAGACGCAGAGATTAGCTCAACCATTTTATCATTCCCTTTCCCCAACTGAGCCTAGATCAGATAAGAATGAATGATTTGGGTCATGTGACCAAGGCAGTGGTGCTTTATTCCAATATGCTGCTCCAGGCTGTGTGCAGAACAGAAAGGCATGCTGTTTACAGTTTCCGTCTTAATATAGACGAGCTGAAGCCACTGAGCCGGCTGAGGGAAAGCAGAGAGTATCAACGTTCCTTCAAACACTGAAAGTAATGCCTCACCAGAGGCCCTCTCTTATTACAACATTAAAACATGCCATATGGGTTTTAGGGCTTGCGCAAGCATTGGCCAAATAGTACACAAATGAAGTGCAAGTCTAAAGGAATGCCTGCTGCTTAAAACAACAAAAAGCCTATTGTAAGGAAAAGCAGGTGATCTAATATATTTTCCATCAGTAAACATGTTTGTAGGATATTAAAAATACATATATGAGGCATAAATGAACTTTTTACTTTCACTTAATAATGCAGGCAGTGTGGTGCTTTTGGCATTTGTGTCATTTTCCTCAAAAGCCAGATTCAAACGGGTCATAATGAAAATGATGTGAAAACCCTTCTGTAATCTGCTTCTGGTCCATGTGACCAAAAACACACCAGCACAAGTTGAGTCCCAGTTGAGACCCTAAATTATTCCTATGGAAAGACTATGTTAATAAAATTTTTTGGATGTTTATTCCTTTCCTAATGAATTTCTTTTGAACTCACAGAGATTGTGATTGTGTTGAGTACACTCTACATGCAATTTATTAGGTACGCCTGTACTTTCAAGCATTTGTCCAATCAGGCCATCATATTTTTGCAGCACAAGGCAAATCATGCAGATACAGGTCTGGAGGTTATGGTTCAGGTAATGTTCACATCAAACTTTAGAATGGCAAAGAAATGCATGGTAGATGGTATCAGATGTGCTGGTTTGAATATTCCATAAATTGCTGACATCCTGGGATTTGCACAGGATGGTACATAAAACAAAAAAACAACGAGTGAGTAAGTCAGTGTTTTTTCAGTGGAAACACCATGTTGAACAGAGGTAAGGGAAAAATGACCAGATAGGTTTAAGCTGCCAGGAAGTCTATAGTAGCTCAAATAATCACACTTTACAATCACATTGTGCAGAAAAGCATCTTAATATACACCGTAGGCTACGAATGGGCTACAACAGCAGAAGGCCATATTAGGTTCTACTTCTGTCAATCAAGAACTTAAATCTGACAGCATTACCTAAAACGCTTTAGCTGTATCATTATGATTTAATAATTGTATGATTTGATAACTACATAAATGTGCACGTGTACAGGTTATGGATTCTCCAATTTGCAACAGTACATCAGCATAAAAGTTAACAGTAGGATGCATCGATTTAAAAAAAGTGTGCATCAGATTAAAAAGTTGCCATTTTTTATCGTATATGCATCATTTTTAACATATTTGCAACAGTAAAAATTTTTTTTATATGTAATTACTATTAGATGCGCTATACTTTTATTATTTAGAAAGTGACCAATAATTTGTAAGCAATATTTTATATTTAGATTGATTTTTCCTCACCAAACTGTTTCTCAAGCACGTTCTCTTAGCACCACTGCTACTGCATGAAAATTACAGATCACAACACTACGGAGACAGAGGCATGTCCTGAAAGTTGCATAGAATTTAGATTAACATGGCAGAGGTAGAGCTGCATCTTCCTTGTAGTGCTTTTTTTTTTAACTAAAAAAGGCCTGTTTGTGAAAGGGCCATGCATTAGTCAGAAGGCACTTAAGTAACTTAACTTAACTCATCATTAGTTCATAACATGTAACATTTAGTTTACATACAGATGTGGCCTTTAACAATGTGTGTCAGGGGAAAACGGATTCCACGACTTGCAGCGGTAAAACGCAGCACGTAGTAAAGTTCAAAGTGAAATAAAATATCAATAATTCAGTAATTGATTGTTTTTACATGCTTATTTATGCACTGTTATTGTAAAGTGTTAGCCTTTATGTATCATATCTTTGGCTACGCTTCAAGATGCGAATAGCATCAGTCTCAGTTATGAAGATGATCATCCCTAGTATAGGTGTTTCCAATAAACTGGACAAAGAGTAATAATAAATGAGGAGAAAGCTGTTTGCAAACAAGTGATAACTGAACAAGGACAAAAACTGGAACACTCCTGTGTTTCTGTCTCACTTTGTTCCATGCACATGTAACTGTCCAGCTGTCTGTAGGAAAAATTCTTCAAACATGATCTGTCCTCTTGATGCGCACCTTCTCGTTCCTCCTTATCTGTATCTCAGATGTTATCACTAGAATTGCAGTTTAATAATGATTCATGAGCTCATCCTAGACAGCCTTGAGCGATTATTTCCACAGATGCTGACTCCAAATTACAAAGATTTTAACCACTGAAAGAAATTATGATGGTTTGAGATGCAACATTAAAAATAATGAGGACAATTATTCATGGAATAGCACAGCATGAGGTAAAAATATATTAGTGATAACATAATGACGTCTTTGGTTGACATCCATGTCTTTTAAACTCTTTTAAGTGCATCAGAGTCTAGATTCTAGATCTATCTTTTAGATTTTTCAGTAAAACACACACACACACACACACACACACACAGGCTCATCTGCATGTACTGTTCACTTATAGTCATATTACTGATATCATGCTTTTCAGTAACTTCAAATTAAATAAAATATAATTTATATAATAATATATCATATATATTTAAATATAAAATAATATGATATTATTATTTAGAATAAATAAGCAAATAATACAAATAGATTATTATAAATCATTATCATTATTCTTTTCATTATTTTATTAGATTTTTGTTAATTCACTGTGTCCAAAAAAAAGTACACTGATCACTGAACTGCTACATTTACAGCTCTTTAAGTCTATTCATAAAATCCATCAATATTTATTCATATTGTGTCTACATGTAACTATATTTAAACCTGTTGTGGGTGTTATCTTTTTTTGCTTGGGACTGTTTTTTTCTGTAATTTAAATGAATATTAATTAATAGTTATGTCTTTTACATAAAACATACACAAGTAAGTAGCCAGTGCAACCCTGAACAGGGTGGTACTAAGGATGATAAACTAAAATGCATTGCTGCATGAATGTATGTTTGTACCTTTATACCAATGTTCATGTATTTGTAGTTTAAAATGAAACCCATCATAAATGCATACTCAGATTTTGAACACAGCAAAAAGGATGCAGTAAATGTGGTTCCTCTTTAACATTGCAAAAGAAATGCTAGACAACACAAATACAAAAAAAAAGAAAACTGTATTCCATAAACTTTTAGAAATGAAGCTGATATCCCTTTTTTGTTTGTTTGTTCCAGGCACAAAACAATGTACAGAATACAAGACCAGTGCACACAAATTATGGAGGTCTAACACGCTCCCCAGACTCTCTTATACACAAGCTCATGCACATTCTCTGATTAACAGGCCCTAAAAGGCTGCAGAGTGTACACCACGTTTCACCATAATGTTGGACTCGGCTTCACCCATAATTAGAGGCAGTCATATTCCAGTAAGAGGTTTCTGAGTGTGGGTTTGCAGCGAGTTTGTGAGCAGATTTTGTTGATATTGCCCTGATTCTCCAAAGGAATTGCATATCTGGGTGGTCTCTTCCTTCTGATCATGCAGAAATGTGAGATGCCTGGCAGAGATTATGGTAATAAATGTAGGTGTTTGTGACTTCCTGTGGACCGTAAAGTACTGTATTATAAAACTGATTGATTTTTGTGGGTTTTTTATGCCTCATTCACATTGATTCATAGCTGGAAATATATATAATATACATTACATACACACACATATATATATATATATATATATATTTTATAATGCCTTACTAACACAAATTTCTTTTAATGGCACAAATTTTATTAAAGCACGATTAATGCAGTGTTGGCAGTTTTGGCAGCAAAAGGTGGACCAACACAATATTAGGCAGGTGCTCATAATGTAATCCCTGATCGATGGCCATAATGTTATGCCTGGTAGGATAGAATCAGTATAATATAGTAAAGCAGAGTGCAGTAAAGTACAGTATATCAGTCTTCCCTTAGGTGTCTTTGTGCTTGCTGTTTATTATGATCATTTAGTACTTTAATGTATTTTAATATATTGTCATCTACTATACTAGAAGGGAGTGGTAGCTTAGTAATTAAGATGATGTTCTGCTCTGAAGGTCTAAATCCCACCGCCCCATTCAGCTGCCACTGCTGGGCCCTGGAGCAAGGTACTTAATCCTCAACTGCTCAGCTGTATGAATGAGATAATTGTAAGTTGCTCTGGACAAGGGCGTCTGCCAAAGGCTGCAAATGTAAATGTAGAAGGTTGTTTGGTTTTAAAGAGGCAGATGTAGAGGATATGGAGACAGATGATCTGCTGTGGTGACCCGTAACAAAAGCAGGCAAAAGAAGACGAAGAAAAAGACTGTACTGGAAAATTTTGCATCAATAATGTAGTGTGTGAATATGCGCCAGTGCTCGCACTTTATTTTGATCTTTGATTACTAAACATGATTCCACAGCATATTATAGAATGGAGTGAAGTGGATCTGCATGTAACTGAGCCTCTGTACCTGTTTGTTCCTGCTTCTCTTTTCGTTGGTTCTTCATGCTGATCTCAGCACGCAGTGTAGTCAGCTCTAACTCATATTCTTGTGTAGTGTTGTGAAGTCTCTCCAGCTCTGCCCGCAGCCTGCACAGCTCCTCCTGCAGGAGGGCAATGTCATTCTCGCGCTCAGCTGCGGCCTCCTCAGCTGCCTGCTGCAGCTCCTGCACTTCCTCCTGCGCCACACGCAGCTCCTCCTGGGCCTCCCACAGCTCGCTGGCCTTTTCCTCCTCCAGGCTGTCCAGCTCCTCCTGCACAGAGCGCAGCTGGGCTACAGAGACATAAAACAGAGAATGAAACATCTGAGGAGAAAAATGGACAAATTATACGATGCTGATAAAACAGCGAAGCATAAAATGAGGTCCTGGATCATTACTGCATCCAATAAAACATTGTCCTAGTGCACAAGTTTGGTCATTTAGAATTGTATAAACACATGTATATAAACACACACACACACACACACACACACACACACACACACACACACACACACACACACACACACACACACACACACACACACACACACACACACACACACACAATCATTTTAAAGTTGTCCCTGCTGTGTGTGGCCAAAATAATCATTATTAATAGTCTTAAATCACCTAGGGCCTGATCCCGGTTCTCTGGAAAGTGAATTACCTGATACCACAGCTGCACTGGAGAATGTCATTATATCATAATCAATGACATATATCACATACAACATGTATTACATTAATATACGCGTTTTTATTAAAACGCTACAATAAATCTATGCTAATAGTTTTATAAATGTGAATCACAGCTGAATTGAGGAGGCTGGGCTTCAAAATGCTTTAGTACCGGATGTACCGCCATAAAGCCAAGAGTCTGTATCTGACTCAGTCCATGTAATATATTGTATTTTTCTGTAGTAGAGCAAACAAGACGCCTTATAAAGAGAAGGACAGAATTCTGGACAGAATTCTAAAGTCTAAGACAGAAATTCTGGACAGTTCGAGGTAAAGGTATAGTCGTGTTTTTATAATAATGGATAAATTACATTAACTCATTTTATTATCCACAGGAAATTAAAATCCACATTTTATTATCCAGGAAAGTCTTCAGGATAGAGGAACATTATGGACTTTTGGTAACAAGCCAATTTTTTTACGACATTTTCGGTTCTAGCTTCTCAAACCCTTATACAGACAACACTGCACCATTTGGTTTTCAATTATACTCAAATATCAAATCAACTAAAGGCAGGAGGTTGGTTGTTAAACCTGAGCTTTCACGCCATGTCCTAGGTCATAAAAGTTACCTGATCATGTATAAAACCTCTCTTGGTAACGCATTGAATCTGAGATTGTATGAAAATTATTGCTTTGCTGTAAGAAGATACAGTCCAGCATATTCAAGATAATGAGTCTCATCCATAAAGTGAGCATTACAGAAGCCAAGACACCATTCTTTATTTCAGGCAGGGGTATGAATAAGGAAATGAGCTCTATAAATCAGAAAAGATCGTTGGTTCCACCAGGGAGCGAATGACACATTAGACACTTGTTTGCTTTATTCATTACTGGCAGAACAATCAGGGAAAACAAAACCGATTTTCAGCCACCACAATTGAAGACTTTATCTGGAGTATAATAATGGGGAAATTGAATGTTGATTTGGTGATGAAATTGAAATGAAAAGGGAAATTGAGTTCTGTGCACAAAGGCAGTAATAAAATGGGATAAGGGTTTACAGGATCTGCAGGCGTGTATGTGTTTTAAAAGAGAACGCATAGGAAACTCCTAGAAATAAACAATAATTATTATTTTTATATTCATTTATATGAAGCCAATATGATTACCAATTTTTGAAAAAAGGAATAATATCAGGAAATTAGGGAGCTTATATTAGGAAACTTGTGATAAACATTAATTGGACCTGCTGGCAATCAAAAACAGGGCACGATCTTATACACTGTAGATGATCTGAAATGCTCATTTGTCTTTGGACTAGAGAAGGAAACTGGAGGAAACCCATGAAGCACATGGATGTGGGACAGAATTCAAACTTCCAATCCCAGAGGTCTAGAGCAAACTTGCGTCATTTACATTTATGGTATTTGGCAGAGCTCTTATCCAAAGCGGCTTACATTTTTATCTCATTCATACAACTGTTTAGCTATAGGGGCCTTATTAAGGGGCCCAGGAGTTGCAGCTTGGTCTGGATGAGATTTAGATTCACAACCTTTAGGTCAAAAGTCCAGCCTTTTTCACAAAGCTACCACCCCCACACAAACACACAAACACACACACACTTCTTAAACTAATATTCATTTATACTATAAGCCAAGCTTCTAATACAGCTGGTTATACAGTTAATGTGAAATATTATTGATATAATATTGAATTATGTCATGATACACATCAGTGCATTTGCACACTGACTAACTATTGCTCTTGTGTCTAATTGTAGCATTTTTGGATGACAATATTTGGCCAATAGTTAATTTTTTCTGTTCACGTTTACATTTCTGTATCTAAAAATGCTCATTGGAATCTTATAGAGGTTTTAAATGCAATTTCTTAATGGAACTTTGATTCTGTAGGCATTTCTCAGTGATATATTTCATTATGCAAATTAGGTGTATGTTCATATTCAGGTGTAATGAGGTGATTTATGGCACATTCCCCGTTTTTAAAAGAAGGTTCTGAGTAGACGTGTGAGTTTTAAGGTACCTTGAAGCCTTTGGATCTGTTTTGTGAAGCTCTCAGCCTGATTGGCACTGGCTAAGCGCTCGTCCTCCAGAAGTCCTACAGAGACGTGAAGAGAGAAACCATGGGTGAGAAAACTGAAGGTTTGTGTCTGTGTGTGTGTGTGTGTGAGAGAGAGAGAGAGAGAGAGAGAGAGAGAGAGAGAGAGAGAGAGAGAGAGAGAGAGAGAGAGAGAGAGAGACAGCAGTGATATCACAAAAACAACATGCCTTCCACTCATCGCACAAACACACACACCGCACACACACCACACACACACACACACACACACACACCCTGCAGTTCATTGTAGCTCTCCTCATGCCTCTGGGACACCTCCCTTGCCTCTTCCAGCTCCAACATCAGCTGCACAACCTGTGCTCTCAGTTCCTCCAGCTCTTCCTCCTCCTCCAATCTTGTCTTCTCATCTCTTTCTTCATCTTCCACTTTCTCCTCCTTCACCTCCTTCTCCTCCTCTAGGCCTTTCTCTCCATTCCCCACATCCATCTCCTTCTCCTCCTTCTCTTCATTGTCGTCCAGGGATACACGCTCTTTATCTGTCAGTCCATCTCCTAAACCCGGAAGCTCGGCTTTCAGCTCACACAGATCATCTGAGACAGACAGAGAGAATGGAAGTGACTGTGAGATTTAGATTGTCGATTATTTTCAGAGAGAAAAAAGAATATTTTAGTGTCCAGCCTGACGTTCACACACACACACACCAGTGATACCACCAAAGGTTCGGACCTACTCACAACAAACTCTTTACCAGACCTTCACATTTTAGCTGTTGTGTATTAGAAATGATTTTAAACACACACACACACACACACACACACACACACACACACACACACACACACACACATAGCAATAAGCACAATCTTTCAAAATCAGCAATAGAGCCACCTAGTGTCAAAAATGGGTACAAAGCGAGGAGATGCAATTTAAGAAACCAGAGATAAAAAAAACTCTCATAATAATGTGTTTTTTTTAAGTAGTATTTAATCATGCCTGGCACAAGGTTTCATTTGTGCCTAAATTTATTCTAGCTGTATGATGACTTTTATTACTTTGTCGGTTTTCCAGAGCTTCTAACACATCCGATTCCAAACTGGTCTGAAATCGTCACACAGGTGACTGAAATCCGCATGAGCTAACTGTAGGTTTTATGATGCATAAATGGCAGAGGAGTAATAAACTTGACAGAGAATTTATTTTAAGAGTAACAGGTGAGGACTAACAAAAGGATTCCAGACAGCTGAAACATTAGTGCATCCCCACACCCCTCACCTCCTCATTCCAACCCCCTACACACCTGTGTGAATATGTGAACTGACCCCTCAATACACACAAAACTATCTATCTATCTATCTATCTATCTATCTATCTATCTATCTATCTATCTATCTATCTATCTATCTATCTATCTATCTATCTATCTATCTATCTATCTATCTATCTTACAGCCTTACAGATTTAAATTCATTAATTTTTACAAAACAATACCCCATAATGTAAAAAAATTTTAAAATCTTTGCAAATTTATTACAAATAAAAAATGAATGAAAAAAAATCACATGTATTTGCAGCCTTTGCTCAATACTTTGTTAAAGTATTTTTGAGTATAATGCTACAAGCTTGGCACACCTATTTTGGGAAGTTTCTCCCATTCTTCTTTGTAGAACCTCTCAAGCTCCATCAGGTTGGATAATCTCTCCAGTGATGTTCGATCGGGTTCAAGCCTGGGCTCTGGCTGGGCCACTAAAGGACATTCAGAGAGTTGTGCAGGTTTTAATTAAGACTCTGTTTATTGCTGAATAAGGCCGTTCTCTCCCGACCGCTCAGTTTGGCCAGGCGGCCCGCTCTAGAAAGAGTCCTGGTGGTTCCAAACTTCTTCAATTTACGGATTATTGAGGCCACTGTTCTCAATGGAACCTTAAATGCTGCAGAAATCTTTCTGTACCATTCCAAAGATCTGTGCCTCAATACAGTCCTGTTTCAGGGGTCTACAGACAATTCCTTGGATGTCATGCCTTGGTTTGTGCTCTGACATGCATTGTTAACTGTGACACAGGTGTGCCTTTTTAATTATGTCTAATCAAGTGAATTTACCACAGGTGGACTCCAATCAGGTTGTAGAAACACCTCAAGGATGATCAGTGGAAACTGGATGCTCCTGAGTTTAATTTTGAGTGTCATGGCAAAGACTGTGAATATTTACGTACATGTGATTTGATTCGTTTTTTTTTTTCAAGACATTCGAAGAGATTTCAAACAAACTTCTTTCACGTTGTCATAATGGAATATTGTTTGTAGAATTTTGAGAAAAATTATGAATGTAATCTATTTTGGAATGAAGCTGTAACATAACAAAATGTGGAAAAAACTGAAGGGCTGTGAACACTTTCTAAATGCCCTGTACCTACCTACCCAAACCACCCACTTATCTACCTGTCAATCAATCAATCAATCATTCAATCAATCAATCAGTCAGTCACTCCATTTTAAAGCCTCGACCAGGGAGGAAAAATAAAACTGCACCCTATCAATAATTATATTTTTTTCTTTGTTCTACAACAGATTTTACCTCAGATTATTATTAGCCATAGATAATGTTGCTCCATACAGGTCCTTACCTCCAAAAATATTATGTTATGAAAATGAATCAACACCTTCTGACCAATCAGCTTTGAAAATCAACAGCACTTCATTGCAGAGATACATAACGTACCTTAGTATCTTACTGGTCTTTGGATTTGTATTCTATGAAATTTGTATTATGGGTGCAACAAGAAACACAGACAGAATGACAGAATTTGCTGTGACTGGATTTCACTTCTTCAGAGACTGTTTTATTGCATATGTGAGATCTGAGATGGACTTAGTATCAATGCAGTGTGTTTGTGCAGTGTACGTGTGAGCAGGAGAAGTCATTGAGAGACCATGAGGAATATCAGTAAATCAGCGTTAAGCAGAGTGTAAATCGATTACAGACTGACCTCACTCACTCCTCTTTCTTTCCTCCCACACTCCTCTCTCTCACTATCTCTCTCTCTTATTTCTTACTTCTTTTTTTTTTTGCTTAAGGGGTTAGGTGGTGGTGGTTGTGGTGGTGTGGAGACGCTGTCTGTCTCCTGTTCGGCTGCTGTCCCTCATCTGAAACCAAACTCAGAAGCCAGAAAGATAAAAATAAACTCTCTTTCTCTCTACTTTTAAAATATGTGTCTGTCTGTCTATCCCTCTGTCTGTATGTCTCTCTGTTTGTTCCCCTCTGTCTTTCTGTCTGTCTGTTTAATTGGCTGTCTCTCTCTTTCTCTCTCTCTCTCCCTTACTCTTTCTCTCACTCTTTTCTGTCTGTCTCTCTCAGTTTTTCTCTTACTGTCTGTCCCTCTATCTGTCTGTCTCTCTCAGTTTTTCTTTGTTTCAATCTGTTTCTCTCTCTCTCTTTTTTCTCTGTCTGTCTGTCTGTCTGTCTGTCTGTCTGTCTGTCCACCCCTCTCTCTTGTCTGTATGTTTGCCTCTCTCAGTGTCTTTTCTTTTGTTGCACAGCACAGTGAAAGCTCAAGATGGCATTACATTTATGTTTTAAAAAATGTGTCTGACAAGCTGATTGACAAAACTGTGACTGACAGGCAAAACTGTGTGTGTGTGTGTGTGTGTGTGTGTGTGTGTGTGTGTGTGTGTGTGTGTGTGTGTGTGTGTGTGTGTGTGTGTGCACGCATGTTAGCACATGAAGTCCTGCCAGTTCATTCTCAGAAGCAATCTCAAGTTCATGAATTAAAGACAAGTTGTAAATATATGAAAGACAGAAGCATCGTACCAGATTACACACTCACCAAATGAAAGTGTCCTCTGAGCGATATCATGTGTGACGAACGCTTCTGGCTTTAATAGCAGCCTGCTCAGAGCCGGACACAGGAGACGGCAGGCCTGACGAGACGATTCAACAGTCTGATCCTCTCAGATCAGTATTCAGGATTAATGAAATCTTTTCTACAGAAGATAGCTGGAGATGGCTCTTTCTCTTTCTCTCTCTCTCTCTCTCTCTCTCTCTCTCTATTCTTATGTATTTATATGGCTTTGTATTTATTTGTATGAATCTTATTTACAAAGTGTTATTCACTGTTTGTCAAATGATATGCATGTCTTTAAAACACCTATATGAATAATGATCACTCAAATGTGGATTCTCTGTAGATTCATAGTTATTTAGAATAAAAACAAAGCGAGGTGATAGGGCTACAAAAAGAAGAGCTCTACCACCAAGTCGCACACCTCTGGGATGAATTGCAATGCTGAGTGCACCCAGGGCCTCCACACCCTACACAACCTATTCGAAACTTAATAGGAAGCCAATGTAGGGACGATAAGATTGGGGTTATATGATCTTATTTTCTTGACCTAGTAAGAACTCTTGCTGCGGCATTCTGAACTAACTGCAGCTTGTTTATTAATGATGCAGGACATCCACCTAGTAATGCATTACAGTAGTCTATTCTAGAGGTCATAAACGCATGGACGAGCTTCTCTGCATCAGATATAGATAACATATTTCTTAGCTTAGAAATATTTCTAAGGTGAAAGAAGGCTGTTTTTGTAACTTGATTGATGTGATTTTTGAAAGATAAGTTGCTGTCTAAAATAACTCCCAGGTCTTTTACCGTTGAACAAGTAGTTACAGAACAACCGTCTAAATGCAGGCTGAGATGCTGGAGCTTCTGTGTACTATTTTTTGGGCCGATGAGCAAAATCTCCGTTTTATCAGAATTAAATAGCAGAAAGTTATGGGTCATCCAATCTCTTATTTCTTCAACACACTCAGTTATGCGAGCTAATTGAGCTGTATCGCCTGGTTTGGATGAAATATATAGCTGGGTATCATCAGCATAACAATGGAAGCTAATTCCATGCCTTCTAATAATATTTCCTAATGGAAGCATGTATATTGTAAAAAGCAGGGGTCCTAGAACTGACCCTTGTGGCACGCCATAATTTACTAGCATTATCCTGGATAGCTCTCCATTTAAATCTACGAAATGGTAACGATTGGACAGGTAGGATTTAAACCAGCTTAATGCCTGTCCCTGAATACCGATGTAATTCTGTAAGCGATCGAGGAGAAGATCATGATCTATAGTGTCGAACGCAGCACTAAGATCTAGTAAAACTAACAGGGAGATGTAGCCTTGGTCTGAAGCTAAAAACAGGTCGTTAGTGATTTTAACTAGAGCAGTTTCTGTGCTATGATGGGGCCTAAAACCTGACTGAAACTCTTCAAAGATATTGTTCTCCTGCAAGTGGTTACATAACTGGGCAGCGACAATCTTTTCTAAAATCTTAGACATAAATGGGAGATTTGAAATTGGTCTGTAATTCGATAGCGTGCTTGGATCCAGATTAGGTTTTTTAATGAGGGGCTTAATAACTGCTAACTTGAGGGATTTAGGGACATGACCTAACGATAGTGAGGAGTTAATAATATTGAGAAGAGGCTCACCAGCTGTATATAACACTTCCTTCAGTAGTTTAGTGGGAATTGGATCTAACTGACACGTTGTTGATTTAGCTTTCATAATAGCATCATACAGCTCTTCCTGTCCTATACATGTAAAACAGTGTAGTTGTGGGGTTGTAAGTACGATTGTGTCGGGAGATGCTGTCAGAGGTTGAACTGCCACAATTGTTTTTCTAATGTTATCTATTTTTTCAGTGAAGAAATTCATAAAGTCTTCACTACTAAACTGTGATGGAACACATTTTTTAGATCCCTGATTTGTTGTTAATTTAGCGACTGTACTGAAAAGGAACCTGGGGTTGTTTTTGTTATTTTCTATGAGTTTGCTCAGGTGTTTAGCTCTAGCAGCTTTTAGCGCCTGTCTGTAGCTAAGCATACTGTCTTTATACGCAATTCTAAATACCTCCAATTTAGTTTACCTCCATTTTCTCTCCAGATTACGTGTTGTTCTCTTTAGGGCATGCGTATGACTATTATACCAAGGTGCAGGTGCTTGTTCTCGAACCTTTTTTAACCGGATGGGGGCAACAGTGTCTAAAATGCTAGTAAAGGATAAGGTCTATGTTGTTCGCCATCTCATCAAGATGATCAGCAGTTATGGGTTTAATGTGAAACTGAGATAAATCAGGCAGGTTATTTATGAATCTGTCCTTAGTGGTTGAAATAATAGTCCTACCAAGTCGATACCGTGGTGAAACACGGTTAATCTGCTCTACCGGTAGTGTGTACAGTAGGAGATAATGGTCTGTGATGTCATCACTCTGGGGTAAAATATCTATATCAGTGACGTCTGCTCCGTAGGATATTATTAAGTCTAGTGTGTGGTTAAAACGGTGGGTTGGTCTGGTGACGTTTTGTTTAACTCCAAAAGAGTTTAGTAAATCGACAAATGATAATCCTAGGGCATCGTTTGCATCATCTACATGAATATTAAAATCTCCTACAAGCAGCACTTTATCAAAACTGATCAAGAGGTCTGAGAGAAAACAAGCAAACTCATGAAGAAAATCAGCGTAGGGCCCTGGGGGTCTGTACACGGTGACCAGAGCGAGGTGCTTTACACCTCAGCCAACAGGGAAATCAGAGATGTAGAGAGGTATGGAAAAACACACACACAAACACAAACACACTCACAAAGACATATACACTATACAGTAGATATACTGTACAGTGTTCCTAAAACCAAGTGCTTATAAAAATCTCACCACCGCTTAGGGCTATAATGATGAAATCAAGTGTACATTCAAAGAAAGTAGGGAGGTTTCAATAGAAATCCTTATTGCTCTGAATCCACTTGGGCTTACATCAAATAGGGGAAAATATTCTTATTTTAACTAAACGGTTTACAGATCAGATAACGTACAGATTCTCAAAGTAAACAGCAAAGAAAAGATTTAATTGGTTCCAAACTGAGCAAAAAAGTGCATTTTGCAACCAAAACAAGCACATCAGATAACCATCATGTCTGAATGTTGACCTCAGAGTTGCTAATGGCAACAGCTAATTGCAGGAAGATCAGTAAGCTGTAGTATCAGATGCAGATAACTGCAATTTGCCTTTTTTCTCCTCTTAGTGTGTGTGTGTGTGTGTGTGTGTGTGTGTGTGTGTGTGTGTGTGTGTGTGTGTGTGTGTGTGTGTGTGTGTAATAAGAGCTGTATAAGCTTAGCTTGCAGAAGAGGTGAGGCCACACACAGCTGGCTAAATACAGGGTGACAGCAAAGAAACACTGAGACAGCAGTGAAAATAGACAGAGATATGGGAGAATGGATCATGAAGAGTGAGAACCCCAGCATGGGATCTTATACCAGCCAGTTACATACACACTTGACTACGATGACACTTCTAAAGCTTGTTAGAGCAATTCCTCCCCGGAGACAGGACACCTATAATAGTATCTACATAGAACATACATATGAACCTGGGTTCACTGAGCTCGGTGCCTCTGTCAGAAGAAAAGATACATATTTCCAATTTGACTGCTGCAGAGCACTACATCACACACATCTTCTTTTAATGTGAATGCTCAAAACATATCAGGAAACAGACATCAGGAAAGAAAGGAAAGAGACAGACACACACACTCAGGATATTCAAACTAAGTGTAATATCGAATGACACGAGAGAAATGCAGACACATGAAGCACAAGGTCTCCATACTACCCTCTATCCTCACTAATCTATTTCAAAGCACAAATAAAATGCACACGCAGTTCAATTGTATTCAGTGGCAAGACCCAGCCCGCATTCAAACAAAATCAGGCAAAGCCGGGTACCTCTGTGTCTTGATTAATGCTTTTCTCTAGCTTCCTTTCATAAGATATAGAGAGTAAGAATTTCTGAAGTCCACTGGATATGTAATGTATTTAATAATGCACTTTTTTAAGTGTTGAATTAATGAAATATTATAGCTCATTCAATCCACTCTTCATAAGCCATGCTTAAGGTTTAAAGTGTGAGCTGACCATGTGCTCATCTGCTTTCCATTCATTCATAACTCTATCCATAATGAATTCTCTCAACAAAAAAAAAAAGGCAGTCTCCTTAAATGAAAAAGAAAATTTTATATTAATAAAAAACTCTATAAGCGATTAAAATTGGTCTCAAATACCACATGCTTTTATTGTTAAATACACTATATGAGCAAAAAGTAAAGAGATCCCTGACTCTACTAATGAGCACAAATCTCCACATGCACACTCTAAAACATCGTTGCAGAAGAGTGGAGGTATTATAACAGCAATTGGGGACTAAATGTGGAATGGGATCTTCAAAAAGCACATACAGACCTCATAGACTTTGTGGTGAAAGTTTGGTGAAGAACCACACAATGCTGAAGAATTGTCCCAATACTTTTGTCCATATAAAGTAAATTGTATTTTGTACTGTACAAGTGTGTGTAACATCAATGAAGCAGAAGTCACTCGAATGGGTAATGTATTAATATAGACTAAGTATAAACTAGAATATGAGTTATGAAGAGGAGGTGAATGTGTTTCCATAGTTTTTACTAAACATTGTATTAAAATGAAATTAAATTAAATTAAATACATAAAATTAAATACATTTACATTAAATACATTTAAATACATTTAAATACATTTAAATTTAATTTAATTTAATTTAATTTAATTTAATCAAAAAGTTTTACTATAAGGTGCCTATTGTACTATCACTGTGCCATTGTTGCAATGTATTATTATACCAACTGTATTAGTTAATACATACAAAACAACTTCTGAAAACACAAGAAAAAGTAAGAAACCTATTTCCTCCTTGGAACCCAGAGCTACTGCTTTGTCCACCCCTGCAATCTACATTGTAAAAAAAAGTGCCACAAAACTATTCTGTTCCAGTAGCTGTCAGTTTTTCATTTTCACATTTATTTCATTGGAAGGCTTCCTTGGGCTTTCGGAAAAGTGTTATATAAATGATTTTTTCTACTTTTCCACTCTCTTTTTTTCAGTCTAAGTGCAATTAAAGTCAGGCAAACACTACAGTGCAAGCATCATATCAGCTCATCAAAAGTTTTTCTCTCTTAGAGGCTGAGGAAAACAGCGAAGGAAAGAGAAATAGAGCATGAAGTAAAAAGTAAAAAAAACATAGATTTAACTCAATCTACATCCCTGTCAGCACAGCGCTGTCAAAGATTTTCTGAATTATGAATTAATTAGGTCTGTTATTTACAAGCCTGTAAGAAATCCACAACACTTGCCGTGCATCCAGTGCATCCTACACTATAGGGATAAAGGTATCAGGACACCTGAATTTTCCAGCCATATGTGGCTCTTCCACAAACTGTTACCACAAATTTGAAGTCACGCAATTGTATAGGACGTCTCTGGATGCAGGAGCATTACGTTTTCCCTTCACTTGAACTAAGAGACACAAACCTGTTCCAGCATGACAATATCCATGTGCACAAAGCCAGCTTCATGAAGATATGCTTACATGGGTTAGAGTGGAAGATCTTGAATGGTCTGCTACAGAGCTCTGACCTCAAGCCCACAGAACACCTTTGGGATGAACTGGAGTACTGATTCATCCCAGGACTTCTCACCTCACCTATTTAAGTACTTGATGTCACTAACACTTTTCTGAGTAAGTGAGCACAAATGCACACTCTAAAATCAAGTGGAACATCTTCCCAGAAGATTGTAGAATATTATGACAGAAGAAAAAAAGACTAAATGTGGAATGGGATGAGAGAAGACTAAATGTGGAATGGGATGTTCAAAAAAGCATATAAGAATCTGATGGTCAGGTGTCCACAAACTTTAGCTCATATCATGTAGCTTGAAATAGCAGGTCGTTCCTGTGTCTAAAAGGAAAAATGCTTGGATTTTAGCTCATTTTGTTCGACATGTTGCTGATATGTTATGATTCTGTATCAGATTGATAAATTTTGCCCAAAGAAAATGGGTAAAGGTCAAACTGAATACACAGAAAATAGTCTGAAACGTGCGCGAATCAAAGACAGGATATTGAACAAGTGTCAGAAATTTGTGGTTGAGAAAGAAAGCAAGAAAGGAAAAATAAAATAGAGAACGCATCAGATTTCTGGTGCAGTGAAGAGAGGCATGAATTAATCACATCACCTCCATCCAGGCCCTGCAGCAGCAGAGAAACAGAAAACTGAGAACGAGAGAGAGAGAGAGAGAGAGAGAGAGAGAGAGAGAGAGAGAGAGAGAGAGAGAGAGAAGGAAAGCAAAAGAGGACTGTGCTTACCCTGCATAATTAAGGTGATCCAACAATGCTCTCTCTCTCTCTCTCTCTCTCTCTCTCTCTCTCTCTCTCTATCTCTATCTTTATATCTATTTATCGATCTATCTCTCATTCGCTCATGCAGAGAAGAATATTGTATGACGTTATAGCAAGCATGTCCGACACACACACACACACACACACACACACACACACACACACACACACACACACACACACACACATATTGTTGCCATGGTTACAGTCTCTCCACCCAGCCTGGGAGTGGGATCTACCAGTGATAATGATCACCTGCTTCTAAAAGCAATAGATGTCACACTTTGTGTTCAATAATGGTGGTGCATCCAGACTTTATATTCCGTGTAAATCATTGCAAACAAGAATGTAAAAAAAAGAAAGAAAGAAACTGATTTCCAAAAGTTCTTCAGGTTTTCACCTGCACAGTTCAGAGAGTTCAGGAACTCCTGATTAGAAATCTCCAGAGCTGAGCTGCCACGACAGGAAAAACAAATGAGACTTGTTTTTGCAAAAAATGACTCATTTTCCAAAGCACACTACAACCCAGCTATGTACAAAATCAGAAAACATGGAATGAGAGAGAGCATGAAAAAGAGAAAGAAAGAAAGAAAGAAAGAAAGAAAGAAAGAAAGAAAGAAAGAAAGAAAGAAAGAAAGAAAGAAAGAAAGAACAAGTGATAGATTTCAATATAGAAGAGCAAGACTGGGAAAGAAAACAAGTTTCAAAAGTCGACCCAATTATTATCAAACACTTACCAGCCCAGTTTATGTATTTTCCTTCTCGCTGCATATAGGCCCCTCAGAGTCCTTAATTATATCATCTAATATCTCTGATGCTGTGTCTTTGCTTTTCGAGAATGTTCTATAAAGCAGCTAAACAACACTGCTTGAGTTAAGCAGAGGAAGGGAGGCCCAGAGGAAGAGGAAAACAGAGGGATGGGGAGGAAGGAAGCCTACATGGGCCCTGTTTTTTTAGTTTGGATGAAAATGTCAACGTTTATAAACAGGTTCACCTCCACTTTGGTCGATATAAAACTATATAAAAAAGATATGACTACTTACATAAAAATAAAAAAAATAAAAATACTGAGGCCATTTCTGATTAGTCTGAAATATTATTGTTGTGTTTACATTTTTGACAGCAGCTGATGAACATGGGATATCATTTCTGTAGAAAATGGACATACATTGCTATTAAACCACTGAGCAATATGATTTTCAGGATAATGTCCCCCCCGTCCCGTTCTCACTCACTCACTGTCCGATCTACAGTTCACTCTACAGATCATCCCTGGACTTCCCATGTTCCGGATTATACCCGTTTTCTGGTCTGTGCTTCTACCTAAGATCCTGTTTTGTGTACTAAGGCAAATAAAGCGTGTTGACTGCATTCTGGTCTCCAACTCCTGACCCGAGCATGACAAATAAACTAGCTAGCTTGGTGTTTTTAACACACACACTGTCAAGGCAGAAAGACAATGCACTTTAATATTAACCGAACTGTTTGGAGCTTTAAAAAAAAAAAAAAAAGAATATGTTAGATAAAATAGAAAAAAAAAAATCTGATCTTTTCGTGAACATCATTCATATTCCATCTGATACCTTTTATCTGAGGCAACGTAAGCTATTTTGGCACCGCTAGTTAAAAAAAAAAAAAGTCAGATATTGTTGTATGTAAAATGAAACTCGCATAACACAATCGCAGAATTAAGCTGGTAAACTATATGCTATATGCTATAAACTATCATGCTAGCCTCTAAGTGTAGATCTTGGTAGTTTAAGATCTATCCTGATCAACAAATGTCACAAATACAAGCATGCAAAACCTAAAAGCTAAAATCAAATGATCTGCAGCTAGAGAAAGCCTCTGATAATCATAAAACCAGAATCATAAAATAATCATGTAGTTGTTTTTCAGCATTGATTTATAAGTCGCCTTGTTCTATTGTTTGGCTACCTAAATTTCTCTTCATAGCTGCCATCAAAAAAAAGATTATCTAGTTGAAATGATGACAAAAATCTAATTTTTCAGCCAATCACCAATCAGAGAAGAAAACAATAATTCTCCTGTTAACTAAAACAAATTAAAGCGACTCTGGTAGGATACACGAAACTTTATGTAACAGCGGCTACACACTTAAAAGCTATAAAAATAGAACTACAAATAAAATTTCCTCAGTATGCATAGTAGAATCCCACCTCTGATTAGATTTTTTAGAAAATTAAAAAATGGTTGGGTTGTAAGACGTTTTGGATCCAATAATTTGGTTCCTGTTTATTTGTTCAGGGCTATTTTGGTACTTAAATCATAAATAAATTGCCTTAAACTGAGTGAAGACAACAACGTCAAAGCTTTCTGTTCCTCATTCCCTTAGTCCTTCACATGTTTGAGCGTATCATCATTTCCAATAGACATCTCTTCTGCAATTCTACTAAGAAACGACCATGTAATATCTGTGTAATGTCAGTGCAGTTAGATTTGAATGGAATGGAAATCAGATGGGGTTAAGGCAGAGCAGAAAGTGTGAGTCGAGCTTTATCTCACTGTGGGATTAAAAAGAAAAGAAAAGAAAAGAAAAGAAAAGAAAAGAAAAGAAAAGAAAAGAAAAGAAAAGAAAAGAAAAGAAAAGAAAAGAAAAGAAAAGAAAAGAAAAGAAAAGAAAAGAAAAGAAAAGAGCTTTGCCTTCATCCCTGGCAAAGTTTATATTGAAACACCCCCATGCTCTAAGCAGTAATAAATAGCTTAGTGAGAACGCCTGTGCACCCAAAGTCACCCAAAACTTTGTCTAAAGAACATCCACTTTCCTAGATTTAATAATATCTTTCTTGACTCAGTGGTTTTAAAAAAAAAAAGAAGTAACACCTACACTTTCCATCAACAAGAAAGATTCTATAAATATGGAAATTGGAAATGACCACCCATGCACTATATTTCCAAAAGGTCACTGTAAAAACAAATCAGTCTTTGCTGTGCTGATGTTATCTTGCCTTATCAGCTGTTCAGATGTTCCTGTTTCTCAGTGTTTGGAAGAAAGAGGCTTTTATTTGTCACATATACACTACAGCACAGTAAAATTCTTTATCCCACATAGGGGTTTGAGCACAGAGTCAATCATAACCCAGTGCCCCTGGAGCAGAGCGGGCCTTGCTCAAGGGCCCAATAGTGTTAGCTTGGCAGGGTTGAGATTTCCGTCTAATCAGAAACACTTAGAGTTTCAACAATTGAGCTACCACTTTCTACTGAGGGGATAAGTACAAGGGTTTTAAGTTCAAGAGCACCAAGAATGTTACATATTCAGCAAGTCAGTTAGCTTGATTTGCCTTATATTTTTTTAAATAGTTTCTTCTATATAATAGTACTAAACAAAAGAAGAATATGTGTTTTTATTCTAGTTGTCTATTCAGGGCCATAAAAACTAATTACCATCCCTCACCTCACTTTTTAGCCCCCCTGGGAAACGAAGAAAGAGTCTATGACCAAATGAACAGCAAGACCCAAACAAAGGACATTTCTGATTAGTCGGGTGTATCTATGGAATATGATTGTTGTGTTGAAATTCTTGACATCATTTGATAAGCATGACACATCTGGTGTCCAAATGGACATACATTGTTACTAAACAACAGATGATTTTCAGGATAAACTAGCTAGCATAGCTAGATGTTCAGACAAACAATGTAAATGCAGAAAGACAATAGAAACAAGACAAATTGATCAAGAATATCATATTTTTACTCAAATATAATCATATATTACTAAGAAAAGGCTCAGGTAGATTAAAATTACACTGTAATCGCATTAGCATTGTAACATTAACTGTTTGGGGCTTTGGTGTGTTGAGAAACACAATGTGTTACAACTCAAATAGAAAATGATAGATGTCCCATCTGATACCTTTTCTATCAGGCAACATAACCTGTTTTGGCACAGCTAGCTAAACAATTGGCGGATATGTTTGTGTTAAACTTAAGATGGCATGGTGCAAGCTGATAAACAATACAGTACAATACAATACAAGAGCTAAAATATCATGCTAGCCTCTAAATCTAGTTACATATGGATAGATATAGTTAGTATAAGATCTATTCTGATCAATTAATAAAAACTAATTACAGCCCCCTGGGAACCAAATCAAGAGTCTATGACCCAAATGAACGGCATGGAAGGAAAATTCACCGAAATTTAGCATGTTGCAGCCAAGATTTATCTAGTAATGAAATTCTTGAGTGACTTTTTAGTTCATACATGTTGGTATAGTCATACATTGGTTTAATTTCCACGTCCTACTTAGACTTAGTCCTCGCTTCATCGCTGCCTACAGAAAGTCTGTCTAGTTGTCTCACCTCTTCACCTGTATACTCTGCTCGAACACACCAGGGCCAATCCTCCATTTTAATGCTAACGTTACCTTAAGCAACATCTCACTCGTTACCTCAGATAGCTAGCTAAGTCAACTATCTGCTATCTATCTGTATTCAATTTTGGACCTCAGTCTAACATTTGCTATTAAATATCTGAACAGCAATGTCCCACTTGGATGTCGGTGTAATACACAAATGTTAATTTCTCACATGAATGATGGCAATACAAGACCAGCCAACAACAAATTAGCACCAGAAAACATTTTCTTGTGCTAACAAACAAATATTTCCTAGAAAATATTTCATGTGCATTGAGAGTGAAGTTTTTCACTTTTAAATTGTAGTTATAGCTTAATGATATTCTTGTGCATCCCAATCCAATGACACAATACAGGAACAACAACACATTCATACATATTGTGTGCAGACTAACTGTTAAGCAGAACGTCCTCCACCCTGGAATCCTGGAATAAATGCTTACAGCTTATTATTGCATATAATGATATTTACGATTTTATATTTTCTTTTCTAATGTCGGGTTTTCACCATGACACACTCAGCATGCCCAGCCATCTGCTTTAAGTCAAAAGCAAGAAACGTGTCACTACAGAATGACTGGTTGTCTGGCTCTCTCCTGCTGACTCTCTGGATTTTTTTTATTTCTCTCTCTGGTGTACATCTCCTGCAATTCCTTCCTCTTCTTTATTAGTATTAATTAGATACTGCTTAAAGATACCATGCATTTATCTAGTTTAGGGATCGCATCACGTCAACAACTTATCTCCACGCAACAAAAAACTTTAACTGTCAATTCAAGCCATCAGTCGCAGGCTCATCGACTAAGCAAGGACACAAAGAGAGAGACAGAGACACAATAGCACCATTATTAGTAGTATCCTCTGTTTTTTCTGGACATAAGATGCACCTTTTTAATACACAAAAACACACAGACACACACGCACCTGCAGCGTCCATGACCTCCTCGATGACAGGAGGCAGACGCAGTCCGCAGTCCATGGTCGTCGTAGCAACGTGAGGGGGGATGGCAGGAGGATCAGAGACGTCTACACACGTGAAGGATCCGACGCAGCAGGAGCAGCCACACAGGACTGTGAAAGACACACACACACACAAATACCTCGTAGAAAACCTTAGGCTCCAGACGCACTGTGCCTGAATGGTCGCTTGATCCTGAATGAAAAACACAGACACATACACATAGACACATGAGATGGAAGTATTATTTTTAATAAGATGTATCTCATTGTTCTCTAAGCCTTTCTGTGCAGCCACCTTCTTCTGTTCATCCTGTCCCTCTGCCAAGACAAAGCCAAGACAATGCACTGCAACATCGACTGCATGGCAGCAACACACACACACACACACAGACACACACACACAAATAGCTTGCTTGTACTCACCTTAAATGAGATCTGCAGCTCAGGAGGCTGACAGCTAATACTCCTGCAGCTTAATGCTCATTACCTCTCTCTGTCGTTTCCCCAGTCTCCTCCTCTTCTCTCTCTCTCTCTCTCTCTCTCTCTCTCTCAGTCCTTCCATCCTTTCATCCCTTCTGCTCCCCCTTTCTCACCCTGCTCAACCCTTCAATTCTAACTTTTGTTGCTGGATGCTTTCTCTCTACTCTGCCCTACTTCATAAAAACTTCACCAACCCATTGCACAGCGCAATTGCGCATGCACACACACACACACACACACACACACACACACACACACACACACACACACACAATGGACAAATGGACAGGGACAGTCTGCTTATAATGTCTGTGGGGTAGCGGGACTCAAACCAACAACCCAAAGGTGCAGGGCAAACATGCTAAACAACCTGCATAATATTCTGTTGGTCCCCCTTTTGCTGCCAAAACAGTTTTGACCCGTCGAGCATTAAAAGCAGTAACTTCTTCAGCAATTTGAGCCACAGGAGCTCGTCTGTTGGATCGGACCACACGGACCAGCCTTCACTCCCCAGGTGTATTAGTGACCCTGTTGCCGGTTCATCACTGTTCCTTCCTTGGACCACGTTTGATAGATACTGACCACTGCAGACCAGGTACATTGTACAAGAGTTGCAGTTTTGGAGATGATCTGATTCAGTCGTCTAGACGTCACAATAAGGCCCTTGTCAAACTCATTCAAATCCTTACACTTGCCTATTTTTCCTGCTTCTAACACATTCAATTTGAGGACGAAATGTTCACTTGCTGCCTTATATATTCCTCGCAACAGGTGCCATGATGAAAAGATAATCAGTGTTATTCACTTTACAGTTCATAATGTCATAATGCTATAATGTAATGCCTAATCTGTTTATATACGTACCTCATGACAATTTTCAGAATTAACTGCTCCAGTCCTGACAATAAAGACTCCTTACAGAAAAAGTCATTATAACAACAATCACATAGGTTTTTTTTTTATAAAAATTGTTTTGCAAAGCCTCTAATATATAAGTGTACACCAGAGATACACAGTGGATGTTGAAAGAAAACAACCGCCTCAAATTTAAATTACATTCACAAGCATTCACACAATCATGGTTTTAAGAGGAAGCCCAAGTAAAGAGTCAGTGTATTATCTAAAGATAAACAGTACTAAGCTACTTCCTGTTTTAAACAGCTCTCACCACATAAAAAGGCCCACATTTTCCTTTCAGCCTGCTCAGGTTACACAGTAAGGAGTAAATCTTCTGCTGATACCCAGCTGCACATGATCAGTCCACTGGAAATTCAGAGGTCTCTGTGACCCTTGCATAAAGTGCTGGAGCAACATTAACAAACACTGCAAAAATAAGAGCTCATCAGGGATGCACTTCACAAACAAAAGTTTCTGAAAACCTGACTATTAGGTATTGGGATTGGTATGTGCTTTTTGAACATCATAATCTTCATTTAGTTCCCACTTGCTCTTATAATAACCTCCACTCTTCTGGGAAGATGTTCCACTAGAACTTTTGAAGTGCGGTTGTGAAGATGTGTTCAGATTCAGCTACAGGGGGGTTAATAAATTCAGGTACTGATGTAGATGAGGTGAGGAGGCCTGTGGTGCAGTCAATGATCCAGTTTATCCCAAAGGTGTTCGACAGAGTTGAGGTCAGCGCTCTATAGCAGGCCACTCCAGATCTTCCTCTCCAGACCATGTAAAGCATATCTTCAGGAGCTGTCTGAGTGCATTGTCATGCTGGAACAGGTTTGGGTCTTCTAGTTTAAATGAAGAGATGTCATGCTACTGCATCCTATAAAATTGTGTGCCTCCAATTTTATGGGGAAGACCCACAAATGGCTGAAAAAGTCAGGTGTCCCATAGAGTGTATGAGTATTAGCTGATCTATTATTCTGGTAATACATCTCAGTATACAATATTAAATTTAAGGTTTCTTGTTGGAAACACTATGCGAAAGCACAGTAGCAGGTAAAAGCATTAGTTTTATTGTGTTGTTCAGAGTTTGGAGAGACTTTCTATGTCAGTAAACAAAGCAGAAGCTGATGAGCATTTTGGAAAGCGGCCAACGTCTTGTCCAAATGTGTTATAGTAGTGAATGACAACCATGAGATCAGCATGTGCTGAAATAGCTGAGCTGTGTACTGACGCCTATATAAAATTATCTATTCTACCAGTACATGGTTGCCGGTAAAATGTCTGAAAATGTATAATCCATTTATCCCTACTACAGTAAAAACATACCGTTTAAAGACAGACTTCTGTTCAGGTCAGAATTCGAATGGCTGTGGATGACATTCACCAATTAATATTTATGTCTAACATGCAATATTGTGAAATTTAAGCAGTAAATGTGAATAATTAATTTTTAGGCATTTGTGGTTATGTTTACCATCATATGTTAAAGTACTGGGACATCTGACTTTTCTTGCCATATGTGGTTCTTCAGCAAACTGCTTCCTCAAAGTTGGAGCCATGCAATTGTATAAGATTGTATAAGGGTAAGATTTATATTTATTGTGCAATTTCAGTATTTGATCTCATCAGGGCACCTGTTAGTGGGTGGGATATACTATGCAACAAGTGAACATTTTGTCCTCAATGTTGACGTGTTAGAAGCAGGAAAAATGGGCAAATGTAAGGATTTGAGCGAGTTTGACGAGGGACAAATTGTGATGTCTAGTCGACTGGGTCAGAGCATCTCCAAATCTGCAATTCTTGTGTGATGTTCCTGGTCTGCAGAAATCAGTATCTATCAAAAGCGGTCCAAGGAAAGAACAGTGGCGAACTGACAGGGTGATGGGTGACAGAGGCTCATTGATGCACGTAGGGCGTGAAGGCTGGTCCGTGTGGTCCGATCTAACAGACAAGCTCCTGTAGCTCAAACTGCTGAAGAGGTTCATGATGTTAATGCTCAATGGGTCAGGACCAACCTGTTTTTGGGGACCAACAAAATATTAGGCAGGTGGTCATAATGTTATGCCTAATCAGTGTATAGTTTATGTATTTTAATTTATCTTAGCATTACTTTTTTCTTTTTATCAATATGCCAATTGTAAATTAAATATGTGTTGAGTATGTTGCAAATGTACTTTCCCTATGGGGATAAATAAACTCAACTGATTATGGAAGTAGATTTAATTCTATTAAATTGTTAGATTTTGAGAGATCTTTAAATGTCCCATATGAATTTTTCTCCATGCTTATCAGATTTACTTAGTTAGATACTTAGGCAGAGACCCATTTGTAAACACTGGACAATTCTAATAAGTGTTCGATGATGCATACACATTCCTAAAAAAAAAAAATAATAATTATAAAATAAACTTAATGAGGTTTCATTATTTTATTAAAAAAAAATAAAAAAAAACACAGATAAACGATAAGTTCCCCAATGCAGAGATTGTCTAAATGATCTGCAGTTTTCCTTGTGCCTGAAGTAAAATTATTAAACCTTTTGAAATGTAATAGGAAGGTACATGTGATGGGCATTTAATTAAATTTCAGAATAAATCTCTATAAACGATATAAATGGACCTTAAAATGTCCAATTACGTACCTTAAATTGTTTTTAAAGGTTTAATCTGTTTACTGCTATGAAAGTGTTTCAGTATTTAGTTTCAATATGGGGATGTCCTAATCTTATTTTAAATCAATTTTTTGTTTCATCCAGTGTGTTCCCAGTCCTGATACACACTTTTAATCTGAAACAGTTCAGTTTGTGGTGAAAAAAAACACATTCCTACTATTCTGTCTATCTAAAACATTGTATCTGTACAATCCGAATATAGCAGTTATAGCGATAGCGACAAGTAACAGTACAGACTGGTTATAGTTATTTCTGAAGATTGTGTGCACTCAGGGGGGAAAAAAAACCTCAACTGAAACATCTTTGCTTCTACAAATATCTGGATCCACAATGATGCTTTTATTTCCACATCATCTTCTCAGTCAGTCCAGCACTGTCCTACTCCTGTACTGTTGTGTTCAGTTTGATGGAGGTGGTGGAGGTGGTGGTGGAGGGAAGAAGATGGGTCCTGGGTAAGGGCAGGATTGCCATGGGTTTATGCCCAGGTGAGGAGGTGGAGCTCGTGGAAATGGAGGGTACCCATGACCTTGAAAGGGAGGTCTGTATGGGTCTGGAGGGTGGCGCATGAAGTCTGGTTGAAAGTTAGGATTAGCGTGATAGTTAGCGTGGAATCCTCCGTGATGCTCTTGATGCGCAGGCCGGCCGCGTTGCGAGTTCCTGTTCTGCCGGGGTTTTCTCCTGGGAGGAGGTGGCGGTCTACTGGCAGAGGATTCACTATCTGCCAAGAGAATAGTGTGTAAGAAAACCTTCCAGATCCTAGAAACAACTGTTATCATCTAAACACAAGGTAGAGTGCAGGGATTATTAGAAAGTGTGAGGTAGTAGCTCACCTGAGTCTGATTCTTCTAGTTTCTGCTGCTGTGGTCTTCTCTGGGCCTTCAGTTTCTGCTTGGCTATCCTCTCCTGCTCATCGTCACTGAAATCCAGGGCCTGCAAAACACAAACCGTCATAATCCAGTAGCTTTTAAAGAACCAGAGATTGTAAGTCAGCATTTTTGGCAGTATCGGTCAACATGGCCACTAACATTAAGACAAAAAGGTCCTGGAAGCACTGAAGCAAACATGCACATGAGAATGCATTTAATTTCTGCAAGCACAGAGAACCAAGTCTTGTGCACTGATGTTTCTCCTTGCGGGAGGGGTTCCAACTTTTTGCAGACCACAAACTAGTTTCGTTTTGAAAATATTCTTAGACTGGCTAATGGGGTGTGTTTCAGATATGAGTCATCATATTTTCAGTTAACGGCGGCTTTGTTTTCTTTCTTGTCAGTAGCTCTATATAATTAAAACCACCGTGGGATGTTTGTGTGAAATCAAACCGTATGTAAATTTGGGTAGAGGCTCTGACAGGGCAAAATGCACATAAATAACAGTGCCATATCTACAGACATATAACGTTATGGCAAACCTATAGCAACACTCCCATGGCCCAGGACTCGGTCACTATTAATGTTTAAAATGATCATGAGCATTCATGACCATGTTCATTTAAACAACCCTGCACACAGGTCAGCAATCTCTATTAAAGATACTGATGAATCTCACTGCACCATATAGGAAGGAAAAAAAAAAAAAAAAACCACTTCAGTAGTGACTAATGAAACAACATATTTACCTCTAGTGGAGGCTCTTGGTCATTTTTCCAAGAAGCATCAGATCCTTTAGTTCTGAGGTAATTTAAAAAATATAAATAAACACAAGTCAGAATATTAAACTGGAAAAGACAATTTATATATACACACACACATACCTTTTTCTATCACATTTTTTTCATTCAACTTTCTATAAATGTGCTTGGATACAGCACTCTGTGAACAGTAGCTTCTGTAGCGATAACCTTTTGTGTCTTACCCTCCATGTGCAGGGTGTCAATGATCATCTTCTGGACAACTGTTAAGTCAGCAGTTTTCCCCCATGATTGTGTAGCCTGAACCAGACTGAGACACCATTTAAAGGCTCAGGAAACCTTTGCAGGTGTTTGGATTTAATGAGCTGATTAGAGTGAGACACCACGAGTCTCCAATATTGAACTTTCTCACAATATTCACATTTTTTGAGATACTGATTTGAGTTTTTTTATTAGCTGTACGCCAAAATCATCAAGAATTAAAAAAAAATAAACACCTGAAATATCAGTCTGTGTGTGATGAATCTATATAATATACGAGTTTCACTTTTTGTATTGAATTTCTAAAATAAATACACTTTTTAATGATATTCTAATTTATTGAGATGCACCTGTATATACTGAAACGTTTATGTTACGTTACTGTAAATTGCTGCTTTTTGCTAATTTATTAACCAATTAACCGCAAATGACCCCATACTGATCACCATTCTTTAAAACTCCTAGGTAGGCCACTTATGGTTTTTTTCAGTTAAATCGAAACGCATCTCCCTTGTAAGTTGGAAATTCCATCCATCCATCCATCCATCCATCCATTCCACAAGTAACTCACTGCTTGATCTGTTCTACAAAGATGTATTCAGTAAAGTCTTTGATTGTGGGGACAAAGTACACCGGCTCCTGTATTTTCAGGTCCCTTTTGTCTATGTCCTCCTGACAGTTGAATCTCAGGATGTAATAAGGCTGGCACACCGGCCCAAATACTTCAAACACCTAAAAGAAAAAAAAAAATGATGAAAAGATTCTGCTTGATCAGAAGCTCGAGGACCAACAGGGACATCAGACAAAATCTTTTTTTTTTTTTTTATCTCACAGCTGGTCAGGTCAGAAAAAAAAAAAAGCATTTGAGAGCTACGAGTAGAGAGCGTACCCTGCCGATAGACACCCTGTCCTTGTTGAATAAGATGCTGTCTTCGTTCAGGGGTGGGGTGTCCTTCTTCGACTCGATAATAACTAGAAAATGAAAACAAGCATGAAGATCTAGAGGTAATAGAGTTCCCTACTCGTAATGTGATCACTGTGACGTGTGGTCACATGGTACCCATGGCAACTGGAGAATTATTTTTATCCTGAACTGTATATCTGGATCTTTATTTTGAAGAAGAAGAAGAAAAAAAAACAATGTACCGAGCTGATCCACAATGCTGGAGATGATTCCAACTGGTTCCATGTCTGTGTTTTCAGGAATGCTGATAGACAAATTTTCCACCACAGGAAGGTCCTGCAAACCAATTCACCCCAAAGTCACTTCCACAGCTCCATATTGCAATTGATTTCCCGTCCAATTTGAGTATAATTTTGAGTTAATACTGAGAACACTGCACATGCTCGCTCACCTCAATAAGCAGCTCATCTTGAGTTCTCACTGAAGCGGCTTTTTTCCCGGGGGCGCCGCCGTCTTTATCTTCATCCCGCCCATCGTCATTCTCGATAACGGGTTCGGATGAGGAAGAGGAGGATGAGGAAGATGTAGATGAAGACGAGTCTGATTCACTGATAAATAAATACAAATAAATAATTAAAACATATTATAGGTTTAGGTTATTATTAGGTTTCTTGTTGGTCATATAATATATATTAAAATATTACAATTTTTTATTTTTTTTTTTATAAACATAACCAGGGGTAAATTGCTGGTTATCTGTACACCACACATATCAAATCACAGAGTCACACTGTAGGCTTATAATTTGAGTTGATGGGTAAATAACAATGCAGAAAGTTCAGTGCAAATGTTGTGACAAAAAAAAAAAAAAAATTATTGTTGTAAATAATAAAAAAATTAAAAAAACTGTATAAAAGGCAAAGCCTTGACATGTAAAACTAAGATATTTACAGTGAGGTTGAATATTTAAGGCAAATTTGCCCAGACATTGTGGAATTATAGGACAAATATCCTTTACTTTTTAAACTGTTATTGTGAAGTCCCTTGCACACTTCTCCCCCATAACATATTGGAATTAGCATGTTTTTTTTACTATATACTGAGAATCTACAATTAACAACTTTTATTAAGGAGTCAAATTATAAAAACATATCTGGCCTCCCCGCAAGGAATTATTATTATTTTATTCTAATTTTATTTATTTATTCATTCATTCATTCTGTTTGTAGTTTGTTTTATGTACATATTCTAGAAGAGAAAAAAAAAATTATAATATAAGAAGGTAAATATCCCTGATTTGGAATAAGTACTAAAAATAAAGAATTAAAATAAATTATTTATATATATATATATATATATATATATATATATATATATATATATATATATATATATATATATATATATATATTTTAGAAAGTGATATTCATAAATATCTTGGTTGTCTGCATAATTTGCTACTAAAAGTAACTATTCTATTACTGAAAACTGTTCTAAACAATCTTCATGTCATATTACAGATACACGCACCTCAACCACCTGCACATATTCTGCATTATTCATTAAATCATAAGAACATCTACCAAAGCACTACATGAGCAATCCATTGGAGAAAAAAAAAAACTAAAAAGGTGTGAGAAGTTATTCTACCTCTCTGAGAGTTCGTCTGAGCTTTCGTCTCTATACTGCATGCCCAGTAAAGCCAGAGATCCTCCTCCTCCAAGGAGAGGACTCCCCATGACATTCTCTACAGTCTTCTGATCTCTGTTCCCTTCAGACACACTCGTCTCCATCTGCTCATTCCGCTTTGAGGTCGTCTCTGCTCTTCCTGACTCGGGTACGACGTCCAGAACCGTAGAATCGTTCTCTACACTCCTGGAAGTTTCAGGGTGCTGATCTCCGTCCTGTCCAGGGACGCACGTCTCCATCGCCTCGTTTAAGTTTGGCGTGATCTCAGAAACGATTTCCTGACCCACAGTGTCTTTCTTCACATTCCCAAGCACAGACACACCTGTTTCCATTCGCGTAATCAGCCCTGGTACACCTGGATCAGGTACCACTTCATGGCCTTTCTCATGTTCAAGCGAAAGCTTGTCATCTCCTGTTGCATCATTTACGTCACACTAGAATAAAAGAATAATAATAATCATTAAAAAAAATTAAGTAGTGACTGAGAACTTTGTCACTGGGGTTGTTTATGAATGAATTATTCACGGGTTATTGAATAATTATGGATTTTTTAAATAAATATTACTATTAAAACGTTTAAAAACTTGTATATTTAAATTTTGTACAGCGAGTTTGAATATGTATTTAATATATATATTAAATACATTTGAATAATATACATTAAATACAATATACGTAATTGATTTGCATGAGCAGATGAAAGAAGTCCCTCCTCGTGGAATATGATTGATCTACACAAATACCGCCTTGTCTGAACGGCCACGTCTGATTCGTTGTCCGGTTGCAATTGAAAACTATCAGCCAATCGTAATCGAGGAGGCGGGATTTGTAGGAAAACATGAGAAAATGAAGTAAAAATGAAGTAAAAAAGGAGGGGGGGGGGGGATAAAAACATTTTAAAATCTGCGTCACTTCTAATTTGTTGAATGCGATTTTATGAGGGGGGTTTTGTTGTTTCCTCTCCGCTCGTGTAACATGGCGGTTGTTACGTTTATCCCTCTGCAGTAACGGATTTAACAGCGAGCACGAGCACGTTCACTTCCGCTCACGCGACACGGCGCTGCACAATCATGAGCACGTTAAACATCTATATATTTATATAAGGAACGGAATTGATTATGGCGCCGCACGCTCTCTACCTGGCAGGATGTCGGTATCACGCCTTCAGGCTCCTCCATCACCTCCATGTTCACTGTCTCTTCCTGCCTGAAGCGCCGCGTCAATCCAACGCCGACACGAGCATGACAGCCACGCGCGCAGTCCACACGCTTTCCACAACCTCGCTTCCGGGTTGGGTGCGCGTCTTTTATTTCAAAATAAAAGTCCGCGCAATCTTCAAAAACAATAGAGCATCATTTATTTATTGATTTCGTTCGTTCAAGAAAAAAATCAGAAAATCGAAGCACATTCATGTCGTTTCCTTTATATTTTTATCTTTCCTGCTTTTAATTATTTTTATTCTTTCTTCTGTCTGTCCTTTTTTCTTTACCTTCCTTATTTCATTAATTAATATATTCCTAGCGTACAGGTGTGGATGACGAAAACCAGATAGACAGATTAATTACAGAATTAGCCTATATAAAGTAAAATGAAAAATAAATTTGCCATTCTTTAAATTATGCCAGACCAAAATGTATGTCTTTCTCTCTGTTTTTGTGCCATTTTTTTTTTCGTTCTACATAGTTAGGTTGAACTAGGCGTTAAACCTTTCCATGAATTATCTAGCTGTTCTTTTATTATCAGACATGAGCACTTAAATCTGATCTGAGGATAAACTTTAAGGCAGAGAACACAGAAACCAGGAGAGAGAGACAAACTTTACCTCTGAATACTTTTCAGTGACGAACACAAATATGTAACAATAGCATACAGCCACAAGAGGGCGACATCACACAAACACAAAAAAATTCAACTATAGTTAAATAATATTTATTCATCTTCTTATTTCGGCTTCTCCCATTAGGGGTCGCCACAACCTCTTTCAACTCAACTACCTGCATGTCTTTCCTAACCACATCCATAAACCTTCTTGGCCTTTCTCTTTTCCTTCTTCCTGGTGTCTCCATCCTCAGCATTCCTTTACTGATATACCCCATGTCCCTCTTCTGCACATGTCCAAACCATCTCAATCTCGCCCCCCGCTTGTTTTCAAAACACCCTACATGCGCTGTCCCTCTAATAAACTAATTTCTAATCTTGTCCATCCTCGTCCCTTCCAACGAAAATCTCAACATCATTAGCTCTGCTACCTCCAGCTCCACCTCCTGTCTTTTACTCAATGCCACATAAACTTTTCCTTTTACTCTTGCAGATACTCTTCTATCATGAATCACTCCTGCTATCACTCTTCTCCACCCACTCCCCGCCTGCCTGCACTCTTTTCTTCACTTCTCTAACACACTCTCCATTAATTTGCACTGTTGATCCCAAGTACCTGAACTCCTCCACCTTCTCCATCTCTTCTCCCTGCAACTGCACCACTCCACTGCCCTCCTTCTCATTTACACACATGTACTCTGTCTTACTCCTACTGACTTTCATTCTCCTTCTCTCCAGCATGTATCTCCACCTCTCCAGTCTCTTCTCAACCTGTTCTCTACTCTAACCAGAAATCACAATATCATACGCAAATATCATAGTCCAGGAAGACTTTTATCTGACCTTGTCCATCAACCGAGCTGATCCACAATGCTGGCGATGATTCCAACTGGTTCCATGTCTGTGTTTTCGGGAATGCTGATAGACAAATTGTCCACCACAGGAAGGTCCTGCAAACCAATTCAGCCCAAAGTCACTTCCACAGCTCCATATTGCAATTTATATACTTTTTATAACCATCTTCCTCTTTGCAACCTGAAATAGAAACCTCTCCAGCCAGATGTGGTTATTTCCCAAACAGTTCCCACAAAGCTGGAGGTACACAATTTAATAAAAATGTCTCATGGAGGATGTATAATTAAAGTTTGGTTTTACTTGAACTAGGAGACCCAAACCTGTTCAAGCATGACAATGCCCCTGTGCACAAAGTAAGCTCCATGAAGATATGGTTCACCTACATCAGTACCTGACTTTACTAAACACCCTTGTGGGTGAACACAAATCTCCAAAATCTATAGAACATCCTCCCAGAAAAAAAATGCACCTCTGTTTTATTGCTCATCTGGAAATGACATGAAAAAATGCAGTTGGTTATCAGTGCAACTTAAATTAGTCCGGTAATAAAAACCATCCCTGCAATTCATTCATATAATAGTGATGTTTAAAAAATACTTATTTCAATGCATACAATTTATTAAAAGCATGCTAAAAGCATTAAATAATCTATGCATAGAGCCATTGCATTGTGCAAGGACACTACTATATCATACAGTATCTCCTGCGCATTGTTTTTATACAGACCGTATGTGCTTATCTACAATATTTCCTTTTATCATCCCATCTTCCTCTGTGCTTCCTGAAATAAAAACAACAGTAGAAACAGCTTGATTTGAATTGTTCCTTTAGGACAGATTGACCATCTATGATGAATCATCTGAATTTAGACAGTGGTATGGATATAAGACAACTTCTTTTGACCTGTTTATTCTTCTTGAAATGAATGAGAGGGTGTAAGGAGATAAGAATTAACTGTGTCACAACCAAGATTTATTTTACCTTTTGAAAGAAACTTAAAAATTGGAAAACAAAATCGACATGCAAAGACACTACCATCTGCTTTGCATGTGGCATTTAAATGCCTGCCTTTTGTTCTTGCCAAAATATCAGAGCAGAAAGTGCAGAAAATACATATATTCCTGAGTTATAATTACGACATTGTGGCTATGTTCTAATGCGCTCACCTCATACTTTCTATATGTGCAGTAGGACTTCAGAGCACAGGCGGCTGTGGAACTGCCTGGAGTTAAAAATATAAGGTTTTACATGCTTGTGTGTTGCACCATTTAGGACCCACAGCTTTAGTTCCTAGCTGTAAATTCTGCTCAGCTCATATCACTAAGCAGGAATGTCAGGCCTTAATGGAAATATTTGAGATACGTTATCTTAACATGCAGACTGACATCAATGGAGTGTGGAGTAAAGTAATATACGCTTATCTTGCCCTATTTGTCCTGTGTATTTGTCTCATTTTACAATCATTATACCTGATTTAGCAGTGAAGTAGTTAATGGATTCTCGATAATTTTACACTAAAGGCTTTATTTAGAAAGTTTGGACAATATGTAATTTCCATATAGAGGCCGTTGTGTCCAGTTCTGAAAAGTTTTTCAGGCTTTTCTGTAAATAACCAATAGCTAATAGCAAAAAAACAAACAACAAAAAAAGCTGTTAGTAAAGAGCAGGTTATAGAAAAATACAGAACACACCATGCAGTAGTGCAGACAGTGCAAGTCAAAACTATTGTTAGTATGTAGACATGTATACAAAATGTATAATGTAGAAAATACAAAATACATGAATATGAATCGAACATTATTCTGAAATTCTGCAGGATATAGGAAATATATCACTATACACTCTACCACACACACACACACACACACACACACACACACACACACACACACACACACATCCCCCACTCTGCCAGGGACAGCTGCCTATCCACACAATTATCCAGTCTGCCATCTACATGACTGTCAGCAATCAGACTCTCTTGGGAACTCCATGCATAGTCTCTAATGTACACCCAGAGCAGTGTGAACAATAAAAAAACATCCAGCAAGCAGCAGCACTACATGTAGAAAAGCCCCAAAGCTAAAACAGCTACACTCCTGTCAGCCCAAAACAAGAATCCGATACCAATGTGGGTACGAACCGACTGAAACCAGACAGTCCAAGACTGAATTTCTGCTCCGATGTGCAAGTAGTATGCTCAGAGAAAAGAGTCTCCAGGACTAATCCATAGAACAAATCGACCTAGCATCAACAGCGCAGGTCAGAGATGGTGATGGTGGAAAGATTCCCCCCTTAGCACCAGCAAGCACTATCTGACTATATCACTCTATCCAAGCATTGCTGCTGATTTTGTGCATCTGCCCTTTACCCTATCCACCATTTTTCCATCTTCAGCAAAACAATGTCAAAAAGCACACATTTACTTTAGTGGTTGAAATAATAAGATGTGGATCTGGCTTAAATGTGTAGTTCTAAAAGTATTTTTGGTTCTATTAGTGTGTTATATGATATGTTGTTCTTCCTCTTTCGGCTGCTCCCCTCAGGGGTCGCTACAGCAGGTCATCTTTCTCCATCATTCTATCCTCTGCCTTTCAAAACAACCACCTGAATGTCTTCTCTCACCACATCCATAAACCTATTCCTTTGTTTTCCTCTTTTCCTTCTTCCAGGCAACTCCATCCTCAGCTTTCTCCTACCGATACCCCATGTCCCTCATCTGTACATGTCCAAACCATCTCAATCAGGCCTCTCTCAGGTCTCTAAAACGTCCTACATGCACTGTCTCTCTAATAAACTCATTTCTAATGCTTTCCATGGTTGTTACTCCTAATGAAAATCTCAGCATCTTCAGCTCTGCTACCTTCAGCTCCACCTCCTGTCTTTCTACTCAATACCACCGTCTCTAAACCCATACATCGCAGGTCTCACCACAGGTCACTACAGATACTCTTCCCCACCCACTCCACACTGCCTGCACACTTTTCTTCACTTCTCTAACACACTCTCCATTACTTTGCACAGTATTTAAACTCATCCACCTTGTGTCAACGCTCGTCTCAACCTGCTCTCTACTTTTGCCACAAATCACAATATCAAAAAAACGATTTATAGACTAATAAACACAATTAATGCAGTCTGTTTTATAAATCAGCCATCGTAGTTTATGTAGATCAGCCACTGCATAAGTCTCTGTGTAGGTTATTACTATTACTACAAAAATTCAAATGCCTTTTAACGATATAAGGTTGTGGATTATATCGTAGGCATAATCATTTGTTATAAATAATAAATTGTTACCGTCTGACCAATCAGAATCAAGAATTGGCTCAATAAAGGAAACTTGTTTATTATATCAGTGTTGATAATTGTGTGTATTGTTCGTCATAGTTTATGTAGATCAGGCAGCATATTAGTCTCAGTGTAGGTTATTATTATAGGAAAGATGGTGTATGAGAAAAGATATGATTGTGACATATTGTGGGAAAACGTACATATCGTAGGAATACATTTTGTTATTGGTAATTTATGGACCCCATCTGATCAATCAGATTAGAGAATTGCCTAAATGAAGTCAATTTTCATTCATTTTTATATATATATATATATATATATATATATATATATATATATATATATATATATATATATATATATAGTCTTTTCCACTTCCTAAGTGCCAGCAGTTTATCCCTGATCAATTAAGATCTTTATGGCAGCAGCTGGATGTTAATGTGAAGAACACACATGAGATGTTCCAACCCCCAGAAATGGCGGATTTTTCAGAAATTAATCCGCCCACCATTCATTTCAGATCGGTTTTACACATTCACACCACCCCTTGTCAGGAAATAAAACCGCTCCCAGATCAGAAATGAAATCACACAGTCTAAGAGCAGCGTGTTTTTGACACACACCTGAGCCAATCCGGGGTAGCCACGATTTGACCACGTGAAATCAGACATGTAAGGCGGTGATTGGTCGAGCTTGGCTGAGGCTCGCTCTGTGATTGGTTAAGTGTTGTGCGTGGGGAACTGTGATTGGTCTGCTTCGCTCCCGCATCGCCTCTAAATCCGGAATATCATAAAGCCGACTTCTCTTTTTCTTGCAGCCGCAGTTTGAGTGTGTGTGGTGTAAGAAAGCATTAAACCAGTCCTGCTGTGTGCTACATCACCTTTCTGCTTCCAGAATGAAGCGGTTATGGATCTTGGGGCTTTTCTGTGCGCTTCTTGTCTTCTGTAAGTATCTTATTGTTTTTCATTTCCTTAATGGCGCTGGATTGAGCCTTGAACTTGACCATGCTTCATACAGGAGCCTCTGTGATCAGATAAATCCAAGCTCATGTGTGTGATATATAATATAATAAAGAATATGCACATGATATAAATGTAAATTATAGCACAAATATATTTTACATTTATCTTGTGGAAGCTGCAGGAAGTCTTCATTTGCATGTTCGTCTAGAAGTTTCTTCAGAAAGCCAGACTAGGAAGCAAACAGGAATCCTACACATCATTCTCTCGTTTTCTGCTTCAGAAAAAGAAAAAATTAAAATGTCGAAGGTTTTCTATCATTAGTGGTCCAGAGCTTCTTTGTTTAGCCCAATGAGTCCTTCTCGATGGGCCAAATTAGCTTGTTAGCTTGCTAACTCACTCTCTGGAGAATGGGGTGGGTGAGGAACCTGTGAGGAAACCTATGGCTTTGTTGTATCTTTCTGCTCCGGCTTGTTTTAGGCCTGGAGTTCCTGTATTTAATTTGTCTCCTTTTCTTTTAGCATCTGTTAAGGCAGAAGATGAGGTTGATGTTGATGGGGCAGTTGAGGAGGACCTGGGCAAGAGCAGAGATGGATCCAGGACGGATGATGAAGTCGTTCAGAGGTTAGTATCCTAGTTGTAATAAACCAAAGTTATGCTCAGCTAATTTAGTTTTTTATTTTACCCAAAACAAATTTTGCTCAAATATCTTTAAATCATCAGATTAAATAAGACTTTAACATCTGTATGAATTTTCTGGTTCAGCATCATCACCTGTGCCTCCTTCTTGGGATAAAAAGCTCATCTTTTACTTTGTGTTTCACCAGGGAGGAAGAAGCCATTCAACTCGATGGTCTAAATGCAGCACAGATTAAAGAACTTCGGGAGAAATCGGAAAAGTTTGTCTTCCAGGCAGAAGTGAACAGGATGATGAAGCTGATCATCAACTCTCTGTACAAGAACAAAGAGGTGAGGAAACGAGGCACATGCATCACTAGTCGATGCCTCTAATTTGCATGGAAGTAAACGTAATTTCCCTGCCTGTCTGTCTGTTATTCTTTTCCCGAAGATCTTTTTGAGGGAGCTGATCTCCAATGCTTCTGATGCCCTGGATAAGATCCGGTTAATGTCTCTCACCCATGAAGATGCACTTGCTGGGAATGAAGAGCTGACCGTTAAGATTAAGGTGTGTTTTGTGGACCATCTCGGCTGTAGGGCTTTCGGTACTGAAACCTGTGTGGAATCTGGTATTATTTTGCATTGCAAAGCGATCCAAATAGTAGGAGATTAGAATATGAAATGAAGTGTGACACCTGCCTTCAAATTTCTCTTTTCAGTCGGACAAGGAGAAGAACATGCTTCATATCACTGACACTGGCATTGGCATGACCAAAGAGGAGCTTGTGAAGAACCTGGGCACAATTGCCAAATCGGGTACCAGCGAGTTCCTCAGCAAGATGACTGAGATGCAGTCAGAAGGCCAGTCTACCTCAGAGCTGATTGGCCAGTTCGGAGTCGGGTTCTACTCCGCCTTCTTGGTGGCTGACAAGGTCATCGTCACATCCAAGCACAACAACGGCACACAGCACATCTGGGAGTCCGACTCGAACGAGTTTTCGGTTATCGAGGACCCACGAGGGGACACCCTGGGCAGAGGAACCACTATTACGTAAGTAGTGCAAAAAAACCCTGCTGTAATTATAAATACATATACATTCGTATTGTATTGGATCCAATGAGATTCAGGGGTTATTTTTGTTTTTTTATATATAAACTGTCTTAAGGAGCTGCAATGTCTTTATTTTCTTGTACAGATAGACAAGGAAAGAAGTGCATCGCCGTGACTGTAGTTTAAATGTAACGCTAACCCTTTACTTAATCTTTCATTAGTCTGGTCATGAAGGAAGAAGCCTCTGATTACCTTGAGCTGGAGACAATCAAGAACCTGGTGAGGAAGTATTCGCAGTTCATCAACTTCCCCATCTACGTGTGGAGCAGCAAGGTCAGACATCCTAAAGAAAGACAATATGACACAAACATTCTCATGATATTTACTGAGCTCATAGTCGAATTTTTGTTTCAGACGGAAACTGTGGAAGAGCCGATCGAGGAGGAGGACGCTGAGAAAGAGGCAGAGAAGGAGACGACTGAAGATGAGGCTGAGGTAGAGGAAGAGGAGGAGGATAAAGAGAAACCCAAGACCAAAAAGGTAAAAACATAAGGGATCACAAATGTATTCTTGCACAAAATTTCTAGCAAATGAACTTCTATAACAAGTCCTGTCCCTGTTTAATTTTTTTTTTAATGTTCAGGTGGAAAAGACAGTATGGGACTGGGAGCTGATGAATGACATCAAGCCTATATGGCAGAGGCCTGCTAAGGAGGTAGAGGAGGATGAGTACAAAGCTTTCTACAAGTCCTTCTCAAGGGTGAGTCTAATGTGAACAAATTTGAATATATGTATTTATTTATGTTTTGAGCAAGTGTCTCTTCCATCATCTTGGTTACAAATAAATACATCATTATGCAGGACAGTGAAGAGCCCCTGAGTCACATCCACTTCACAGCAGAGGGAGAAGTCACCTTCAAGTCAATCTTGTTTGTCCCTGCTGCAGCCCCCAGGGGTCTTTTTGACGAGTACGGCTCAAAGAAGAACGATTTCATTAAGGTAACAAATTAATAGTAACTCGCCATATAGGGTTAAAGATGAAATGCAAACTTTGCGACTCGCTGACATGAAACATTTCTCCTTTTACAGCTGTTTGTACGCAGAGTCTTTATCACAGACGACTTCCATGATATGATGCCCAAATATCTGAACTTCATCAAGGGTGTGGTGAGTGCTCTTAAACCAGCATTATAAATCACTAGATTTAAACTTGAATAACGAAGTGCTTTATGTCAAGTTTAAATTTCTGATTTCTACTCTCAGGTGGATTCTGATGATCTTCCTCTGAACGTTTCCAGAGAGACTCTGCAGCAGCACAAGCTGCTGAAGGTGAGAATCATTGATTCTAGAGCTGTCAGGGTGCAGGATTTACAAGATTAATTTTTATTATTAGAAACTGTTATATTCACCAATCAGGCATAACGTTATAATGTCATTGACAGGTGAATTAAATAACACTATCTCTTCATCATGGCACACATTAGTGGGTGGAATTTTTATTAGGTAGCATGTGAACATTGTCATAAAATTTGACGTGTTAGAAGCAGAAAAAATGGGCAAGTGTTAGGATTTGCGCAAGTTTGACCAATTGTGAAGGCTAGACGACTGGGTCAGAGCATCTCCAAAACTGCAGCTCTTGTGGGGTGTTTTCTCGGTCTGCAGTGGTCCAACAAAAATCAAAAGGGACAGTGGTCAGTACTGCTCTTGTTAGAATGACACTCAATTGAAAGTGTTCCTCCTTTTCAGGTCATCCGCAAAAAGCTGGTCCGCAAAACTTTGGACATGATCAAGAAAATCGCAGAGGAGCAGTACACCGACAAGTTCTGGAAGGAATTTGGTACCAACATCAAGCTGGGAGTGATCGAGGACCACTCAAACCGAACCAGACTGGCCAAGCTGCTTCGCTTCCAGACTTCCCACAGTGAATCAGGAGTCTCCAGTCTGGAGCAGTATGTAGAGAGGATGAAGGAGAAGCAAGACAAGATCTACTTTATGGCAGGAACCAACAGAAAGGAGGTGGGAACATGGATGTGCTGTTAAGTCAGTAAACAAGTGGCATTAGTATACTGCTGCAGAAATGATTCCCTTTGTTTTATTTATTTTTTTTTTTTTTATTAATGTAAGTAAATTTCTGAAAAATGTAGACCTTCAAAAATAAATAAGTTGTACATTTCATCAATAAGTTTTTTGAATTTTCTTTTTAGGCCGAGTCCTCTCCTTTTGTGGAGAAGCTGCTGAAGAAGGGATACGAGGTCATCTACCTGACTGAGCCAGTGGACGAGTACTGCATCCAGGCACTGCCCGAATTTGATGGCAAGCGATTCCAGAACGTGGCCAAGGAAGGAGTCAAATTCGATGAGAGCGAGAAGGCCAAGGAGACACGGGAAGCCCTTGAGAAGGAGTTTGAACCCCTTACCACATGGTTGAAGGACAAGTCCCTGAAAGACAAGGTACTGTCCCTGATTCTTTTTATATAGCACAGTGATTTATATTTATATACACTGTGTGTGTGATATACATTTTACAGTGATTTGTAAATATGTGGATTTACAGATTAGGAATTATTTATTTTTAATTCCTTTTGTGAAAGTAGGAGTTTAGGAAAGATGTTTATTAGACTTGAATGCATAATCATGCTTTTTTTTTTTTTTTTCTTCTTCACTCTCCCTTGTAGATTGAGAAAGCCGTGTTGTCCCAGAGACTGACCAATTCTCCCTGTGCTCTGGTGGCCAGTCAGTATGGTTGGTCTGGAAACATGGAGAGGATCATGAAGGCTCAGGCCTATCAGACGGGAAAAGACATTTCCACAAAGTAGGTATATTAAAAATTAGTAGGTATTACTCCTAAGTGTTAAATTCTCAATTCTGATTGGTCCACTTTAGCACTATTTTTCTCTATTTCCATTTCTGTCATTTGGCAGACGCCCTTATCCAGAGCGACTTGGTTATCTCAGTTAAACAGCTAAGCAATTGATGTTAAGGGCCTCGCTCAAGGACCCAGCATTGGCAGCTTGCCCTTAAGTGGTAACAACTGAAGGTGGTAGCTTTAAGCTTAAGGCATTAGACTTTGGATCTGAAGGGCATGAGTTCAAATCCCAGCTGCCACTCCTGGGCCCCTGAGCCAAGGCCCTTAACCTCATAGCTGCTTAGTTGTATGAAAGGAAAATTGGAACATATGCTTGATTGCACCCGAATAATTTTAATTGTTCTATTTAACTTGACTATTATCCAGTGTATAATTTTTTTCAATTTTTTTTCCAGCTATTACGCAAGCCAGAAGAAAACTTTAGAAATCAACCCCAAACACCCCCTCATTAAAGAAATGCTGAAGAGAGTAACTGTAAGTGTGACTTATTTGCGATCTGATTCATTTTCTGCTGAAGGAATTTGCACATTTTGAGGCTATTAAATACCAGAGGCTGAATTAGTTTTGAATAAGGAATTGAATAAATACAACACACACAGGCAGTGTAAATCTCTTCTACTCTGTGACAGTCCTGATTTTTATCTGTGGACGTTTACAGGCTAGTGAGGAAGACCAGACCGCCTCGGACCTGGCAGTGGTTTTGTTTGAGACTGCCACCCTGCGCTCAGGCTACCAGTTGGCCGACACCAAAGCCTACGGAGACAGGATAGAACGCATGCTCAGGCTTAGCATGAATGTTGACCTGGAAGAACAGGTGAGTACAACATGCATGTACAGACCAGTTCTCCACATTTCATACATTACACACCTGGCATTTCTTCTTTTATAATTATCCATGTTATTTGTGTGCTTAGGTTGAGGAAGAGCCAGAAGAGGAGCCTGAGGAACCCGAAGAGGAAGCTGAGGATGAGGAAGAGGTGCAGGCAGATGATTCAGAAGATACGGTGAGGTTTTTTTTTTTTTTTGTGTTAAAGCAATAAAGTTTGTGTAGCTGTGGATAGTCAACTAATCATTGTGTTTGTGTTCCAGGAAACCACAGAGAAGGACGAGCTGTGAGTGATTAGGAACCAGCAGAGGGGTTTTTGACAGGGTGAAGGATCAGACGAGGGGGAGGGTCTAAAGGCAGACAGGGTGGAGACCGGATCCTGAGTGGATGCTTTGTCTGTCAGAGCTTTGTGGGGTTGGGTAATGGGTTTTTTAAGGAGCTGCTTTGTGTTTGGATTTTTTTTTTTTTTTTTTTTACATTCCTCATGACTGTAAATTTGTTAATATTTAACTGACCCGGTTATGGAGTGTTGAATTCCTGTCATGTGAACCATTAAATGTTTTCAAAAACATTTTTTTTTTCTATTTTTCAAATTTAAATGCTCAGGGGGCTGTAGAGTGCAGGTCTTAGACATGGACTATTTATGCTAGGTTTTATTGGAGCAACCTTGGCCTAATACTGTAGTAATGGAGTTGTAAAAGGTTCTAAAGACATGTTGTGTTGGTAGAGATGCTCCTGAATAAACAGGTGTTTCCTGACTAACGATGAGGAGTTCCCATGATCTCAGTATGAACTTGGGAGTTCTAGTTAGTTCTGGAGGAGATGATTCATGTGACTGGTCTGACACATGCATAAATACGTTTGAGGCAGTTATGTTTAGCACCCTCTACTGCCTGTGAAGTGAACTACATAGAAATGACACAATTAAAACTAGTGATTTATTTATTCAGAATATTTTGCACTTTAAGTATTCAAGGCACAAATTATACACCACAGAAATGAATGCATGCTTCCATTTAAAGCCAGATAATTGAAGGGATCAGTTTATGATTCAGTTACTTGCAAAACTGCAAACAGTACAGTTATAGACTTTGACAATGAACATTTCAAAGTAAGTGGTGTGAATGGTCATGCTGATGGATCTTGTGTGTATTGTACCTTCCTGACTTTCTAATTTGGAATTCCATGTCTAAAATCTTTAGTTATGTGCTCTAGTCAAACACACCATCACAAGATGGCATTTAAGAAACCGAGGTGGTGTTCAGCAGCTGTATTCTGGCTGAGGCTTATTTCTAGGCCAGAAAATTAAGAACCTACTCAAATTTGCTGCATGACACTTTTTAAAGCTGTCCTACAAAATATGATTCTAGGTCTAGAGGGATTTCTGAATCTCACATATGATGAACTCACATGCTGTGTAGCAGAAGTTCCTTAACTTGGACTGAATTTAGTTTAGTTTAAATAGTAGAACTGTCTTTTTTTGTTTGTTTTTGGTTTTTCACGTTTCGGGCCGCACCAATACAAATTTTCCAGATGGGTCAGGAATAAACCATTTCTCCCAGAAGTCAGCGTGAACACCGGGGTAGTCCCAGGGTTTATAGCGACCGTTCCAGTGAAGCAGTTTCGCCTCTTGGAGTACAGAATGGGGATAATGAGTATCAGGACTCCAACCTGTGCAGGATAATAGGAAATAAAGGTGTTTTAAGCTATGAATTAAAAGTAGAACTTTTACATTTAGAAATCTTAATGAGGTATTTTCTTATCACAGTGCTCTTAAACGCTCAATTCTGATTGGTCAGGAGTGATTGTATTTCTATAACAGCAGTTCTGAGTTCTGGCTGTGAGGCAAATCTCAGATTAATATTAAAGCATTCAGGTTGCCTCAAACCACCTCATCTTGGATTGATCACCTGTATGAGCACACCCTGAGTGTTTTATTTTCTATATACTATCGTTTAAACTGAAATTGAAACAATTCCACTTCATCAATGTCATGGGAAATTGCAGCGTCAAACATTATTTTTCAGTCTACTTATTACTTATTATTCTTGCCTGCATTTCATCCTGTATCTTATCCTCTAAACAATCATTGCACAGTTATACAGCATATTACTATACAGTATATACCATATCTTATTACCTATTGCACCTTCTGTACCTGAATCACTCTCACTCCTGTATATATGGACCCCATACCCTTATTTAACATCATAGAATTACCGGGAGCCCAGGATACATCAATGCAGTTCATGGAACTACTGAAAGACTGTGAGAAATTACTGTGGTCTAAATGAGTAGGTGATTTGAATTACCCAGGTGTCTGACGTGCCACTTAGGGTCGATTGTTGTATATTTGTTGTGGAACACTATGAGTATAGGAGGAGTGGCGACGCCACCTGCCATGGCACTGCTGTACAGGTTTTCCCTACAAAACCAAAAAGGAAAAAAATTCATGTTAATAATTTTTAGAAGCTGATATCAGGGCAAAAATTAAAGTCATGGTACAATTAACTGAGGTTAGATTGCATAGCATTATATTTTTTCCATTGCATTGCATCGCACTGCATCGTAATAGGGGTGAATCTTATCGCATCGCATCGGTAGCTGCTTCATATGTATCTTTAATGTTGCGTATCGTTGGCTATGTATTGAGATGTGAATCGCATCAGCTTCAGTTATGACATAACTGACATCCCTAATATCAAGCAGACCTGTTCTTTTTTTGGTGACATTCAATAGTGTGATTGTAAATTATTATATGTTAAATAGATTTTAAAGTACAGTGACAGAAGTCTGGGTTCTTCTGGAGGACAAAAAAAAAAGCCTCACTTAAAGTTTTCGCTCATCCATTCCTCCAGCTGCATGGTGATCTTCTGCTTCTTCCACTCGTCAATATCAGCTACAAACACGCCAGGGTTAAAGGAGCAGTCATTAGGGTTAATGCCCAACTTCTGGACTGCCTGCTTTCGATAGTCCAGGAAACCCATGTAGGATGTCTGGCATAGACACAGAGACCAATCAAAAAAAATAATTATTTTATTAATCGTGTAAAATTTGATCATAATCTACAGAAAAGCAGGTACACACTTGCAGGCCGACACTGCGCACCATCTCGTGTGTATCAGGCAGGTCGCAGTCTGACGCAAATGCCGCTGCATGTCCAGGCTGCAGCTTTATTCTGTACAGCTCCTGGATATCTCCTGTGGGTTTCACTCATGAAACTAATGCATGGTAGTTTTTATCTCTTTCACACACACTCTCACATACCCCAGATAACCGTTTACGCATATCTTCCTGCAACTATTTGATCAGTTTAATGTTAATATATGACTTGAGGTGAGTCAAATGACAAACAGTCCTACCTTGAACAATGATGTCATCGTCCAGGTAAATGATCCTCTTATGATTGCTGATAGCAAGCAGGGGTATGTAGAACCTTACAAAGTTCAGCTGCAACACACACAAGAAACATCATTTTATCGTATTGGTTCACTTTGTAGGACTGTACGTCTGCCTTAATGTTGATTTTACTTCAAGCTACTAAAGACTTTCCTGAAGGCATGTTTGCTACATATTCTGTAGTTTAGATATTTTCAAAAGTGATGTGGACGTGTAAACAGAAGACCAATGAGCTACGACTTGTGTAATCACCTGACACAACTGTAAGCAATGAATCTACAGACTGCGCTGAAAAGAAATCAGCCCCAGCAGGGCTTCTTAATACCATTGTCACGAACAAAGTCACGAATAAAGTCAATTACGCTTTATTTGGCTTAGTACACGAAGCAGGAGCTTCCTGAGAAGCAAACACCGGAAAACAGGTAGGGTACAGAGCATAGGAAGTCCAGGGATGATCTATAGTGCAAACTGTAGATCGGACGGTGAGCGAGTGGGAACGGGGGGCCTTATAAAGGGGAGTCTAGACTGGAAACAGGTGTGGGTGATTAGTAGAAAGGAGAGACTGAGCGAGTGTGCCCGAGTGCAGGAGGTTTCTTTATTCTACAAAAATAATCCATCCTAAGGTTCCACCTCAACCAGAAGTTTTTTCCTTTCAGAGTGGGTTTCATGTAAAAACCACATCCCCAAACCACTAAATGTGTTTTTTTATAAAGTCTATTTATTAAGTTTAATCATCTATTAAGTCAATTTATTACATAGAATTTGTAAAAGTCTTGTTTACAAAGCAGCACTTACAGGATGAAGGAGATCTGGTCTGGAGGAATCTGGTTTCACTTTGCCTCTCAGCACCATGGGATTAAACTCCAGAATCTTATATTTGATGTGCTTCAGTTTGGTTCTTTTGATGTACTGCCTGTTCAAAGAAAAAGAAAGGAATCAGTATTACATCATGATTCTAATGAACTCGGTGGTCTGTTATAATATGATGCACCTTGTCAGCTTGATAGCATCTCTCAGGGTCACAATGTAGAATAGCACGCTGGCCCGTGTGTTGCTATACACACTGTTGATTGTTGCCATGGCAGCTCCGAGACGATCCTCTGCCGCACAGATCAACACGGGAATATCCAAATCCGTCTCAAGTGCACTGGCCACAGTTCGGTTTGGTACCCTGCTGTCAGTGAGCTCTGCAACATGAGAACACGTGTGAACGACAGCTCCTCACTTCCTGCTTAATACACAGAGTTTTATACGCACCCGAGTGTTTTTCTGGCTGATGTGCTTTGCTGTACAATTTGCTGTACAGCAGAACCAGGACCATCAGAATGATTAAGATGGAGAGCACTCGGTTAACTGGAACACAGACGGCAAACACTTGTGATGAAAAATGGAAAAAAAATATATAGACACAAACAAGGTGGTATCAAAACATTTCAAGGCAAGCTCTGTTTACAAGAAAGTACTTTATGTATCTATGTTTATACATGATCACTTTTAAAATAGTCCCCTTGCACAGCAATACAGTGCTCCCAGCATTGCTGCCACTTCTGGGATGTGACCTGGAAGTCTTATCAAAGCAAGTGAAGTTCTCCGACGATCATCATGCACAAGTTGCCGGAGGGTTTTGACATTTTTGGGGGTGGAGCTTCAAATGTCACGTCAAACGTCTTCATGGCAGATTTGCCCAGTTTCACACATAATTTCACGTTTGCTTTTTGTTCTAACTTGCTGTCCGTAACGAAATCGCAGGCGTGATAGAACCAGTTAACACCATTAGTCTCGAAACTTTTTAATACTATTTATACACATATATGCTGTATATACTACATCAAAGTTGAACATGTTGTAGTTTGGAAATGTCCAGAGGAGGGACATGGGGTATATCGGTAGTAGAATGCTGAGGATGGAATCACCAGGCAGGAAAAAAAGAGGAAGGCCAAGAAGGAGATTTATGGATGTGGTGAGGGAAGAAATACAGGTGGTTATACTGCGATACTGAATCCTTGATTCTAATTGGTCAGAAAGGGGGTGAATATATATATATATATATATATATATATATATATATATATATATATATATATATATATATATATATATATATATATATATATATATATATATATATATATATATATATATATATATATATATATATATATATATATATATATATATATATATATATAATTTTTTTTTTTTTTTTTTTCATTATAATGCATTCTTGTTTCTATCATAACAACATGAGGGTATATCTGTTTTGAACTGGTATAATAGGAAGTAGAAACAGGAATTGACTTGTTTAAATGACTTTGTAATTTAATACAACTATAAAAGGATCAAGAAAACCCCAGAATATATCTATAACGGCACACCCTGTAGATTCAATCCTTTTCAAGAAGTTTGCGCAGACGGTGTTATAGAGCACAGACACTAGAGGTCACTAAAAAACAACTTATCCAGAATTATAATCTTAAACCTACTCTTTTTATCTAAAAATTAGCATTTTAAAGTAAAGAGAAATGCATTATCAAAACAACTATTTTATGTAGCCTAGCTAATGACGGTATTTGGTTTCAACAAGTGGCCATGGCTAAATAATAAGAATAATAAGAAAACTGGTCCAGATGACCTTTCGTATTTTAATATTCTTTTATTTCTAAATTTAGCCTGAGGCCTCCAAATGTCTAGAACCGTCTTTGAATAGTCAAGTCAAGTCAAGTTTATTATTATAGCACTTTTCACAACAGACATTGTCTCAAAGCAGCTTTACAGAATTTAAGAGTTATTGTGAGCGATGTTTATTTATCCCTGATGAGCAGCCATGGCAACTGTGGCAAGAAAAAACTCCCTTAGATGTTATGAGGAAGAAACATTGGGAGGAACCAGATACAAAAAAGAATCATCCTAATTTGAGTGACAGCAAGAGTGTGATCATAGTTTTTAAGCAATACAGAACACTGGAGAGTGAAGACTAACATGAGCACTGGAGTGTAAGATTATGAGTAATGATTCTTTGACAGTCTTATACAATCATTTGAGATTATGGAACCAGGAGCTACTCATAAAACAGCTCAACATTTGAGATCATCAATAATCCGACACCAGCTTCTCTATGTCAGAGCCTTTAGAAGAGTTCCAATGTTCAAACTCCACATGAGGTGGAATCCAAATGGTGCTGGTACCTCGTATATATCATATGTAAAATATCCAACTTTTTTAGTTTGTGAATTTGTTTTACAAAAAAACCCATCTTCAATAATTATTTTTTACTACTTTGTTTATTCTTTTTGCCCAAATAACCATGCTGAGTTTTTTATTAGAACTCATAATCCCAGAATAAAATAAGATAATCCTGTAAAATAAATAAAGTCTCTGTCTGCTTCAGTATTTGCTTATTGTGTTTTATGATTCTCATGGTTAGTTCAATCCCCTGGATTTCAGTGGATTTGAATACTGAGGAAAATAAGTGCAGTTGGTGGTGGGAATCTGGGCTTTTTTCTGTCTGTGTCTGTCTCTCTCTCTCTCTCTCTTTCTTCTCTCTTCTCTCTCTCTCTCTCTCTCTCTCTCTCTCTCTCTCTCTCTCTCTCTCTCTCTAGTAAATCGGAGGTACAAGAACCACAAGATTTCTAATATTCCTACTGTAATTTTAAAAACATGGCCTTTGGGCAGTGGTAGGCCATCAGGGTCAGCCTTCTCTGCTGTCATAAACATGATCAGAATCAATGACTAAAGTTTATATTTTTTATAAATTATTTCCAATAGTCTATTCTCCTAATCTCATAGCTTTTCTCCTTTCCCATATCCACTAATTTTTCAGCCATCCTGTTTTGCCAGGGTCAAAGAAATCTCACTGTATGAGATGTCTGTGTGTGATGCAGTGCTCTGGTTTACTGTGTTTCTGTATAATATCGATGGTCTTTATAGCCATGGCATCATAATGATGGCTTTTAGAGGTGGACTGATTTAGGTAGGATGCTAATGAGGGTCTAAGTGTGAAATCTATGGCCCTACACTGTTTTTGGATTCTGTGTTTAATGTTGGGTGATTTGGTCAAAACTGACATCTAACAGACAGTTGTTTTTTTCTATCTATTGTAATAAGACAAAGAGTCCAAGTAGTACTGTTTCTACAGGAAAAGTATCACATAGCAGTGTTTTATAGGAGATGCGAGCAACTTTCTGCTGATTTGAGATACAATCCCTTCACACAGCTGAGAGTGTGAATCCAGGAGAACCTCTCTCACGCTCTCTCTGGCACTCCTAGGGTTTCACCCCCGGTGCAGAACATAAACTTTTGAGGTAATGCTGCACAAAATGTACTAAACTCTTCTAAAGACGCACCGAAAATTTGATGACACATCCCTCGGTGCGTAAAGACGCACCGAGGGATGTGTAATCGAGTTTTCAGTCTCCAGCATTGTTGCGTCACTTTTTTTAATGAGAGAGAATCACATTTCAAAACATTATACTGCAAAACAAACACTAAGTTTTCGTTTCGAGTTTACAGGAGAGAGTTGGACTTGCACACAAAATCTACTTTCTTTTCTGATGGTTACCTCATTCGTGTTACAACAGCCAAGTGTGTCTCAGTACACACACACACACACACACACACACACACACACACACACACACACACACACACACACACTAGATGTACAATGCCAGCTCTGTGAGTAGTATAAGTTCACGTCAGAGCACAGAAAGATCCCTGGCTCACTATTGCTGTGTTTTACAGTCTCACTATATCTCATGTTCTGCATGTTGAACCAGAAGCCTAGCCTGAGCTGGACTCGATTCAGAGACTGACTGCAGAACCAAAGAACATCTGATCAACTACTTTTTTGCAATGATTCTCAAAATCTTGCTGCACTGATCAATTCTCATATCAGATTGCTTTGAAAGTTGTTGATCATTTAGTATAGCGTGGAGAGAGAGAGAGGGGGGGGGGGAGAAAGCAGTGGTGGACAGTAAGGAAGTAAATATGATTTGTTACTGTAAATAAGTACATTTTTTGTGAATTTGTACTTTACTGAAGTATTTCCATTTGGGGAGACTTTTACTTTAACTTCACTACATTTCAAAGTCAAATATCTCACTTTCTACTCGAACGTAACTGGGCAAAAACACAGCGATCCACCAATCAGGCTCGAGCGCACGCTCTGTTTTGAACTTGTTCTGATTGGCGCTTGGTGGTTTCTACTGATCACATACAATCACATACAATTCAGCATCAGTTCAACAGCAAGCAGAACATTTAGAGAGGAATAAATGATGGAAGAATCTCCTGACTCGAACTCGCCACAACACACGTGGCCATTTGCACAATTTTTTGAAGTTGTTGAAAAGAAGGTTTTGGGCTCATGATCATTGGTATAGAAATCAATCAGTGTTTGACTCATTAATATCAATTTATTAATAGATCAGTGTGCTGAGAGTCACATTAGAGTCTTTTCACATACACTGAGTTGAAAAAGCGAAAATGATAATAGGAACATTATTAACCATAATAAATCATAGTACAGTACTTTGGATACTTAAGGACATTTGAAGGCAAATACTTTTGTACTTCTAATCAGGTGAAAGTTTAAAGGCTGCACTTTTACTTTTACTGGAGTCATATTTCACCTGCTGTATCTCTACTTTAACTCAAGTACATGGTTTGTGTAATTCATCCATCAAGAGAGAGAGAAAGAAAGCGAGAGAGAGAAAGAGAGAGACTAGCTGTCTAAGTGATAACATTAGATACTAAGATAAATTTTTTTTATTGAAACAAAAATATGGTAACTGCTGTATTTATGATCATATAATAACACTTTGGGTATGCTGTTATAGAAATATTCTTTGAGGTGTTAAAAGCAACTCTGCATCCTGATTTTGATCCTATAATGTTGCTCCTTTGAGTGTTTAACAGTTTGAGAACATTATATACAGTCTAGTTAACAACGCTTATACTGTACTTACCTTTCTTCAGCATTGCCATATTCTTTTCTTACACATCTGCACAGAGAACAAAAAAACCATAAAAAAAAGACCCCTGACCAATTCTAATTCAGTGAGCATGTAGTAATTTATTGTCCTAACCTGCATGTGATGTAAGAGGAACTGTTAGTAAAACTCCACCAGAGACACATCCAGCATCCATTTTCAGCAGACCCTGACGTTAAGCCCGCCGAGTCCCTGCACACATGTGGAACCGGTTTTTAAATGGGTTTCATGCTTTTTCCTGCCTGACAGCATTTCTTTTTTTCATGCACAAGTATCTCTGGTTTACAAATAACCGTTCCAGCTCCACTCCCACTCACGGTCTTTTTTACTGGGTAGGAGCTTATCTGTACTGAGACGTTTCTGAGGCAGACGACTCTTTTCCAACTTCTCCAAACAAAACTGCAATTTTCTGACAATAAAAGAGCTTAACGAAAGGCTGAACTGAAATCGAAGGGTTTCAGATGTGAGAATTATTCTACAGATTGAAGAAAAAAATTTATATAATTGTTCTTTTGTAGAAGGACAGAATTTGAACTGAGTCCAAAAAACTCAGCCAACATCAACATGCATCCATTTTCTTCTGCAGGACTCAGAGTTTCAGACTGGGTTTCTGCATGGTCATGTTTCAGAGTGAAGTCTTACATTATTTTTAAGACACTGCATAGTTGTAAGCCAGCTTCAGAAGAGGCTTCTGGGACGACGGCCTGCAAACTGACTTGTTGCAGTGAGTGACGAATGGTCCGATCACTGACAAGCTGACAGTTCTAATTCTCAAACCCTCAGAATCTTTATCATTAAAATTTTACTAAAATGACCAAGTTTTAACTGCTCTAACACAAGATACACAAATGTGTATGGTTTTGTCAAGCAGGCAAACACATTAACATGATGAATAAATGTGAAACATGTGGCTTTGCCTGGTTACAGGATATACAGCTGTTATCACTTAGGGTGTACTCATTTTTGTTGACAGCTGTTTAGACAATAAAGGCTGCATGTTGAATCATTTTTAGGGGACAGTAAATCTGTACTGCTGTACAAGCTTCATATTGAGTACTCTAAAATATAGCATTTTCATTTCAGCAAAAGTTTCATTTTCAGAGTTTTTTTCATTTACAGAAATTTCTAGAATTCTGTTTTCACTTTGCCATTATGGGGTGTATAGAGTTTGAATATAAATCTGTTGCAGCCGATTAATAACCTTTGATTTATTCCAGGTTATATTTTTTTTAGATATGATTTACAGAGGTATATATTGCTTCTAAAAATTTTGTTTTCTATCTATCTATCTATCTATCTATCTATCTATCTATCTATCTATCTATCTATCTATCTATCTGTCTGCCTGTATGTCTGTCTGTCTGTCTGTCTGTCTATATGTCTGTCTGTCTGTCTGTCTGCCTGCCTGCCTGTCTGTCTGTCTGTCTGCCTGTCTGTCTATATGTCTGCCTGCCTGTCTGTGTCATTTTTCCTTCCATCCACATTTACCCTTTCTTTCCTATTCTCTCACTTTTTTTTTTAAATATAATTATGCGTTTTTACGGATTTAATGATTCCCTCTAACCCTTCCTTCCTTCCTTCCTTCCTTCCGTCCCTTGTTCAGAGATCCCAGACCTCACCTGGAATGATCTTTATATACTATTCCAGATTCAGTACTCTGATCTGAATTTTTTTTTTTAGTATGCTAGTATGAGATTTCCGACTTCAGCAAACAAGTTGAAAATACGACTTTATTCACTCTATATTCCTTTCATTTCCGGCTGTCCAAGTACATTCCCAAAGTAATTCCCAGTCTTACAAGCAAAAAAAAGGGAAATGATCACAATTACTGAGTATGTTTGCAGAAAAGGTTTATCTTCCATTGTTGCTCTAAAGCGGAATAAACCCGTTATAGTCAATAGATATGAATGGATCTGTGGCCCAGAAAGCGCTCGGTGTTATTAACGTTAATAACCTCCAGCATGAAAATAAAATGTTTTAAAGGAAATGCCTCTTGTTTCTCAAACTCACCCCTGGAGACGTGTCAGCACACTTCTGCCCTGTAATCGCGCATCCAGTTGTGCAGAATTTCGCAAGGCGCGCGGCGCAACCGATTCCAGCTGTTAGTGATTTTCCGTGTACGGATGTGCGCTGTCTTGTTCGGCGAGATAGTGCAGCTGAACATTTGATTTCGTACAATAAATGGAAATGATCGGACTCTTGAGATTTAGAGAACTGCAACATACATACCACTGTCTATATTCTTCAACTCAGTCTAGAATTATTGGCACCCTTTATGAATCCTAGGTTCTTCCTAAAGTTGGATAGAGGAGTCGGGGTACATGCCTTCTTCATATCTCCTAATCTCTCTCTTTTCATCGGGTACAAAGACACTTTGGATGAAATGCTAGTTTATCCTATGGACCGCGAACACTTGTTTACACTTGCAGCATGCTTTTGGGAAGTTGGAGAAAACTTGAGTTCCAGGAGGAAACCTTACGATTGATAGATCACAGTGAGGTTTTCAACAAGTCTTAAAATTCTAGTTATTTTGGAATCATGGTTTAATCATTACCTTGTTAAAATCCACAGAAGCTTCAGAGAAGAAGGAACCACATTCTAAACAGAATGTACCATACAATATATCTTGAGAGGGATTTATGGACCAGTAGATACCAAATAAGCTAAAAAGCATCTTTAATTATAGTATATATTGTACAGTAATGAATCTCTTTTCTTGAATATATTCGATTACAGCATTAATTCAGATTAATACGAATGATGATCACTGGGTTACTTTCTCATCCTTGTCAGTGATGTGATATACCATCAAGAGCTCATAACTCAAATTATTCATAAAAAAAAAAAAAAAAAAAAAACGAAGGTATAAAAATGAAACTTGTGCACTAGTAATAACTTCACTGAATATAGACGATGTACATCTTCCCTGCAGGATGCAGACTAAAGGTATGCAGAATATGACCCCTGAATTGTACCACAAACAAGCAAAAAGAAAAGGGTTCAAGGTTTTTATTTCTAGAAGATAAGACTTGATTTTAAAATTCTGAAACCCTCAGAACTGGCTAAAAAGTAAAAAAAGTATTTCCACTCCACGTGCGCTATTACAATATTTAGTCTTGACGTGGTCTTTACACACCACCAATATGATCAGATGAAAAAAGGTTGCTCACAAACTGGAAGAATAAAGGGCTCAAGGCAAACCATTGAGACAATTTACTGACATTCTGAATGTTATTTATGTACATTAACAGAATCAAAAACATGTAAAAGAGTTAAATATGAATATACACATTGCACAGTGTATAGTGCAAATAGCAGTACAACACTGATATGACAATCATGTCATAAAGGGTCACAATAATTGGCCATCAAAAAAAAAAATTATAAAAAAACTAAACAAAATTCAACATATTGGTAAAAAATTCTCCTCAACCCATTCTCTTTAAAAGCTAGAACTCTTATAACTCTTATCATATTACAAATGATAAATTAGTGTAAAATGGAGACATGGGAAACCCAGAATCTTATTTAAAAACATATTCCAATGAATGAACAACAGGTAAGATTGCATCTGTATTCCAGACTGAAGTGGCAAAAAAAATGCTTGGAAAAGATGAACATTACAACAATGTAAAAAAAAAAAAAGGGAAAGCAATGCACTCCAGACGTCAGCATTCCTGCAGAGAGGTCAATAAGAGGAAGGTATTTTACCGTCTAGACGCCAACAGCAGTACTTACTGCGTATTTCTTTATACACGATACGGACAAAAGTTTGTGGACACCTGACCATGTCATTCCATATTTAGACCTTTTGCTGTTCTAACAACCTCCACTAACCACAGGTGTGTTAGTAAAGTCAGCTATTGATGTAGGTGGGGTGAGGAGGCCTGGGGTGCAATCAGAGTATAGCAGGTCACTTAAGATCTTCCACTCCAACCCATGTAAACCAGATATATTAATGGTGCAGGCTTTGTACAATTATACAATTGTAACGAGGTGGAATTAAAATCAAGATCAGTTGACAAAATCTCTCAAAAAAAACCCCAACAACAATAATATATAAAGGGAAACTTTAAAGCTCTGTAAGGAACTCTAAGGCTCTGAGGTGATTTTTTTTTAAAGCACAAAACAAACGTTAATGTTGAAAACTATTATCCTCCGACATCCCTGTAAATCAACGGTTATCACGGTTAATTAAAAATTGATTAGAAAAAGAAAACTGCTGAATTCCTGGAAATGAAAACTGCTTCATGATCATGGCATTTGGACACACACACACACACACACACACACACACACACACACACACACACACACACACACACACACACACACACACACACACACACACACACACACACACACACACACACACACACACACACACACACACACACACACACACACACAATAAAGTGAATTGTGCAAACAGTTTAACAGTGTGTGTGCGTCTTTAAAACAAAGCCAGAAGCATGCCGACGTTGATAGGCAGGTCGAGTTGCTCCTCTGTGTAATGCATCGACTTGACTGCCTCAGGTGGGGAGAGAAGGAAAGCTACAGGACCTACACGCTGTTCCACACATGATGCACAGAGAACACCGCCTTCCTCTGCAGTGTCCATCTAAAAAACACACACGCGGATTATCACAACTGTATGTGTAACAATGAAACCCGGTGCACTGCGTTGGGAACGTGCGAGAGACGTACGTATGTGATGGGAAGTTTGTGCATGCCGAGTGGCGTCTCCGCAGTGATGAGGTTGGGACACTCTCTGGTGCTGCATCGGCGATGCTGATCCTTATCTAAAAGTGTACTGCTCAGTTCAAACCTCAGAAAGTATTCCTACCGACAGACAGAAGCAAAAATACATATATTTTAATAAAAAAAATACACACTATGCTTTCATTTTGTGTGGTTATTTATATATTTATATGAAGTGTCTGCTTGGCAACAGTCAAAAGTCAAAGTTTTAGATGTCAAAGGCTTCTGAACGTTCTCTGTAACAACTCGCATATTTTCAGTCTTAGTAGCTTGAAGAGAAAGCGTGAATGATGTTTAGAGCAGCTGTTCAGATCACCTGTAATGCAAGTGATAAAATTGCACAGCGTTAAATAGAACTATAAACAGAGGAGTGTTTTTTATTAACTAAATAGATCAATAGTTTCGAAAACCTTTTGAAAATTCAGCACTTAACATGCATTGTATAAATAACTGAAGAAGATGGAGCGGACATTCACATGCATTTCCTCCGACGATCATTAAACCCAAATGACAAAAATAACATTTTGCATTTCATGTGCTATATTAGATCCCCTGTATGTGGTGACAATCGAGCTCTTCGCTGTCTTTCTGGGTGAGCTCAAGGAAAAAACTCACCCCTGCTAGTGTAAGGATGTTGCGGAGACTCTTGGTGATGTACAGCGTTCTCTTGGCTCGTGTCACGGCCACGTACAGCAGGTTCCACTCATCCGCTAAAGCTTTTCTTATACCTATAGAAGAGAGTTGGTTTACTACAAATATCTGTTTATGATCCCTTTATCAAATGCACGATGTTGGAAACAAATATAGACTCATACACATTTTGGAGGCAGCTATAGATTCCTATAGATGTGTTAGAGACAGCAATAAACTTATATAGATATGTTGGAGGCAGATATAAGCTTATATAGACACAACAAAGGCCGCTATAGACTCTTATAGGTGTGTTAGAGCCAGCTACAGGCTCATATAGACATGTTGGATTCAGCTATAGACTCCTATAGATGTGATAGAGCCAGCTACAGACTCATAGATGTGCTGCAGGCAGCTATAGACATGTTAGAGTCAGCTATAGACTCATATAGACGTGCTGGAGCCAGCTATAGACTCCTATAGATGTGTTAGAGTTAGCTATAGACTCATATAGATGTGTTAGAGTTAGCTATAGACTCATATAGATGTGTTAGAGTTAGCTATAGACTCATATAGACATGTTGGATTCAGCTATAGACTTATATGGGCATGTTGGAGGCAGCTATAGACTCCTATACTGTTTCTTCTGATGTCCTGCATTATTCCTTTTATACCACAGCAATAAGTTTCTGCTTATTTCCCTCTCTTGGATTGAATAAGACATTACATATGCCATAAGACTATATAACCAATCAGGCTTGATAATTAATAGGGCTGAGGTAATAGACTAATTTGACATGCAATTTAGTCTAACACGCACACATACATGCACACACACTATGAACCTGGGCTGATGTTCATCCTCTGCAGGTTGTGTCTGGAGCAGGGCACTTTAATGAAGTCATCCATTACCACCACTGTATCAAACTCCAGCCCCTTGGATTTATGCACTGTGCCCAGGATAAAATCTACACAACAAAGACGAGATAAACACACGTGCCAGATCGACGCTTTTCATGATAACCGAACTGGTGTCTGACCTGCGCAGTCCGGCTTGCTCTGAGCGCAGCTGTAGATCCGATCCACCAGCTGTGGAATGCGCTTGATGAATTTCTCCACCATGGACAGTTTAGCCTCCAGCTCATGGTCTTCCGTGTGTATAGCGTACCTCTTCAGGCCTGCGTAACCGCCCAGCTTCTCCCTACAGAAGCTCCGGATAAACGGGTCCATAATCCTCAGGTTTTCTGTAGATCAAAAGCAACATCTAGATGCAATGCATACTCACAGATCTGAAATACCAAGCATACCTTCAACCCAAAACATCTTGTATTCTTTTCTGTTATTCTATTCGGTTCTAGTTCTCTCTGATGACGTGTTAAGCCATTGAAGACTGTTCAAATAATGTACAGCTGTTTTACAGCAAGTGATGATACACTATATTGCCAAAAGTATTGGGTCACCTGGTTGTGGTATGTGATTTTTGAGCATTGCATTCCACATTTAGTCCCAATTTGCTCTTATAATCTCCACTCTTTTGGGAAGATGTTCCACTAGATTTTGGAGTGTGCTTATGGATACTTGTGTTCATCAGCCACAAGGGTATTACGAAATGCAGGTACTGATGTGGGTGTTCAGTAGGGATAAGATCAGAGCTCTACAGCAGACCACTCAAGATCTTCCTCTCCAAAGCATGTAAACCAGATCTTCAAGGAGCTCACTTTGTGCACAGGGGCATCGCCATGCTGGAACAGGTTTGGGTTTCTAAGTTCAAGCGAATGCTAAATTTTTATTATAAAATGTTCTGTACAAATTAGGCCCTCCAGCTTTTGTGGTAACAGTTTAGAAAATAACCACATATAGCAGGAAAGGTCAGGTGACCCAATACTTTTGGCAATATAGTGTATATCAAAGAAAAATCAGCTAATCGAAAAGTGTCATATCATAATACAAAACTAATGATATGTTGTAACAAAACCCTTTCCTATCTTCAGTTGTGCATCTCCTCTTTTCAAAAGACTAAATCATTTAAATAATCTACCTCAGCATAAATAATGGAAACAACACATGTAAATAGCTCGGAGTACTGAATGCAGAATATCTATGCTCGCTGGAATAGTAATTTCCGCCAACAATATTTCAATAAGCTTTAAATTAAAAGGGCCGAATTACCGAAGTGATGAATTTTGCCATTTGATGGAAAAACAATGAAAGCTTATTAAAAAAAAAAAATCTGGATAATTTGCAAAGAAATCCAGAAGTTAAAACACAGCTATCAGTCTAGTGTATGGATCTAGACTGCAAATATTTGATTTTGTATACTTTCTAGCAATAGATCAGCACTCTGATGAAGAATAATGCTTCAAACACACCCAGGCAGTGTAATGTAAACATTGATGTGTCATGTGAGTTGAATTTTTATTTTTTTTGACCCACAGTAATTTTAGGAGCATCAAGTATTTCTGACCTAATATCATTTATTTATTTATTTATTTATTTATTTATTTATTTATTTATTTATCAAACCTACTGTACATGAGCTAGAACTTACCGTTCCTACGTTTTACCTCCGGCTGCATTAGTATCCAGATATCCAGGATTTGCTTCAACCCAAAATTTTCAACACCCTTAAAAGACAAAGGACAATAAAAAAAATAAAATAAATAAATAAATAGAATAATTTATCTGATGGTGTCATTCAGAAATCTGGAAAGAATACAGGTTGATGTGAACTCACGCCGACAATGTGGATCTTGCAGTTAGGGTTGACGTCTGTGAGCCGCACCACTTCACAAAACACGGTTAAGTTACAGCGGCACAATATGGCAACCTTTCCACCGACCTGTGTCTGAGCCAGTCTTACGGTGTCCAGTGTCTCCTTGTCCTCTCCTCGTACAGTGCCTGAAGAAACACTGTGAAATTAAAGCACTTGGATCTCAGTGGTGGACAGAAAATGTAATTCGTTACTGTACTTAAGTCGTTTTTTCTAACATATCTGTAGTTTACTAAAGTATTTCCATTTGGGGAGACTTACTTTAAATTCACTACATTTCAAAGTCAAATATCTTCCTTTTTACTCGACTACATTTTGTGAAATCAGTCGTTGCTTTTTATTTATGAGGATGAAAACGTAACTGGTCAATCACCAGTCGGGCAGCGATCCACCAATCAGGGTCGAGTACGCGCTTTGTTTTAAACTTGTATTGATTGGTGCTTGGTGGTTTCTACTGATCACCAACATACAGTTCAGCATCAGTTCAACAGCAAGCAGAACATTTAGAGAGAAATAAATGAGGGAAGAATCTCCAGATTTCATATTTCACCTACTGCATCTCTACTTTTACTCAACTACATAATTTGTGTACTTCATCCAACACTGTTGGATATTAATGTAGACGTTTTGTTGAACCTACCATCCTGGTGTCCACCGACCAAAATCTTTTTCACCTTTTTGCAGACGTGTAGGACTGTTGCGCTGACGTAGGCGATCTCAGAGCCGAATCTAAAACTCTACAGGAAAAAAACAAATGGCATGATTTCATCATTATTCCTGCAACAAGAGAATTTATGCGCAATGCCGAAGAGTGAGGGATAATTTCTGTGTACCTGCGTTAGGTAGTAAAGATGTGTGTGCGGAACAGCATGTAACGCATTAACGGCTCCTCTAAAGGTGTATATCTGCTGATGGGGATCTCCAACCAGAATTTTTCCACAGGCCTGGGAAAGCATGATGTCCATGATGACTAAAGTACAGCAGAGAACATAGAGATAATGGTGAAGACTCGAGCAAACACACCGCAGCTTTCTAAATACACAAAGCATAAAAAGCAGACGGCACCCGGAGTGCAATCCTGAGCTTCGTCTATAAAAATCGCATCGTAGTCTTCAAGTTCAGGCTTCTGAAGCTGCCATAGTTTGAGGTAACCTGTATAAAAAAAAAGGTAGATCATAACATCAAAACATCACATGTTAACCCTGGCACACTAAAGCATATATTCTTCAATATTAAGTGAGGAATGTATTAAATCTACCATCATGGGTTATGTAGTGCGCCGTTTGTTTCGTGGGTTGCATCTCAGTCATTTTCTTCCAGATGTTTTGTGCGTCATTTGCAAACATCTGGCAAGAGACACAAACAATTAAGATGTCAAAAGTTGCATGTTATGGAAAAATTCAAGGTTATAGTGTATAGGGTGAGAACATCTCAAAAACTTCAACGATGCTGAGTTGTTGAACATGAAAAAAACCAATACAGCCTGTGCCCCGATTTCAGGTTTGAACCTTGAGCTGTAAGGCATAAACGCTCCCCAATGCCACTCATGTCCAAGAATTTAGGAGGATATACCTCTAAGTCTTTAAGAATGAATAATTTGGATGTCTGCACATGTATTTCTACCTTCCTTTTGGATTCGGATGGGCACTCTTCACGCCCGTTGGTATTCTTATAGCGGTCTGGGACGTGTTGTGGACCAATGCTCTCATCTGTGGACGAGCAGAAGTTGCTGATGGTTTGCGTTACCACTTTGGCGTTGACGAAGCCGCCTTGGCCCTTGGGAAGCACCCAGGCCACTGTGAAAGGCTTCAAGTTATTGCAAAGCTTCCCCAGACTTCTGTACCTGGAAAAATAATTTTTTTTGCAAACTTTGAGCAATCACTCGCTAAACATTATATGAGCCTGTACTGCCACTCAAAACACTGACCTGTGTCCAATAGCTTTATAGGCCATCGAGTGGATGGTCCTGCACTCCACGTTAGAAGGAAAACTGCGCTTGGCCTGCACGATCACTGACTTGTTAAAGGAAATGTACAGGAAGCGCAGATGTGGTCTTTGTTGAGCGTACTTCACCAGAGTCGTTGTCTTTCCAGTACCTGAGACATCCAACTACATCAGCAAGCAGAACTAGCTTTTTGATGTTTATGTATCCATGAGATAATCACACACACACAAAAAAAAAACCTTCCAACATTATAAACCCAATAATCATGTCAGAATGACCGGTATTCACACGACCTGTGTGGAGTAACTGGTAATTACGGGTACAAATATAGTTTCAATTCAACGTCTCTTACCAGCAAAAGCCATGATTTTGACAACGTGGTCTCTCTGGATGTCGTGATTGAGGATCTGATGTTGTTCGTGAGTGACGGGTATCTGATTTTCTCTGCACACAGAGACAGCGAGGTGTAACGAAGTTGGCACATATAAAATTTGAATAAAAATATAGCAGACTCTCAAACGGGCCTTTACCTGCCTTCACCATCACTCTGAGGTGGGGGTGCGTTCTCCATTAGATGCAACACATAAAAGATATTGTAGTGCCATCTGAGTGAGGGACAAGACACAATGAAAACTATCCTCAAATACACACCAAAACAAGTCTAGAAAGTTTACACCCCAAACAAAAAACAGAAAAGTATTTATCACACCACCATGTCTATGACTATTTTACTTGGCCTTATCTGTTTTTACCTGTTAGTGATGGTAATGTTAGTGTTCCTCATGGCGAGCAGGAGTGCAGCCACGGCCCATAGGAACTCCGAGATCCAGTCTGGAGTCAGTAAACAGCCAGAGGTTTGTAAACAAGCCACCAGGTCCTGAACATCCTTCACCCTATCTGCAAGGATCAGCATCAGGGTCATGACGGACCAAGGGTTTGGGTCCTACAACACATGATGATAGTTCATTTACAGTCATAATATCTAACAGTTTAGATAATATATGGACTAAAGTATTGGGACACCTGACCTTTCATGTCATATGTGGTTCTTCTCCAAACTGTTACCACGAAGCTGGAGGCACAGATTTGTGCAGGATCTCTTTGGATGATGTATAATAAAATTTTGCGTGCCCTTGAACTTGAAAACCCAAATCAGTTCCAGCATGTGCACAAATTGAGCTCCATGAAGATATGCTTTACATGGTTTGAAAAGGAAGATCTTGAGTGGGCTACTATAGAGCTTTGATCTCAACCCTACTGAACACCTTTGGGATGAGTTAGAACGCTGACTGCACCCCAGGCCTGTTTACCTCAACATCCTTGTGGCTGATGAACACAAATTTTCACAAGCACACTCCACAATCTAATTAAACATCTCAGAAGAGTGGAGGAAATTATTTGAGCAAATTGAGACTGAATGTGTAAAGTAATGCTTAAAAATCACATACTATACTTATGACCAGGAGTCCGCAAACCTTTGCAGATAGCGTATCATAGCAGTGCTCAATTCTTGAAAGGTATTGGTCAGAATTGTTTGATTAAAGTTCTTTAAAAGCATCTCTGACACTAGTCCAAGTCTCTAATTCTAATACACTAACAAAACTATATGAGCATAAGTATTGGGACACCGGACACGTTTTTTTTTTTTTTTTCTCAAACTGATACAAAAAATGTTCTCTTCACTTAAAATAGGAGACCCAAACCTGTTCCAACATAACAATGCCCCTTTAGTGGCCTGCTATAGAGCTCTAACCTTAACCCTACTGAACACCTTTGGGATGAATGTGAACGCTGACTGCACCCCAGGCCTCCTCACCTCACCTACATCAGTACCGGACATTATGAACACTCTTGTAGGTGAATGAGCACAAATCTCCACTTGCACACTACAAAATCTAGTGGATTTTCTAGTCCTCCCAGAGGAGTGGAAGGAATTAACAGCAAATGGTCATACCGATCTAATGGTCAGGTGTCCACAAACTTTTGTCCATATAGTATCTTATGCACAGATTTTTTAAAAAGTATGACGTGCTTTAGTAAATATAAAAGTGCAAAGAATTTTACTCTCAATGTGCTCTCCAAGAAAAAAAAACAAAAAAAAAAACCCTCTGCTACATACCCCATCAATTGTCTCCATGTCTGGCAGCCGGTGCTTGATGCAGGCCTCTGCCTGGGCGTAGAGCCGATGGCCTTTCAGACACCGTATAACATCTGCCATATTCACCCGTCTGCTGTGCTTAAACTGCGACATGTACCTGCAACAACAGCACACTGGTAAATATATATTTTTTATATAGGCTGCATATTATATATGCAGGGTGTTAGTAAAGTCAGGAACTGATGTAGGTGAGGTGAGGAGGCCTGGGGTGCAGTCAGTGTTCACATTCATCACAAAGGTTTTTAGTAGGGATGAGATCAGAGCTCTATAGCAGGCCACTCAAGATCTTCCTCTCCAAAGCATGTAAACCAGATCTTCAAGGAGCTCACTTTGTGCACAGGGGCATCGCCATGGTGGAACAGTTTCGGTTTCCAAGTTCAAGCGAATGCAAAATGTTATTATCAAATTTACAATTGAGTGCCTCCAGCTTTTGTGGTAACAGTATAGAAAAGAACCACATATAGCAGGAGAGGTCAGGTGACCCAATACTTTTGGCAATATAGTGTAGAGCTCATAGTTGGCTACTCAAGATCTTCCACTCCAACCCATGTTATCCAGATCTGGTTTTGTGCACAAGGGCATTGTCAGGATGGAACAGGTTTGAGTCTCGTAGTTTAAGTAAAAGGAAAATGTCATGCTCCCACATCCAGACATATAATGTTCCATATAGTGTATTCACTATCAGCACAATACCAGTATATGAGTCTGGAGAGGAATGAACTGAATAATAATCATTCGGTATGATGCCCAGAAAATAAGAATTAACACACTGTTTAAACAGTTAAATAAATGATCCAGTGTCACATATAAACAAAAAGCAGTCTTAAAGAAAGTGGATTCCAGTGGATTAGAAAAGCACCACAGCGTTTCATTCGAAGGCCTCTTATGCACTTAACTGCCACACTTTACTTTTAAGAACTTGTTGAAAGACTGAGCAAGAAACAAAGAAACTGAGTGTGGACTGCGTGATTATGATCGAGCAGAAAAAAGGTGAAGGTTAGGAGAAGGTCTTAGGAGAAGGTATGAGGAGAAGGTAAACTTGAATTCCTATATGCTAGTATGATAGAGGGGAGGCAACACGATTGACAGACATTCTTAGATGTAAAATGCACAAGCAGGTTCTAAATCCAAAGAGGACGTCCTACATAATCATTTTTTAAGTAAATTTTTATTAAGCTCATTATTAAGCCTGTATTGATGAAATTTTTTTACTCTGGTCAGGCATAACTTTTCGATCACCTGCGTAATACGGGTCACCTTTCACTCGTGGAACAGTCCTGAACCAATGAGCATTAACAGCATCAGCTTCTTTAGCAATCTGATCTACAGGAGCTCATCTGTTAGATCAGACCACACGGACTAGCCTTCACTCCCCACGTGCATCAATGAGCCTCGGCCGCCCATCACCCTGACAAGAGCTGCAGTTTTGGAGATGCTCTGACCCACTCGCCTAGACATTACAATTTGTCAAAGTCATGCAAATACTTACGCTTACTTATTTTTCCTGCTTCGAACATGTCAACTTTGAGGACAAAATGTTCACCTGCTGCCGAATAAATCCCACCCACTAACAGGTACCATGATGAAGAGATAATCAGTGTAATTCACTTCACCGCTCATAATTTTATAATGTCATAATATTATGCCTGATCTGTGTATTTATTTATTTCAATGGAGAGCAAAAAGGTATGTGGAAAATCTGAAAAAATCATGCACCATAAAGTGGTCTCCTGCTCCTACACAGAAGATAAATAACCTACCTGGTTATTTAGCGAACACATGATTAACCCTGTGATGGTCCAAATGATTTTTTTCTCTCACTCCTGCTTTTCAAGGCAGCTGAACTCTCAGGAGAACTGTCAGAGAAGTTAGAGAAAACTTACCTCACCATGTTTAGCACACAAAGCTCATTCGTCTTGACAATGCCGTTGCCTTCAAGGAGAGCATTCAGCTCCATCAATGCCATCTCCTCCTGCTTCTCATATCTGTAGTAAAACTTCTTCCAGGGTAGAAACTAGAGCAGAAAAACCCTTAATTTAATTCTTTACCAAAAAAGTAGAACATTTAGGAGAATAGATAAAGGAAAGACACCTGGGGATCCATCACAATGTCTCTCCAGTGGCGACACACCAGACTGACATGGCGGAAAAGATCATCCGCCGGGAGCCGAGCAAAAATAATGCTTAGGAGCTCTTCGGGCAAGTCCTGAATGTGTCCCTGGGGCTCCAATAACGCCCGGTTGATTCCCAGCAAGCCGTAATGAGCGTCAGGGAGACTTTGTACATCATACTCATCGTCGTCTTCAACTTCCTCCTTTTCAACGCATCCGACTAGAAAGCTGGAGACAGGTGGAGGAGATGCCCAACTGCTGCATCCTGCTCTTGTCCACTCCTGCTCATTGTCCTTAGTCTTTACCGAACTCGAGCCCATCTCAAACGCCTTATCCTCCTCATCCTCCTCAAACATCTGTTCAGTAATTCCTTCCATGAAATCCATCGCCACTTCCACCTTTTCCTCCTCTTTCATCATCATCGGAAAGTCCGGGGCAGGCGCCGTCCTCACTGCTTTGCCTTTTTGCGGGCTGCTGCTGAGGATTCCAGTGGATGCAAAAAATCCTGTAATTGATGCCTGCTTTCGGCTATTTGACACTTTAAAATAAACAAATAAATAAAGACATAAATAAATAAAGTACATGTACGTTCCTAATTAAAGATAAGATCAATACAATGATCATATTTATACACCTTCAGACAGATCACATCCAGTGAATTAAATATAAAACACACTCCTAAATGGGGGTGGGGGGGTGTTATTAAAAAAAATTTATACTAGGTGTTTTTACAATCACCACAATATACTGGGTCACTTTAATCTGTACTTCTGATAATTACCTTGTCGTCTCCTTTTATTTGGGCTCCTGGGCAGAAGTCCTTTGTTGGGGTTGTTATTGTTGAGGCTGACGGTAAAAGGCTGTGTAACTGCCTGGCTGCCGCTGGTCAATCCACTGCACTCTGCTGCACTCAGGTGCCTTCGCTTGGCCTTTCCTACATCAGCAAAGAAACATCAACAGCATCATCAGCATCATCATCATCAGTGAGACAGCGGGGGTTAAACACCTGCAGCAGTGGTGCAGTTCAACAGGAGTGTTTTATTCCCCATACTCCTCCCAGAGCCCTGCACGTGGACCACAGATACTATTAATCAACCAATGCGTGTTTTTTAACCGTTTAGGGTTACATTATTCTAATTATAGTACAGTACAGTATGATAGAGACCCACTAGCAATGTGACTGAAGCATGACATTAACACACATGTCCCACTACTGCCTGTTTACTCTTCATGTTTACTTAGTTACTTCTAGCACCACAATAAACAATTAAAAAAACTAATAAAACCTTTTGAGGATGTCTCCATAGCCGAAGAAATCTCAAATAAATATAACTTATGAATATTATCCGTAAAACGCTGTCATTTTATGTCCCTCTGTTGCTTTTTGTTGATTTTTTTCTCATTTACATTCAAAACCTAGCTAGCAAAACAACTCTCCCCCGACCGGAAGAGTGCAAACTTCCGGGATCGATCATTTCCGCTTTATAATAAAAGCCTTTATTTTGCCCACACTAATACATACAACGATTAAATTCTGTTTGGATTCATTCAAGTTTTATTTTGACGCAAAACATTTAACAGTTGAATTAAATTAAATGTGTGTATTGTTTTAAGGCATCTTTGTGACTCTGGACAGCTGAAAATGAAAGCACTGTATGGCACTAGTTAGGGGAGGTTTAGGCGAATAGTCCATTGGATTGTCGTACTACTCGACTAGGGATGTGCGATACCACTTATTTTCTTTTCAATCTGATACAAAGCAATTTTAAGAGCAGAGGCGTTTTTGATACCTATATTTTTAAAAGCCGCCAATAAATGACAACTGACTGTCTTATATTGCAATTCTTCAAAATAAAAAAATAATCATTTATTTAAGAACATTATGATTAACAGGGTGTTGACCTGTTTTAATGATGAACAGAGACATTGCAGATGGAAAAATTGTTCCTGTTCATGTGAACAAAATAACAAAATAAATCCCAGGGAGAATTAATATTTTCCAATGTGAGATTCAATCCATTCGATAGAACACCAGCACCAAAAGTATGGATATTTTAAGATCGCTCCAGATGTTCCTATCCTGAACTTCCACTTATCATTTTCCGTATCATAATGTCACGATATTTCCTTTTCCAGAGTTCTGGGTATAATGGCTATACATACAGTGAGGAAAATAAGTATTTGAACACCCTGCTATTTTGCAAGTTCTCCCACTTAGAAATCATGGAGGGGTCTGAAATTGTCATCGTAGGTGCATGTCCACTGTGAGAGAATTAATCTAAAAAAAAAATCCAGAAATCACAATGTATGATTTTTTAACTATTTATTTGTATGATACAGCTGCAAATAAGTATTTGAACACCTGAGAAAGTCAATGTTAATATTTGGTACAGTAGCCTTTGTTTGCAATTACAGAGGTCAAACGTTTCCTGTAGTTTTTCTCCAGGTTTGCACACACTGCAGGAGGGATTTTGGCCCACTCCTCCACACAGATCTTCTCTAGATCAGTCAGGTTTCTGGCCTGTCGCTGAGAAACACGGAGTTTGAGCTCCCTCCAAAGATTCTCTATTGGGTTTAGGTCTGGAGACTGGCTAGGCCACGCCAGAACCTTGATATGCTTCGTACAGAGCCACTCCTTGGTTATCCTGGCTGTGTGCTTCGGGTCATTGTCATGTTGGAAGACCCAGCCTCGACCCATCTTCAATGCTCTAACTGAGGGAAGGAGGTTGTTCCCCAAAATCTCGCAATACATGGCCCTGGTCATCCTCTCCTTAATACAGTGCAGTCGCCCTGTCCCATGTGCAGAAAAACACCCCCAAAGCATGATGCTACCACCCCCATGCTTCACAGTAGAAATGGTGTTCTTGGGATGGTACTCATCAATCTTCTTCCTCCAAACAAGTTTAGTGGAATTATGACCCAAAAGTTCTATTTTGGTCTCATCTGACCACATGACTTTCTCCCATGACTCCTCTGGATCATCCAAATGGTCTTTGGCAAACTTAAGACGTGCCTGGACATGTGCTGGTTTAAGCAGGGGAACCTTCCGTGCCATGCATGATTTCAAACCATGACGTCTTAGTGTATTACCAACAGTAATCTTGGAAACGGTGGTCCCAGCTCTTTTCAGGTCATTGACAGCTCCTCCCGTGTAGTTCTGGGCTGATTTCTTACCTTCCTTAGGATCATTGAGACCCCACGAGGTGAGATCTTGCATGGAGCCCCAGTCCGAGGGAGATTGACAGTCATGTTTAGCTTCTTCCATTTTCTAATGATTGCTCCAACAGTGGACCTTTTTTCACCAAGCTGCTTGGCAATTTCCCCGTAGCCCTTTCCAGCCTTGTGGAGGTGTACAATTTTGTCTCTAGTGTCTTTGGACAGCTCTTTGGTCTTGGCCATGTTAGTAGTTGGATTCTTACTGATTGTATGGGGTGGACAGGTGTCTTTATGCAGCTAACGACCTCAAACAGGTGCATCTAATTTAGGATAATAAATGTAGTGGAGGTGGACATTTTAAAGGCAGACTAACAGGTCTTTGAGGGTCAGAATTCTAGCTGATAGACAGGTGTTCAAATACTTATTTGAAGCTGTATCATACAATTAATAGTCTCACAGTGGACATGCACCTATGATGCCAATTTCAGACCCCTCCATGATTTCTAAGTGGGAGAACTTGCAAAATAGAAGGGTGTTCAAATACTTATTTTCCTCACTGTATATGACACTATTACTTATTGTGCATTTTGTTTGTCTTTTAAGAGCCACTATCCAAATTTGTGTGTGTTTTTGTGTGTATAACACACATACCCTATACTGCCTGTGCAATACGTCCAGTTGCTAATAAATATACCACAGTCAACTGTTAGTGGTATTATAACAAAGTGGAAGCATTTGGGAACGACAGCAACTCAGCCGCCACGTAAAATCACAGATCGGATGCCAAGACATTTTGGACAATTTCATGCTCCCAACTTTGTGGGAACAGGTCAGGGACGTCCTGATAAAATACCTTTGGGATGAATTAGAGTGGAGACTACGATCCAGGCCTTCTCGTCCAGCATCAGTGTCTGACCTCACCAATGCGCTTCTGGAAGACTAGTCACATTTCCCATTAACACAATCCTAAACCTTGTGGAAAGCCTTCCCAGAAGAGTTATAGCTGTTATAGCTGCAAAGGGTGGAACATCATATTAAACCCTATGGATTAGGAATCGAATGTTACTCAAGTTCATTTGCATATGAAGGCAGACAAGCAAATATTTTTGTGTATGTATGTATGTATGGATGTATGGATGGATATTTTTTGATTGCTGTTACTGGATAGTTGCACCACACAACCCTGTTGTTGGTTATTTTCCTATGACATCATTTCTGTTTATTTACATAGCCAATTGTTTTGTTTTGGAAATGAATGAACAGAGTAATCATTGGCATAAGCATCCAAAACAGGATTAACTTACTCAGAAAAGTACAATCTCTGATAATGCTGCTTAAATAAAGAGGCCTACCGAATTAGCCAAATGTTCTCGATTGTACCATGGCTAATAAATCAGACAAAGCCATTTACAGGTCATGAGCAGCAAAGGTAAAAAAATAATACATCTAAATAACAATAATGAAGCCTTTTGTTTAACAATAGGTCTTCTGCATTTCATTAAATGTACAAAGTGTAGTGGTTAATATTTACTACATTGACTACAGGAGTATGTGTGTATTTACATTGATGATGTTCATAATTCACTTCCTACAGCAGCAGTACAGTAATAAATTGGCAACACATGATGCTAAACATTAGCAAATGGTAGCAAATGGTTGTGTGCTATTCTTTTCTTACAAAAGAACACAACTGAGTTTTTCCACTGTTCTTATTTTTGTTAATACTTACAACACGCACATAAATCATAGAGTGAGCAACATTTTTGCGGCTTAATGAGGAAGGGTCTAAAAAGAAAATGGGCCGAATTGTTTTGAGCTACCGGGAAGAGCTTTTTACAACTGCAATGAACAGAAAAGCATCTCAGCAAGAACAAAGCATTAAACCTTAAGGCATATGGGTTACAAGAGCACAAGACCACATCATGATCCACTGCTATCAGCCAAGAACTGAAATCTAAACAATCATCGCTGCACCCTCACAGTTTTACCTAAAATGGACAGTTGAAGATCAGGGCATTTATTTTTCCAGTTTTCATTTATCCAGTTCGATTGATTGCTCAGGATAGTGTCAGATTCCTGTTCTTGTGGTATTTTGCTGTTGTAGCTGATCCACCTCAAGGGTTAAAAAGTCCGATGCATTCCGAGAGTCTTCTTGTTAGTACAGACTCGACTGATCAATCTCAGTAATTATTTAAATTCACCATGGAGACCCTCTGCTAACAGGATGTTTTTTGTTTTATGCACCATTCTGTATGAACACTAGAGAGTGCTGTGTGTAAAAAGACCAGGAGATTAACTGTTTCTGTAATGCTCAAACCAGCCCAGCTAACGCTAACAACCATGCTACAGTTAAAGTCAAAGGTTGGCCATGGTTGGCTCATTAGATATCTGCATAAATAAGCATATCTACAGGGGTTCCTAATAAAGTGTACACAAAATCTGACCTTAAGAGTAAATCTTGTTTTGTCTTTGTTGCTCATTTTAACAACAAAAGCAGTTTTGAAGGTAAAACATTGAGAATTTTATTTCTTGGCTTTTTTTTTATTCATGAGCAGGGATTTAGTCACTTTTTCATGTGGTGTGTGTGAATGGAATCTTCCATCTAATCCTCAGCCATTCACAATTTTACCCCAAAAAAGGCCACTCGTGTATTAATAACATCCTACATTGTCAGTTTTTTTCCATTCGCTAAACTGGAAGGTGATTGTGTGAAGGTGTGTCCATGTGAAGCTGCACGTATGCATCCCCAATGCTCCACTCAGTCGTTGTAAGTCTGTTGAATGTGTGTGTAAGTGGGTGTGTGTGTGATCAGTGCTCAGCTGAGTCAGCAGCTCACACAGTGTTCTCATACGTCTGCAGTATTAATTTAGTATTAAAGAAGTGTGTCTCATCATGTCTCATCATCTTTTTACCACTTCATCTTAAGCAGTGTTTCACAGATGGATGTATGTGTAAGACCAGGAGCTTCAAATTACTACAAAGAGCAGATGATGGTTACAATAAAGACCACATGCCCGCTGCCACAAATGATTATGGTTATTATCTATGATAATCATTATCTATGATAATAACTATAATGTTTGTTATGTCAAGATCACACGAAACATAAGTCGTGATCGCAAGAAAACAAGAAAGAAATTAAGAAAATCATACCGCATTGCCTCTTTTTATTTTCGTAGATTCTCTTGGCAGAATTGACAAACCATTCTTGCTGAAACATCTCCACACCTTTATAGCCTTGCTCTTGCTTGTCTGTTATCAGAAAGCAGAGTTTGTGGATCCTTTGGAATTTCTCCTGGAGACTGAGCATATCAAAAATGATCATTTTTTCCCTTCCTATGTAAAAATTACAACACATTTTTAAATCAGCTCATAATTAAAATTAAAGCGTATAAAGCATCTGTTATAAATTTAATTAAACTTTACTGCACATTTATGTTATTTGGCAAATGTTCTTCTAGCGCACAATCATCTCATTACAACTGAGCATCGGAGGGGTAAAGGAGGCTTTCTGAAATTTGCTCAGTTTTGAACTCTGGGATTTGTGCTTTGGGATTTTGAGTCTTCTCCTGAGAAGTCCAAGATCTTAACCACTGAGCCACCTCTTCACTAATGTGCAAGAAAAAAATGTATTAAAATTGGCTGCCGCGTGGTTAATAAAAAGCTCCTGACTAATCAGAGTGAAGAGTTCAAAAGCTTTTTGGCGTAAGAATAAACATAGGTGTAGAAGGTTTCATCATACAGTCTTATTCCAACAAAAATCTCTGAGCTGACAGAAAATGACTTCTGGACAGGGGTGCTACTGCACATTTGCTGAAGGGTATGCAAGATCATAGTTGGTGCTCCCCTCCCCCTCCTGAAAAATAGGGGTAAATACAAGAATAAATATGCTACATGCTATGGCGCTCCCCCACCACGTGTGGTGCCCATATGCACCACATATACTCCATTTTTGCACCTTTGCTTCTGAAAAAATGGTTTATAAATGCAGATATACATAACTGTTAATATAGCCTTGTGCTTTATCTATCTCTTTTGCCTTAAGTTTAAGTTCAAGTTTATTCCTATAGCGCTTTTCAAAATGGACAAAGCAGCTTAAAGCAGCTTCACAGAACTTAAGAATTCAAATGAATGATGTGTACTTATCCCTAATGAGCAGGCCAGGGGCATTTAAGTAAAATGTTATAATTTTTGTGATTCATTACAGTTACATTTGCACCCATTACAGCTATTCTGAAATTGCTCCTCATGCTTCACGCTTGTAGAACAATTGTTACCTTTGCAATCTGATACAATCGTGTCATAAACCACATTAAACAGTCCCTGAAGCATAAATATACAAAAAAAAGAAAGCCTCTTTGTGTAACCACTATGACAATCAAGAACATCTGAGGCGAAAAACGAAACTCTGACACCAGTCACACGGACCCTCGTACATACAGAATCGTATATATAGGGTGAATTGTTCAGTGAGGCTTCTCGTATTCACTTCCCACCAGTCACGTCCCGTCTCACAGGAATGTGTAACTGAATCTCTCTGATCCAAACTGATTAGGATTCATTCTTGAGTGTGCAGGGTCACGATGGAGATATGTTTGGATGCATGAGTGCATTGGATACGCCGATCATATGTCATTATGCCTGCTTTTAGAGGTGTTCATGTCTCTAATAATAGGACATAAATAGACAAAGAGCATGTGACTTGTGGGTGATTCCATGATAAGGCACAATTTTTAGCCTTTATAAGTCGCATGAATCTAAAAAAAACTTATTCTCATCAGGTAAACAATTGGGCTCTTAGATCTGTAGAAAAAAGTTTTACACTTAATTTGGTTAATTATTATTCATTCATTCTCATATTCAATTCAAGGAAATGTAATGCCATTTCATTTCTGTAGTGCTTTTGGATAATGGACAGAAATATACGGATATACACTATATGTGCAGTATTGGGACACCTGACATTTGTGTGGTATAATACAATTTTGCCTTCACTTGAACTCCATGAAGATATGGTTTACATGGTCTGGAGAGGAAGATCTTGAGTGGCCTGCTATAGAGTTCTGACATCAACCCTACTGAACAGCTTTGGGATGAATGACCCTTCGTGCTCTGGACATGACCTCTTTTAACTCCGCCCTTCTGGGAGGTGCTACAGAAGTTTGTTTACTAAAACTGCCAGACACAGGAACAGTTTCCTTCCCCAGGCAATCACCCTCATTAAAAACTTACCATAATTATATACATTATCATTATCATCCGTATACACACTTTATGCACATTACTGATCTGTCATATACACTGTATTCCTATTTAATACTCATACTGTCTACATTGTCTTACATTGTCTGTACTGTCTCATATAGTCTGTTTTTTCTTGTCTTTTCTGTTTTGTCTTGTATAGTCCAAGCAAAATGTACAGTGTTATTTATGTCTGTACTTTTGAAAGTCACTAACAGCTGGCACCAAATTCGATGTGTGTATCAACACACTTGGCCAATAAACCTGATTCTGATTCTGATTCTGATTGCAACCTCCTTACCCTACATCAGTACTTGACTTTACTTACACTCTTGTGGCTGAAGAACACAAATGTCCAAAATACACTCCAAAATCTAGTAAAACAGCTTCCCAGAAGAGTGGAGGGAATTATAAGAGCAAATTGGGACTAAATGTGGAATACAATATGCTCAAAAAGCACATACGGTATTTATTACCAGGTGTATATACACTATATTGCCTAGGTGTCCGCAAACTAGGCAATATAGTGTATATACAGAAATATACATATCTCAGATATACATTTATCCCTAATGAGCAACCCAGAGGTGACTATGACATTTAAAAAAACTCCAGCAGAGTTCAATGAGGAAGACCAGCCTCAAAAGGAAAGCCATCTTCAACAGGGTCACACCATTATTGCGATCTTGTCACCTTCTTCTCTCCGGATCTGCATTATGTCCCAATCTTCTTCTTCTTTCGGCTGCTCCCATTAGGGGTCGCCACAGTGGATCATCCGTCTCTGCATTATGTCCCACTACTGGATGGAAACCACTCGTTGCTGATGAGAATAGTTCCACGAACATTCTAAAGATATATGAAAATATATTTACTGTAATTAGTATAAACAGTTTGCTACAATGTTTTAGGTTACAATTGCCACAAACAGTTTTCACCATCAGTGAACAGTAGATAACCTCAACAATGATTGAACTATAATAAATGTGTATTCTGTATCACCCAGATGACGATGGGTTCCTTTCAGAGTCTGGTTTCTCTCAAGGTGTCTTCTTCACTACTGTTGCCATTAGTTCGGTCCTTAGATACAAATTTAGGGACTAAAGTATGGAAAATTATATTTGTAATTTCTTTATTATTTCTGTACAGCTGCATTAAGACAATGTCCTTTGTTAAAAGAGCTAACTGAATAACAAGAACATGATATTTTTCTTCTTATAACTTCCCAAAAAAGTTGAATGAAGAAACCTCTTGTTAAGGATGTGAGTAAATATTCGCAGGTGTCAGGATTCATTCAAGTACATATTTTTCATTTCCTGTAATGGACAACACTTAATGACAAAATATGAAAGTAAAGCATGAAATTCAATATGGTTTTAAATCATTTTCCAAACATTTTGGTATTTATATATAAGTATTTATATAAGTCTAGGTATTTTGGCTTGAGATAAAATGCAGTTTTTAAGTTTTGTTCTTGGTTATTTATTCAAAACAGGCACAAAGGTTGTGTGTAAGACAATGTATTTTATCCTACATACATATTTATAACTGAGTGAGAAAGAAACATCACCCCGATCATATAACCACCCATGTAGATTGAATTTCTTGCTGTGTTGGTTCGATAAAGCCGTTATTGTATAGACCTTGTTACTTCAGTGCTTACAGGAATCCTGAAACCTTTTCTTTACTGAGAAAAGAACAGAAAACTCCTTGATTAAAACTCGCTCGCTATGGGAGCTGATGGGCAGCTGGTGAACTCTTTCGATAATATGCAGAACTTGAACTTTTGTAAACTGCATCAATGAATGAATTTCCAGTCAAGACTCATGAATTCCTCTTCTGAATGATTGTTTTCTAGCTTTTTGTGTTGCGGCTCCCACGACAATGAGTTCCACATTGGCCTGTTTGGTTCCTGCTTTGCTTTTGGTCTCCGCCTTTTCCTCATAACTGCTTAGTTTCCATGATTTGTGTTATTTTGTTCATTGTTTCGCCGATTTCTTTGTCTATTTAAACCCTTTGGCTTTTCCAAAATCCCTTTTGTGTTTGCCTTGCACCTGTTCTTGTTGTTTATAAAAACCCACTGTTATTGTAGCCTGGAATTATTTATCTCTAACCCACATGTCTATGTCCATATCCAGCACAATTTGATGTTTAGCCTGCTTTAATACTGACCTGATTTAACCCATCAGTTAATTAGACAAAAAAAAAATTATTTACCCATTTTTTATACCTTCCTTTATCTTCATCCACAAGGACTGGAACTGGGGATCGTTGCCAATGGTTTAATAGAAAGGTACTTTTTACTTGTCACATGTACATTATAACACTGTGAAATTCTTTCTATGCATATCGAAGCAATGTTAGGGAACTGGGGTCAGAGCGCATGGTCAGCCATGATACAGCACCCTGGAGCACAGAGGGTTAATTGCATTGCTCAAGGGCCACAAGAGTTTTAGCCTGGCAATACCAAGGCTTGAACCCCAAACCAGTAACCCAGAGCCTTAAATACTACTCCTAATTTATGATGATAATTTGTGATCATGTAATAATTTGCTAACATGGTACAAACCCAAAGTAGGAGGACATAAACGGCAGAAACGTACGTGAGGGGCGTTGTAAAGGAACAAGTCTAAACAAAACCAGGTTTTGCCAGACTCTCTTTGACTGCTCTATTCACTGTGTAAATATCGATGAGTACTCTGAATAAAAATTAATCATTGGTTTAATAAATTTGCCAAAAACAGATAATTACTTGTAATTACAATTACTTATAATAAAATAAATCATTTACTAACTACTTTTAGTCCTGTACTCAACGAAAGCATGTAAGTATGAGGCTAAAACACAAAGTATAAACTTTATTTAATTCGCTGGGTAAATGTAATATTATTTTGCTCTCTAACCTACAAAATATAACTATAGTTTACTCCAACTATATTGGGGGTATGTTACTTTAAATTGGTTTGCACATTAAACTGGCTTAAATTAGGGTTTATTGAATTTTGGGTTTATAATCAAAAGTTATAATATTATGAAACATTATGAAAAATCAGGTGTTTCAGTAATTTTGGATCACCCTTTTGGTGTTTCTTAATTATGTCTATGTTTTGTGTGTGTGTGTGTAAAGGTTTGTTAATAGTCACTGCGGGTTTTGCCAGTTCAGACTTTATGAACCTTGGCAGGGAATGAACAGTTGTCCATTCATTGGAACAAGAGCTGAGTTTGCAGAATGCTCCTTGAAAATGGTGAGCTGTTAGCTAACTGAGGTTGTTGGCCTGCTGGTTTTATGCTTTTAGCCTGGTGAGCAGGAATAACATTCATGAAACTTTTCAGGTAGGCCTGAGCCCCATCACCGTACAGAGAAAGCGCTGGTTAAAGTGGTAAATGACATATTAATGACCTTGCCGACGAACAGGTTTGTGTCTTTTTGCTTTTGTTGCTTGACCTGAGTGCCGCTTTTGATGATATAGACTGGAAAATGTTGTTGGAGTCAAGGGAGTGTCTCTCTCTTTCTCTCTCTCTCTCTCTCTCTCTCTCTCTCTCTCTCTCTCTCTCTCTCTCTCTCTTTCTCTCTCTCTCCTAGCTCAGGTATAAAATGTCTTATCATCAAATGTTGATGTTAATGGTGATATCACTATGCATACTAAAGAAAAGTTTGTAGTTCCACAAAGATCTATTTTATACTTTAAATATTCTTCCTCTATGTAAAATTATTTATAAATGTGATATTAGCTTCCATTCTATACTAATAGACACATAGTAAAGCTTGATGATAAATGCTAGCTTAACAAAGTTGAGGAATGTTTAAAAGTCATTAAGCACTGGATGTTCCTCGTCAATTTGGACAGGATTGAAATACGATGTTGTATCAAAAAGTTTCCAGACTAATGGTGCTATTCTGGCAACGTGTGTTACCACGTCCGCAATTTCATCATGGACAGCAAGTTAGAACAAGGAGCAAATGTAAAAGTCTGCATAAAACTGGGCAAATCTGCCTCAGAGACGTTTGACATGCGTCGGTGCTGCAATGAGCCGTTCCAGGTGTTTCAAGTGGCACGCAAGCTTCAAGAGCGGAATAACGTCACCAGAAGATGACACGAAATCAGGAAGATCTTCAATGTGCTCAACCCCCAAAAATGTCGAAACCATTCGGCAACTTGTGCATGATGATTGTCGGAGAACAATCCATATGATCTCACTTCTGCACCCACCCTCCTCGCCAAATTTGGAAAATGCAGCTCAAAGGCCGCCATTTTGACACCATTGTGGAGATCCAGGAATCGCAGAAGGTGCTTGACCCACTTCGCAAAAAAGACTTCCAGGACACATTCCAGAGGTGGTGGGAATGCTGGGAGCTTTGTATTGCTGAGCAAGGGGACTATTTTGAAGGTGATAGTGTGTAAACTTAGATAAATAAAGTACTTTCTTGTAAAAAGGAGCTAGTCTCGAGGATTTTTGATACCACCTTATACTTCTATCAACTTTCTGATTGTGTAGTACATCATGTGCAGCTGTAGAAGACTCCTGTATGACTACTGTCTCTCATGTAAATAATCTTACTAGATTAACCTTTGTTTTTAGAAATGTTGTCAAGTTAAGAAATATAATTCTGTTACAATATTCAAAAAAGCTAGATAGCACATATATAGATGATCAGATGTGGTATACATAAGTTGGAGTGGAAGATCTTAAGTAGCCAGAGCTCTGGTACTCAGCGCTGATAGTAAATACACTATATGGAAAACACCTCCTGATATTTTCAGCAATATGTGGTTCTTCACCAAACTGTAACCACAAAATTGGATACACACAGTTGTACTATAGGATGTCAATGGACGTGGGAGCATGACATTTTCCCTTCACTTGAACTAGGAGACCGAAACCTGCTCCAGGAAGGTAATGCTCCTGTGCAGGAAGTCAGCATCATGAAGATATACTTTGCATGGGTTGGAGTGGAAGATCTCTTGCTCAAGAGTTCTGTCCTCAACCCTGTTAAAAACCTTTGTGATGAATGTGAGCACTGACTGCACCCCAGGCCTCCTTACCTCACCTACATCAGGACCTGGCTTTACTAACACCCTTGTGGCTGAATGAGCACAAATCTCCACTTGCACACACCAAAATATAGTGGAACATCTTCCCAGAGTAGTGGAGGTTACTATAACAGCAAATAATGGCAAAGTTATGATCACTATCATAACATTGTACATTTGTAATATATGTCTTTTCTCTTTTTTTGTTTTTTTTAAATTGTTCTTAATTTATGTCAAGGCTGCTTGGATGATTCAGGAGTCAGAATTTGATTGTATTATGTAACAGACTGTTTCCTCTACATATAACAAAAAACTCTTGACATCTTTTGAATCTTCAAAAAATTTAAATGTGGAATGGGATGTTCACAAAGCACATACAAATCCTATTGGCAGGTGTCCACAAACTTTTGTCCAAATAGTGTATATATATAAATCAAGAATTCAGATGTGTTGATAGATGATATCTATTATTGATGTGCTAAAAAATCAACCACCTTTGATAACAAATTCTCTAATAGTGAAAGACCTAAGATGAAAATCAGACAGACTAAGGATTATTTGTTACGTATGCGATGATTATAAAAGGAAGGTAGTTTAACATCACTCCATTCAGCATTACTGGGGTTTTTTCTCCTTTCAAGGAACTGATGTTGTGTTTGAAAAGACCCACAAAGTTCCTTTGTAATGTTGTTTTGTAATGACTTATACCCATCCATCCATCCATCCATCTTCTCCCGCTTATCCGATGCCGGGTCGCGGGGGCAGCAGTCTAAGCAAAGATGCCCAGACTTCCCTCTCCCTAGACACTTCTTCCAGCTCTTCCGGGGGGACACCAAGGCGTTCCCAGGCCAGCCGGGAGACATAGTCTCTCCAGCGTGTCCTAGGTCTTCCCCGGGGTCTCCTCCCAGTGGGACGCACCCGGAACACCTTCCCAGGAAGGCGTCCAGGAGGCATCCGGAACAGATGCCCGAGCCACCTCAGCTGACCCCTCTCGATGTGGAGGAGCAGCGGATCTACTCCGAGCTCCTCCCGAGTGACTAAGCTTCTCACCCTATCTCTAAGGGATCGCCCAGCCACCCTGCGGAGGAAGCACATTTCGGCCGCCTGTATCCGGGATCTTGTCCTTTCGGTCATGACCCAGAGCTCATGACCATAGGTGAGAGTAGGAACGTAGATTGACCGGTAAATCGAAAGTTTCGCCTTGCGGCTCAGCTCCTTCTTCACCACGACAGACCGGTACATCGACCGCATTACTGCAGAAGCTGCACCGATCCGTCTGTCAATCTCCCGTTCCACCCTTCCCTCACTCGTGAACAAAACCCCAAGATACTTAAACTCCTCCACTTGCGGCAGGAACTCCCCACCAACCTGAAGTGGGCAAGCCACCCTTTTCCGACTGAGGACCATGGCCTCGGATTTGGAGGTGCTGATTCTCATCCCAGCCGCTTCACACTCGGCTGCAAACCGTCCCAGTGCATGCTGAAGGTCCTGGTCTGATGAAGCCAACACGACAACATCATCTGCAAAGAGCAAAGACGAAATCGTGTCGTCACCAAACCGGACACCCTCCGACCCCTGGCTGCGCCTAGAAATTCTGTCCATAAAAATTATGAACAGAACCGGTGACAAAGGGCAGCCCTGCCGGAGTCCAACATGCACCGGGAACAAGTCTGACTTACTGCCGGCAATGCGAACCAAGCTCCTGCTTCGGTCATACAGGGACCGGACAGCCCTTAGTAAAGGGCCCCCGACCCCATACTCCCGGAGCACCCTCCACAGGCCGCCGCGAGGGACACAGTCGAATGCCTTTTCCAAATCCACAAAGCACATGTGGACTGGTTGGGCAAACTCCCATGAACCCTCCAGCACCCTGTAGAGGGTATAGAGCTGGTCCAGTGTTCCACGGCCTGGACGAAAACCACATTGTTCCTCCTGAATCCGAGGTTCTACTATCGGCCGTATTCTCCTCTCCAGTACCCTGGCATAGACTTTCCCAGGTAGGCTGAGAAGTGTGATCCCCCTATAGTTGGAACACACCCTCCGGTCCCCCTTCTTAAAAGAGGGACCACCACCCCGGTCTGCCATTCCAGAGGCACTGTCCCCGACCGCCACGCGATGCTGCAGAGGCGTGTCAGCCAAGACAGCCCCACAACATCCAGAGACTTGAGGTACTCAGGGCGGATCTCATCCACCCCCGGTGCCCTGCCACCGAGGAGTTTCTTTACTACCTCGGTGACTTCAGCTTGGGTGATGGACGAGTCCGCCTCTGAGCCCTCAGCCTCTGCTTCCTCAATGGAAGACGTGACGGCGGGATTGAGGAGATCCTCGAAGTATTCCTTCCACCGTCCAACGACATCCCCAGTTGAGGTCAACAGCTCCCCACCTCTACTGTAAACAGCATTGGTGGGGCACTGCTTTCCCCTTCTGAGGCGCCGGACGGTTTGCCAGAATCTCTTCGAGGCCAGCCGATAGTCCTTCTCCATGGCCTCACCGAGCTCCTCCCAGGCCCGAGTTTTTGCCTCGATAACCACCCGGGCTGCAGTTCGCTTGGCCTGCCGGTACCCGTCAGCTGCCTCAGGAGTCCCACAAGCCAACCAGGCCAGGAAGGACTCCTTCTTCAGCTTGACGGCATCCCTTACTTCCGGTTTCCACCACCGGGTTCGGGGATTGCCGCCTCGACAGGCACCGGAGACCTTACTGCCACAGCTCCGAGCGGCCGCTTCGACAATGGAGGTGGAGAACATGGTCCACTCGGACTCAATATCTCCGGCCTCCCTCGGGATCTGGTCAAAGCTCTGCCGGAGGTGGGAGTTGAAGATCTCTCTGACAGGAGGCTCGGCCAAACGTTCCCAGCAGACCCTCACAGTACGCTTGGGTCTGCCGAGTCTGTCCAGCTTCCTCCCCCGCCATCGGATCCAACTCACCACCAGGTGGTGATCAGTTGACAGCTCCGCCCCTCTCTTTACCCAAGTGTCCAAGACATACGGCCGCAGGTCAGATAAAACGACCACAAAGTCGATCATCGACCTGCGGCCTAGGGTGTCCTGGTGCCACGTGTACTGATGGACACCCTTATGCTTGAACATGGTGTTCGTTATGGACAAACTGTAACTAGCACAGAAGTCCAATAACTGAACACCGCTCGGGTTCAGATCAGGGGGGCCGTTCCTCCCAATCACGCCCCTCCAGGTGTCACTGTCGCTGCCCACGTGTGCATTGAAGTCTCCTAGTAGAACGACGGAGTCCCCAGTCGGAGCACTGTCCAGCACCCCTCCCAGAGACCCCAAGAAGGCCGGGTACTCTATACTGCCGTTTGGCCCGTAGGCACACACGACAGTGAGAGACCTATCCCCGACCCGTAGGCGCAGGGAAACGACCCTCTCGTTCACCGGGGTAAACTCCAACACATGGCGGCTGAGCTGGGGGGCTATAAGCAAACCCACACCAGCCCGACGCCTTTCACCATGGGCAGCTCCAGAGTTGTAAAGAGTCCATCCTCTCTCGAGGAGTGTGGTTCCAGAGCCCAGGCCGTGCGTAGAGGTGATCCCGACTATCTCTAGTCGGAACCTCTCAACCTCACGCACAATCTCAGGCTCCTTCCCTGCCAGCGAGGTGACATTCCACGTCCCTAGAGCTAGCTTCCGTGTCCAGGGATCGGGTTGTCGAGGCCTCCACCTTCGACTGCTGCCCGATCCTCTTAGCACCGGCCCCTTACGGTCCCTCCTGCAGGTGGTGAGCCCACTGGAAGGCGGCCCCACGTCGCTCCTTCGGGCTGAGCCCGGCCGGACCCTGTGGGGGAAGGCCCGGCCACCAGGCGCTCGCATACGAGCCCCAACCCCGGGCCTGGCTCCAGGGTGGGGCCCCGGCTGCGCCATACCGGGCGACGTCACGGTCCCTGATGTAGTATCTCTCATAAGGGGTTTTGAACCGCTCTTAGTCTGACCCGTCGCCCGTCACCCGCTGACTTATACCCCACATCCGTTAACAAATGAGCTATTTCCTCATTTTTGTTTTTAATTCTCTCAATAAACATCCTTATCACTTTAACACAAGCCTAAACCGGAATCCTTGCTGTATGGGTGTTAATTCTGGGTGATCTGTGATAAAAATCCTTTTTTTAGTTGATTTCCCATAAACGAAACTCAGTGAAAACCAGATCTGCCTCATGACAAGCCGAATAAAACAAGATTCGGATTGTTCTGCTTTTTACCTGTTTGATATGGGATTTTGCAAGGTGCTCTGAAAAAAAACAAAAAAAAACTACCCTGATAGTTATGGAACACTGACCATCTGTTACACTCATCATGCCCACTGAGATCATGCCTGAATGCTTAAGGGCCCCCAGACACTGAATACGATGATCCATTTATGAAATGTGGTGTGTCATAGTGCGTGTCTCATGTGTGAAATACTGGATCTGGGTTTTTTTCTTATAAAGCATGTAACCTGGTAACCTGGATTTTATGTTACCGTTTAGTCAAAAGCAGACAAATTTAGACATTCTTGAATGATGCAATCACAGCTTGGCATTACTCATCAGCTGATCAGAGAGACAGTGTCAGGTGACTCAGGAACTTGGCAGGGTCAGTTTACAAATGTTACGTTGTGTTTGAACAGCAATACTGTACACATTGCAGATGAAGGACGCTAACACTTTCACAATGTTTTGTAAACAGTGGATCAAATCTTTTTTATAAAATAAAGCAGAACAAATTAGCAGGTTTCTATTATAACTATGAGGTGTTATACACCATATATTAAAAAATCCCATTCCACATTTAGTCCCTATTTGCTGTTATAATGACCTCACCTCCACTCTTCTGGGAAGAGGTTCCTCTTGATTTTGGAGTGTACTTTTGGAGACTTGTGTTGAAGTGTTTATGTAAAGTCAGGTACTGATGTAGGTGAGGTGAGGAGGCCTGGGATACAGTCAGCTTTCCAATTTGTCCCAAAGGTTTACAATAGGGTTGAGGTCAGAGCTCTATAGTACGCTACACAAGATCTTTCCCTCCAACTCATGTAAAGCATATCTTCATAAAGCTCTCTTCAACACAGGATTTGGTTGTCGTAAAATGTACCCTTTACCACATCTAAAGACATGCCATACAGATATGCACCTCCAGTTTGATACTTTCCAATATTCGTTTACTACCTAGACACGGGATTCATTTTCAGAGAAGATTACGCATTTTGAATTATGTGTCTGAGAATTTTGTGTTTTCTGAACAATGAACAAACTTTAACCTGATGAGACAACGTTTTTGCAGCTTATCGACTCACGCTTGCTCACATTCAGTAAGCACTTTATCCTTCTCAGAGTTGCGTTGCATCTAAAGCGTATCCTAGGAACACTGGGAGTGAGGCAGGCATACATCCTAGATGAGACATCAGTTCATCACAGCGTTGTATAAATGAGATAAATGTAAGTCGCTCTGGATAAGTGCCTCTGCCAGATACAGTAAATGTAAATACAGTTAGCACAATTAGTGGTTAAAATGTTAGACTTCTGATCATAAGGTTGTGAGTTCAAATCCCAGCACCACCAAGTTGCCACTGATGGGCCCTTTAGCATGGCCCTTAACCCTCAACCGCTCAGTTGTATAAATGAGATTACTCAAAGTCGCTCTGTATAAAAGAGTCTGTCAAATTCCAAAAATGTAAATGAATAAAAAGGCTACAATTCTCACCATTCACAGTTACTACTCTCATTACACACTCAGATAAACAGAAATAAAACTCTCCAGCTTTATTATATATGAGTTTTGTTATTAATTAATGTGTTATGAAAGCTACGAATGAACGAATGTTATGAAATGGCTGATTCTGATTGAATGTATGATTTTAATGGTATTTGAGGAAAACGTTGTTTCATCTCACTGTGTACTTTATCAAACTTATATGGTTGAAATGGAAATTACCAGACCACTTGGTTATTAAACAATTTAACACATGCAGAGGTTATTTTATATGACCTTATCTGACTACATGGAAATTCCCTGTCATTAGGATGTCAAACATTTGTGTTCCCCTGCACATTATCACTGCACCACTCGGGCAAATATTAGCTGTAGGTCCATAAGCAAGGCAGTACACCCCCTGTTCCTCCTCCCCCTCATGTGTATTTTTTTCCATGTTGGCAGTGGAAAGTCGTGTGATCGTGTGACTCTGCAGCTAGTCACTCATTAATCCTGCCCAAACCGGCTGAGACGTCACGTCCCTCCTGCTATATACACACATGGATGTAAGTGGTTTGCTTTCCAGCTCACTGACTTACAACCATAAAATATTTCTAGGTTTGATGGTGAACTTCATCCTGGGTTTAAAAATGGACATCACCAGTGTGATTTTAGAATCAGACTTTCAAGTTTATTGTCCTGGACTGAAACAAGGCATAGGAAACAAGGCACTAATACAACATGATTACAACTAACACAACTAAATGACCACGTATAGAAGACATTACACAATGGCCTGAGACAGAAAGTGACATAAGAAAGTGATTGTCCATTTGTTTATAGAAGCAAATTGCACATGGGTATAATATTTCATGACAAAGACAGCCAAAGTAACACATAACACACCTAGACACAATTAGATGCCATGGCATAAAGAGCATTATACAAAAATCCCTGAGACAGAAAGAGATATTATAATGTAGTGATTGTCCAGTTAGTAAGACGGAGAAGAGACGGATGGAGGGTAAAATATGTATAATAAAAATAACCAGTGGTGGACAGTAATGAAGTAAATGTAATCCATTACTGTACTTAAGTAGCTTTTTTTGCGTATCTGTACTTTACTGAAGTATTTCTATTAGGAGTTTTACTTTAATTTCACTACATTTCAAAGTCAAATATTTGATTACATTTTGCAAAATCAGTCCTTAGAGTCTTCATAAACTGAGTCGAAGTTTACTTTTACTGAAGTCATTATTACTGAGTGTATCTCTACTTGAAGTAAATGGTTTGTGTACTTCGTCCACCACCGAAAATAACATTGCATGAGTACGGGGTGTAAAATATTTCAGTAAATGTACTTTGTTACTGTACTTAAGTAGTTTTTAGCTACTTTTTAGTTTGACTGAGTATCAGAGATATAGGAACTTTTACTCTCTACTCAACTACATTTATGATTCAATATATGTACTTTTTACTCCTATATTTTAATTGACAGTTACCAATTACATTTTACAATCAGTCAGTCAGCTCTAAATATTCTTTTTTACTAGATTGAAAATGATTTACTGTCATTTTATTTTTGTCTATTGATGATACATTTTAAAAAAATTGCTTTACTGCTTTTTTTCAATCTTCATTTTATTTTTGTATGGTTAAGAAGTTGTTGTGTTGGTTAATGCAGTGGTGAGGTGTACAATTTAATTTGTATTTTAGGAAATAAAACCTCATAAATCAGCTGGTTTTGGTTTTTCACTAACATGCGTCTTGGTTTTGAGGAATATTGTATCTTTGAGCTTACGTTTAAAATGTCATATAAGTCTTTTACTTAAGTCATATTGGAATTGGTAACTTTTAACTTGTAATGGAGTAAGTTTTGCAGTAAGGTATTGATACTTTTACTCAAGCATGATTTTCAGAGAGGGGGAGTGGTGGCTCCAGCGGTTAAGGCGCTGGGTTGTTGATCGGAAGGTCTGGGGTTCAAGTCCCGGTATCGCCAAGCTGCCACTCTTGGGCCCTTGAGCAAGGCCCTTAACCCTCTATGCTCCGGGGGTCCCTTACGAGAGAAATATCAAGGTCCGTGATGTCGGAGTGACGTGGGGCCGCCTTCCCGTGGGCTCACCACCTGCAGGAGGGACCGTAAGGGAGGGTGCTGTGAGGATTGGGCAGCAGTCAAAGGCGGGGGCCTGCTTAGACTGCTGCCCCCGCGACCCGAATTACGGATAAGCGGGAGAAAATGAATGATTTTCAGATACTCTTTACACCTCTGAGTATGATTAGTATTATATTGCACAAATTATAGGGGAGAGAGAAAGTTTAGTGTGTAGTTTGGGGTCATGGGAGACTGTTTAGAATCCTTGTGTTTTTTATGTTGGATAATTAGTTGTGACCAAGCATTTTGTAAGTGTTTTCTCAGCTGCATTTCTAGTATAGGTGCGTTCAAATGTCCTCTAACGAGGTTTCCAGCACCGAATCTCTTCCTGTGGTGTCTTTAAAGGCTGGAGACAGATTTTAAAGGTTTATGTACATTCCTCAATGAAAAGCATTGTGAGCTTCTATAAAGTCGTAGCTTTGTGGTGAATCGTTGGGATTCTATGGTGTGTACGGTGGGTACAGAAAGTCTTCAGGCTTCTTCAGTATTTGCACATTTCGTTGTGTTATAGTAGGTTCTTTTTTGGCATTAATCTACACAAGATAATCTATAATGAGGAATTTTTGCTAATTTTTTAAAAGCAAAAACTGGAAAAAAAAAAGGAAATCCTTAGGTAAAATGTTCCTAGAGTGCACCTGTGGCAAATCAACTGCATCAATCAAGGCTACATCATAGTGAATTGGAAAATGTCCAGATCAAGACCATTCCAAACTCAGTAACTGGTCAAAAAGCACCTTGGTACAAAGCAGGCCAAGAATCCAGTTACCACCCTATCAGGGCTTCTTTGCAGAGATCTCAGAAATACTCCAGTATTTCTTCATTATTCAGCAATGCTTTAATGGAAGTTTGTAAAAGAAAGGACACTGTTAGATAAAGGACATATTATAAAATGTTTGAATGACTGAAAGCATGAGTAAAAATCATTCTATAGTTTGATAAGACAAAATCTTAACATTTTATGCTGAACTCCATGTGTAATGTCTGAAAAGAACTGCTGCTAATATACTTGCCAGAGTAAAGCATGATGGTGGTAGCATCATCATATCTGGGTGCTTCTCAGTTACATACATTTATTTAAGTAATTTCTAAACCCACAATAGACTTCAGTGCTTCTTTCATACTACTATGACTACTACTACTACTATTACTACTACTAATAATAATATTATTAATATGAAATATTGACTTTAGAATGGAATTATGTTTTCCATCATTATATAAGAATTACCCATAATTGGAAGCATAATCTCTCTGTTTTTCTCTCACTCTCTATCCTAGTAGAGAATTGTTCATGATCATACATTTAAATTTTCTTTCATTTGACCACCATAAATAATAAACAGTACATTTATTTTGAAACTTCACAAACATTAGACACTGCATTTCTGAAACACCTTTACGCTTTTTCCCTCTGTAGGAGTAGAAGGGGTGATTTGACAACATGCCCACCTTATTTAGACTTTAAGACTTGTTATTACGGTCCTATATATGTAGTAACTTTTCATTAATTAACTTTTATTTCAAGTGATTGACTTTCTAAGGAACTGTTCTGCAAGTACTAAATGAAAACGGAGACAGCGAACTTGATCATACTACAGTGAAATGCTTTATTATTTGCACAAAATGAACATCATAAAGTATAAAACACTGTAACTACACGAAGGCTTTTTCTTCATAGACACTCATTCTCCTATGCGAAAGATAAATAACTATTTCACATACAAATGCATAAATACATGACTTAAATAGCAGAACTAATAATAATAATAATAATAATAATATTCACAAAGTGTACACATACATAAGAGTGACGTTTTTCACCAAGTTCATACACACTTAACACAATGATGCACTTAACACATATAAAGTTTCATTCAGTTACATCAGGTTTAAGGTTCAAGTTCATGACATGAAAACAGATTTCTGCTATAAAGTGCTTCGTGTTATTTTTATTTATTTTTTCGCTTTAAATACTTAAAAACTGACCTCATCGCAATACAGTGAGACATGCGTGTTTAAAGTGTGGCCGTGGCCTGAACCTAACGGACATCAACCGATAACCTTTTTCATAGTCCTGCAAGATTCAGGGCAAAGGTCCCCAAAATACGCTAGTATGACAGGCACGTTGTTTTTTAGACGCACACGAGTGGAATGATCGACGTCAGGCGGTGACACAGCAAATATGCCTAAACCTCCACATCACTACAAGTCTTACAGCTAGTTGTCAATGTTAAATAAATATACACAACAAACACCACCAAAAAGTGAATAACAAAAACAATGGACAGAACTCTCACAGCCTGGCTTCTTCGTTAAAAAAGCTACAGATTCACCAAGTTCTCAGCATTTTTAAAAGCATGTTTAATGATCAGTGAGAACAGGAGGAAGATCGATTACAGCAAGAGTGAGCAGAGTTCATGTGCCTTTAAAACACATTCAGGATTCAAAAACGTACAGAATTAGCATATAGCCCTTCCAACTTAAATATACACTTAAATATTACAGGCAGATTGGAAAGCAGCAAATTACAGTGTGATTCAAATGAAGAGAATTTAAATAAACGTCAAGTATCGTCAGGTTTTAAATAAATCGGCGGCTTTTAGGAATGATCGCAGGATGAATTTCACTGTAAAAATGGTTCGACGTAAGCACTTTACATTACCGAAAGAGCGGATATACGTGTTAATGAGTCGACCTGACAGGAGAGGAATAGTTCGTATACGTTGAAAGAAAAAACGTTGTCTAGACGGGTTGGATTTTCTCAGCAGGTTCCTTGACTTGCACACATTTGGCTTTTGAGATTACTTTGGTTATTTTAACATGGTGCTTTTTTTAACGTGGCTTTAAACAACAGGCCATTTTCAGGTCTGGTCTGTTTATTCCTGTAAGGCACAGACAGAGTAATTTGGGGGTTTTGAGAGACAATCGTTATGTGCAATAAAAAAAGGACCTATAACAAGCGTTTCGAGCGTTTCTGGCACTTTTACTGAGTGTCATTGCAGATCTGGCACTCTCGCCTCACATTTTGCTAGAACTGTAGTCTTATAAATAGTGCAACGATAGAAATGCTCATTTTCTTCATTTTAAGACTTTGTGATAACCTTTTGGTCCATATAGTGTATATGGCTGGCTGTGCATGGTTTTGCCTTTTTCATTCATTATATTGTGTTTAAATGAGCAATTCAATCCAAGAATGATGTAAATTTTCACTTTAAATTACACTATGACATCAGCAAAGCTCGATCAGTGTCTGTCCAAACGTGTTTCAATCACCTGTTAGGAAACACTGTGGGATAAAGCCCTTGTTTGTTTATGACCATAATACCAGCAGGGTTCTAGTAGGAATGAACCTAAGGGATTACAACTTGCTCGTTAAATAATCTGCCTTAATATTTCATTGTGTTAAAAACAAGACCACAGCAGCCGCAGTCAAGTGCCCATGATTTATGCAGGAAAATGGAATAAAGGTAAGGTAGAATAGTTTGTATGTTTTTCAAATAAAATATATCTGAGGTTCGAAAGAGAGCAAAAAGAGGTGTGAGGTTTATTGCGTGGTGGGTCTTCAAGTTAAAGTCCTCTACTCGCTGGAATTTGTCCTAAGCTGAAACAGGGACACTCATTGCTCTTAGGATTTGAGAGAAGGAATGAAAAAAAAAATGGGCGCCACATCAATCTGACAGAAATCCCATCACGCTCTTGAATCAGGTCCATATCTGAAGTCAACAACATTCATTGAAATCCTCATGTGGATAGTAAAGAGGTCACTCATTGACAAAATCCAAAAAATCCATAGTTTCACTTTTTACGCAGAAGGGATTACAATGGAAAAGTCTCTAAAAAACTTTGGACATCCAAGTCAAATTCAAGGAAAGTCCTTGTTTTTTTGTGAAAAGAGGCCAAAGTAAAGGTGTTTTAGCAATGTATATCAGTAACGTCTGATTCTTTCTTCTCAAAAAAGGCACTTACATTTTCAGCAAAGCACAAGTGGAAAGAAAAAAGAAAAAAAAATTAATCTAAGACTATTTGCAAAAAAAAAAAAAGAGAGAGAGAGAGAGAGAGATCATTTGCAAGTTGTAGTGTTGCGGTTTCTGTTTGAGCCGTAACACTTCTGTAGATCATCCATAACTGTGTGGGCTGTGTGGGTTTATAGGAGCCGAGTCTTCGCGTCCAGTCTGGCCGACGAGCTGGTAGAGGCGATGGCTGAGTTTCTGTACCTGGCACGTTCCCAGGACGCACCCGACACGCATCAGCTGGCCTTGTTGGTGATGATGACCTCGGGCATAGGCACTGCGCCGACCTCTGGGGGTTCTTGGGGTTGACTGGATTCCTTGCTTCACGTACTTTTCAGTTGGGTTAAGAGTGCTCTTTGACTCCTGAGATGTTGGAGGTGTTTGTTTATAAAGTAAGGCTCTCCATAAAGATGTTTTGTCCAAAGGGACATTGGTGGGATCATCGGAGGATGACTCAGCATCTGGGGAAACAGCGCTTCTTTCTCTCAGCTGATGTAAGATTGCTTTCAAGTCCAACCTGCAGAGCAAAGAAACAGGAAAGTTTTAAGATTTCCTGCTTGACAGTAAATGTTATATAAGGAAATATAATTATTGCTATAATTCCAAGAAGGAAGCAAATATTTGGAAAGTAATATTTAAATAGCAGTTTCGAAAAAGTCAAAGTTCACCGCAGTATGTAAAGTAAGATACTGTGTGCAAATAATGATTACCTGATAGTGTCCATCATTACGCATTATAATAGATACTAAGTGTACGCTATGGAGAATGAACTATCTGCTTAGGATTGCTATGGTTCACCTGGACAGATACAGTAAACACTTACATTTATACCACCATCTGCTCACATCTATTGCATAATGTGTGCACATTAGGTTTTGCTCTTGAAACACACACACAGTTTAAAACACTGCTTCCTGATCCTGACCATATTAACCACGTTACCAAACATGACCAATAGGTAATTACTTATCGCATAACCATGACCAGTTTGGAAAAATGACCAAACTTGAGAAATGATGTTCATTCAAACCTAAATAAAAAGTTTGTTTCATGTTCTTAGTATTATTATTTCCAAAGCCAATAATCAGCTAATCAGCATTACGCGCAAGACATGGACATCCTGAAAACCAGATCGCACCGGCTTTATATAATTACAGAGCTCATGTGGCTCTGCTTAGTTCCTCTTTCAGCTTGATCCAAAGTGTCTCTTGGCTTTAAGTCAAGAAGCTTAAAAACGAATCCCCTCATCAACCTTGTCCTTCTCTACTCCTTCACCTGAAACATCATTAACACTCAATGAGGTTTGATGAAACCCTGAAAGTCTTCAATGAGAATACTAAGGACTGTAGGCTCTTCTATTAAATAATGAGGAATGGTATTAGGGTTTTTTAAAACTCATAACCTGGGTTAGAATGAGTGTTTCTTGTCAAGGACTAGCACTTGCCAGTTAATTCTCTTTGGCATTCAGAAGCTTGTTGTCTGCCAAAGAAGAGTATGTTGTAAATTCTACTGATTGTTTTAATTTAATGTGAAAAAAAAAACCTTAAATGAGAAGTGCTTTGCCTACTGCCTGGTCCTTAGCCCTGTTTGTTGGAATAACTTTAACAGCAACTACAACACAGCTTCGGGCTTCTAATTAGCATTTTCCTGCTACATAAAATATTCTCGGTTGCCAGTTGTGTGACTTCAGGTTCTGGTAGATTTTAGTATAATGAACGCATTAGGCAAAGAAAATTACCACTTACAACCAGGTAGGACTTTTGCAAGTCTGTGAAACGCTATACCTGCTACACGTCATGTTTCATGTACAAGATTCGAAACACTTTTTATTCTTCCTGACATCCTATCTTAGTTTATTATTATTTATTTCTATTGAGCCACAATTGGTGGCTACATGGTTCAGAATGAATCATGAGACATGTCCCCTTTTCATTGTTGCTGATAGAAATCAGCTTACATACAACCTGGTACTGGCTAGTTGAGCAGGAAAGCTTGTGCTTGTGGATGCAATGACTGATGAAAATAACGAACCCGAACAGGTCTAATTAAGGGTATCAAGGCAGTAATTAACGCCCTTAATCTTTAAAAGATTGACCTTTTACATCCACTAGACCAATGATCTGGAGCTTATGGAGCACCCAAGGTGATAGTGGTTATTTTTTTAACAAGGTCTAGCTACGAATTAGCATATTAAGGCTAGAATTAAGCTAGCAAAGATCTGACTCAAGGCGACAAAACATGATTTCTGGAACCATGGAACTAAAATCTACCCATTATAAATGATCGTATAATTGCTCAATTTCTTGAATCTTGCTTGATTACTGTGTGGAAATCCACTTTTGGGTTTCAAACCAAACACTGGGCCAATTTACTGCACTTGAGCTAATATTTACTTTGTGGTCTTTTAAAGAAGATATGAACAGTTCTCAACCGGCTAATGGCCTTCTCCAGTTACACATCGACGCTTTCTGTACTTAAATATCAACTCCTTTACTACCAAATGACAGTATTAGGGAATTTCACCTCAGAATGACTTGAATCCAACGTCAAGGTTAATAAGGAACCTGGCAGCAAACCACGATATAATGAAGTCAACTGGGGTTCAAGGTTGTACTTTGAAGTTTATACTTTCTTTATTGGTATATGTGCACTCTGAGAAAACTAATGCTAAACATTACTTTTCTTTGCTTTACTTTGTGTCGGTTCCTGCAACTATTTAACCTCTAGTACATATAGTTACCTAGAAAAGTTAGACCCCATCATGGAAAGGTAATGTTTAGCACTATTATAATGAAACGCAAAGGGGTTTTTATTTTGCTTTAGAACATGATCCATTTTTGGACTTCAGCTTGTCCACCTCGCTGGAAACATCCATTAACTTTGGCTAGATTTGGACACCTACTAGAGTGGCTGAAAGAAGTAACGGAAACATGAATAATTTTTTCCTTCCTACGGCTTAAGATTCATAATTCAAGGGGCCTGCATGTGTTACCTGGTTCCCCAAGGAGTACCAAGACTTCAGAGAGCCAGCCTAATCCATCTAAATATAGCAAGTCACAGTACAGTATCCTTATTGTTTGAATGAAGGCAGAAATAAATTGGTGAAAGCTGAATTGTTGCAAATCGAGAGACAGGATTGTGGAACTTTAAGGGATTATAGTGCAAACTTAATGGTATAGAAGTTTTTATAATAAAATTAGCCACTCCCAATGCTTACTTAAAATCATTGTAATTTCTTTATTAGTCACGCAACCACAGCAGGGCCTTAAAATTGATCAAAATGCAGTCAAAAGCAAAAGTTTGCATCCCCTTAGGACTCAACGGAGCTTACGCGAGACATTTACTATGTTGGGTTTTGCGAAAGTTTAGTTGTTAGCGAAAGTAACAAAATAGTCAAATAGTGCGTTTTATGCTAAAGCTTTTAAAAATGCAGGACCTGATATCAGTTTAAAAGCTTTGACATAAACTCTCTCTAATACATTTTACTCTCAGGCGGTTTCTAACTTCTGTTTTATATACTGTGCACAACTTTCGCTAACAATCAATTTATAAGCATCGTCATATAAATGTGAAAAAATAAGTTTTAGCTTGACAATACAGATAAGCATGAATGAGTGTTTATGAGCAAGAAAGTGAAGACTAAAATGGAATGATAGCATTAACAAGAGTTTTTGAGCTAGATGAAGACCTGTCCTCTGGGAGAGAGCAGAGACTAGGGAATGTAAATCTTAGCCACTAATCCACAGTGGAATTCTGCCCAGCTACATGTCTGTATGCTCATCTGAGCTCTGGGCTACCGGATAAATGTCCAGTAATGAGTTTAAAACCAGATTTGGACTGTATAACAGAATCTATGTTCTGTTTTCCCTCCAGTCTTTACACGCTAGCAATGAACTGAGTGCGTCGATTAGCAAAGCATTCATGCTATCTAATCCTACGGAACAAACACTAAAAAAACATTACTGTGTACAATGTCCTGCCACAAGATAAACAAAATCCTTGACCCCTCGTATAAAAATAGTAAATAAATATTGATTTTGGAAATCTTTTGACATTTATTTAAATACTAGATTTGAAGAAACACTCTTTTTCTGTTCACATAGCACTCATATGCAGAAGGCATAACTTGTGTTTGTCCACGCGTCAGTCAACAGCCGGCAACGAGGTCAGTGGCCTGAATCCTGAATCCTGAGCTTCAGACAAAGCAGACTGGCTTTTTATCATGAAGAAAAAAAACATGCTATATATTCTGCTGTTAATGAAATGCTTCCCAGCTGGGCTTCTAAAATTTACTTTCAATTTGCTGCTTGTTTTCAGCTTCCAAATACTACACTGCCAACAAAACTGCAAGTCAGACAAGAGTTTCCAGATGGTGTCGTTTTTAGACGATGTGAAAAAATTTTCTCTGATTATATCGCTTGCTCATAACAGTGAATATAACTAAATGACACAATGGGATTGTGCAGAAAACAATACAGAGATATGTATATGTTGGTTACATATGTCGTGTATAACAGTATTATATTATAACAGTATTATTACAGGATTATCAATCAAATCTTGGCTGAATTCTGACTGAGTGTAATATTATGTGTGACTGATGCATTATAGATCCTCTGTTTTAGAATGCGATTAATGAGAAACTTTCTTCATTTATCTTCATTTTTCTGTTCATTTGCATTGTGCATATTTTACTTATATGTATTTTTTTTTAATTGTCACTAGCACATGTGTAGCTATAGCTATATAGCCATGTGAGTGTAGCTACCATATTTGTAGCTATACAGCAATCGTACGGCGGCCGCCTACTGGTGACTTTTATAAAAGCATCGTAGCAGGGTACACACTCTGGGATGTTAATAAAAACATAATTTGAAGACGACGGGTGCTACGTAGTTTTATGCATCAAATTAAATCAATGCAAAAAAAATTACTTTTGAGAACACCAGTTAGAGGAGAATTCTTGGAAATGCTGCCTACCTCACTTTCACCACAAGAACAGAACATTCAGTCTCTCAGTACCAGTGCATGATGTTTGCTAAATCAAGCCACTGAAGCATATAGTTTTCAATCTAACTTCTACACATGGTGCATTCTTGTGTTGTCATTGCAGATCAGAGAAGCTGACTCTTCCCTCAAACGTGGAATAACACAGTGCTTCTGATAGAAGGACCAAGAGCCAGTAATTGTATAGTGCTTCTTTTTAGTACATACTGTATAATACCCTGATTATGGCACTCAGAATGGAAAAGAAACAAATGCTGACTCATTCACAGTTCACGGCATGTTCAAGGATCGTGTCGTTTGCTCAGGGTGGCTTCAAATTGCCCTGAAATAACAGCGAGAGGATCCAGGCACATGCCCAAAATAGCCCACAGCCAGAAGAGGGCACACTGACACTGCACTGCCAATTTCTTTCAGAGGATCACCAATTTGGTCAAAAGTCACTTCGTCATCGTTTGCACGAAATACTATACACAGTTCGGTGTGAGGTTTGTAAAAAATGTTTAAGTCTATACAAAAAAGTATTATGTACAATTTATAATTAAAATGAAGTAGTATCTTGGAGCAGAGGAACAACTTAAAAGGAACGGAGCCGAGGATCTGATGTGAAGAAGGAACATTGTGACGTGTCTGTTTGAGTTAAAACAGACATATCGTGAAGAATGGGTAAATAAATGCCAAACAGTTGGGGAGAGATTTAACAGACAGACTTTTAGAACAAAAATAAAATTGTACTAAGAAAGACTATTCCTTTGGTATATTTAATATTTGTATTTTACCTGCAAAAGGTATCTATCGGCTTATAGGTAAAGCTTATAGGTAAAAGACATACTAAAAGGTACAAATGGGCACAACTGAGTGGTAAAAAGGGGGGGTCCTTTGAGTACCCTTATTGTAAGAAAGAACAATTAAAAGGTATTAGAACTAAAAGGATTTAGAGGATGTACAGAATACAAAAGAGGTTTGTGTTTAGGCTGGTAATAAGGCAAGGCCATTTATATTTTTGGATTTTTATACTCAGTTCTACCTTTTGTAGCCTATATAATAACTTTTGCATCACTAATGAGGAAACGTGAATTGTGTCAAAGTTTGCCTTGGCTTCATCCAAAAATGTTGGACTTGAAAAAACAAGCAAATGCCAAAACGGCTCTGTGCACCTGAGTAAATGAGACACAAAAGAACAGACCACACTGATGATATGACTGTGATATTATGTGATATGCCCAGGGATATTTGAGCATTTTAGTTTTTTTTTTTCCTTTCAAATCATTGTTCGGCCTTGAACAAGTCGAACTGACGCAGGCGATTATCAACATCCAGGCTCCTTGTCTATCTGGAGTTGCTCGTGAGAAGGTATACATCTCAATCATTTCAGTAGAGCAGCTGGGTTGTTTTATTACATGGGATAAGAAGAAGAAAAGGAAAAGGGAAGCGGGGGGTGGGGGGGGGGGGATATTACAGATAACCCTAATAATGCATTGTAATATCTGGTTCTTTCTCAGGGGTTCATTTAAATCATTAATTTTACTCCCAAATCACATATAACACTCTCAGAAAAACTGTACCACTGTTGTTTATTGGGTTGGTTCTCTTAGGCAGACACCTTTGGTACCTTTAGCATAAGTTTTTTTTCACCTAAAAAGTTGCATTTAGGGCTGAAAAAAGCCATTAGGCATATTATACCTTTGCACTACACATTTTTCCACCTGAAAATGTACAGCTTTACAACTAATTATGTATATAATACATATACATGAGTGCACTATATCCATATGAAAGATACATATTTGAAGAAGATATGGTGAAAATGTGGATTTAAAAAAAAAATCTGGGCTCCTTTTTTCTTTTCTTCTTTTGTTTTTTTTTCTTTCATTGCATAGGTCACGTGTTGGACAAGGGCACTCATTAGTGTCAATGAGTCATTATGCGCACTTCTCTATAGGCAGTACGTCAATTAAAAGTTTCTCGGCGCGTGAAGTGCGCGCGTTCCCGGCGGCACGTCTGCCTCTCTCTGTGACCTTGCTCATTCAGCCGCTATCTGTGCGCTCACACACACACACACACACACACTACAACTGGGCGACTTGTATGGAAACGCTCTTCTTTTCTTGGATTTTGTCCAGCAAGTTTAGACACGTTGGGCGCGCGACCAAAAAAAACCCTCAAGAAAATAGCATAATTAAACACAGATAATGACTTATCTCTTTCCAAATGACCCAGAAAAAAGCAAACAATAATGCATGTTGTCTTGTTTTGGGAAACCTTTTTGATGAACATATTAATTGGTTGAACATTTGCCAGTTACTCAATTATAATAAAAAAAAAGTATTCGTATATTAAGTCTTATTGAATTGTGCGCTTTTTTTGGTAAAGATGGAGCTGTGCTTTTGCGTCTTTCCCCACTTTATTTCTGCACTAGATATGCATTGCTTGAGGAGCCAAGCTTTTGAGAAGTAGAAAAGGCGCAAATGGAAATGTTCCTACCTGTTTCTCACGGGGAGCGCGTGAAGCTGGAGGCACAGGAGGCTGATGCAATACACGCTGAGAAGTGGGAGAAATGAGCGCATCGTGGACCGAGCTGTTTCACACCCACGCTAAAGAAGCACAGCAACACCTGGACTAACTTGGAGCAGGGACTGCCGAGATGTTCCTAAAATAAATACCCGGCTTAAATGGCTCTGAGAGCGAAAGAGAGAGAGAGAGAGAGAGAGAGAGAGAGAGAGAGAATAAGGGAGGTGGGGTGAATGGAAGATCACTTTTTCCCATCCAAAACTTTTTTCCCAAAACATTTTCAATTTTATATGATTTATATCATGCATAAGAAATTATGTAGATCTTTTTGATTGCTAAAAGGTCTGAAACACACACGCGCACACACACATACACTGTTGCATCTATATTTCTTATTTAAAATGTAATAATAATATAATGTTATTTATAAAACAGCAAAATATTTTCAATATATTATACATTATGCATAAAACATTATATGCAATTAAGACATTATTAATAATTATAATAAATGTGTATATATATATATATATATATATATATATATATATATATATATATATATATATATATATATATATATACCTTTAAGTGCCTTATACAACTTTTACAATCAATATTATAATGAATGCAGGTTATAGTGATATTGAAGAATAATTGAAAACACTCACCTTTGTGTAAAGTCAGATTCTCTTAATGCTCTTCGCAAGACTATGACTGCTGTGTAGAGATTTTCCCCTCTGCCCCACAGTCTGAGGGAAGCCTGAACTCTTCTGAAGTGACGCCGCAGTCGGCGTGTTTAAATAGAGAGTGGGCGTGGCTTCACACACGCGTGCCAGTTCAAAGGTGTGTCACGTTTCCATTCGGAGTGGTTAAGACATGGATCGAGTGTGGCGACTAACACGTTCATACCAAATCATTCACTGATGGTATGTTTGTAGTCTGGGTTTAATGTGGAGAACCATGTTCAGGATGTTCAGAAAGATGTTCTGGAGCTTGTATGTCTAGAATCAGATATTTTTTCAGAAGTGTATCCAGAAGTATGTTCAGAAAGATTAACTGAAGTATGTCTATAATTTCATTCAGAAGTATGTTCAGAAGGATATATTCAGAAGTATATATAAGTTTTATGTTCAGAAGTAAATAAAGATGTATATCCAAAAGCATGTACAGAAGTATTTTCAGAAATGTGTCTAGAATTACATTCAGGAGTATATTCAGAAGGGTGTTCAGAAACACTGTATGTATGGTTCATAAGTTCCTATGTAGCTTTAATTGCATGTATATACACACAAACCTAAAGACCCTTGAATCTTTGTCAATAAAAATGGAAAGTTTTTAGTTCATTAGTAAAAGTGACACTCATTTCATTCACTCCACTAAAAACTGAAATCAGTATTTAATATGAGGCAAAGGTTTGTACATTTTCTCATTATCATTCCTGTAATTTTATTCTATAGAAGTTTACACTTGTGTAATTCAAGTCCAGAATTTAAAGTCAGCTTTGACCAAAGAATTTATTTAGATCAGTAGTTGAAGTGTTTCTTTTCTTTTCTTTTATCCTCCATGGACAGAAATGAATTTCGTCAGACACATAGATACGAAACAATGTTCTAGATCTTCTCCTGAAATTCTCTAGAAATTCTGTAGTTACGGCCATTAGGCGTTCTGCAGCTTTTATCTTTAACAGTTTAACTGTATGTTGCGGGTGGATAAGGATCTTCTTAGACCTAAACATCCACAGAACCAACAGCATGTCAAGACCCACCCATACCGTTAATAATAATCCTAAATATGTCATCATAATTAATTTAATTAAAATAACACTAGTGCTTCTAATTGCTCATACAAATTATCTAATAAATAAATAAATACACTTGAGGAACTGCAGCTGTAGTTCTTTAAAATGTCAAATAACAGGCTTATGTTTCCGCTAGTTTTGGTGGTTTAATGGGTAGTTTAATGGGTTAAAGGGAGCATATACACAAGTCATTTGAAGTGTGAAGTCATTTACAGTGTGGAAAAGGTTCAGAATCAATACATACAATTTCAACACACAAGCACTGCCATCTCACAGCTGCAGGGTCCAGGGTTCGAACCCGAGCTTGGGTCTGCGTGGAGTAGGACACATTCTTCTTATGTCAGTGTTGATTTGCTCCTGGTTCTCTGGTTTCTTCTTTGGTAAAGATGTTGTACATCTGATTGGAAGGTTGTAAGTTTAAATCCCAGCTCTGCCAAGCTAGAACTGTTGGGGCTTTAGCAAGGGCCTAAACCCTAAACTGCTTAGTTATATTAAAAATTAGATTAAAAAAAATTTAAATCCGAAAAACATGCCACATACATAAATTGGTGACTTCAAATTGCCTCCATGTCTGAATGCATGTGTGTATGTTGCTCTGGGATGTTGCTCTGATCCAGGGTGTATACCCTTCTCACACTCATTGTTGCAGTATAAAGCATATAGTGAAGATCAATTAATTGCTATCTAACATATACCACAGATAATCAAACTGGGTAACACTTAACCAGTCAAATCAGTGGTTTGAACAGTTGAAGGTCAATGGATTTGCTCAGGTTCCCAGCAGTAGCAGTGCTGGGATTTGAACTCTTGACCTTTTCGAAGAAGACCACTGACCTGCCACCCTTCTACATAATTGTAAAATTTCTTTAGCTGAAGAAATCAAAAGAAGCCATAGCATATAAAAAGTACCAAAGTGCTTTTAGTTAAATTTTATTAGTTAAATAAATTTGCTTCATTTAACACTTTTTTTCATGTTGCTGTCTCATATCCTTAATGTCCAGGGTTTGCTCTTGAGCTCAGGTTACTACAGTTTTGCATGATCTTTTATGGCAATGTGGATTTTCTTGGAATCACAGCTCGTCTCATCTTACTATTACACAGCAATTTCCATGCAAATCTCTAGCACCTCTCGAAACCTCACATTGACCTGGTTAGGAACTTCTATTCTCTCAATGAATTCCTTTCAAATGCTGACCAATCACCAATGTTTTGATTTGTCACCATCTCACACACGTCTAACTCTACCTTTTGACCTACATAAAAAGTTCACATCTTGCAGCATCACTGTTCGACACTGATGATCATAACAATGATGCTTGGTGACCATTTGAAAGAACGAGTAGTGAGTTAGGTTTAAGAAACAGTGAAACTTCCGAACCTCCGAACCAGGTCAGTGAGAGCTCTTTGACCTATTAGCATTTACATAATCACAATCACGTGACGTTAGAATGGTGTCTCAGTGCCAAGGTGTTGGGTAAATTGAACAATCAGCCCTTTTGATCTCTCATGCAGTGTTGGTGTGCAGCGTTTTATTAGTCTACATGTGAAACTGATGTCTGTGTTTCCTTTAAAAGAGATGTTCAAATTTGCTGTCGAACTGCAGAGATTCTTGTGTGGCGTTTACACATATTCACACCACAGCCTGGTGAATTCTCAAATCTGATTGGTCAGAAGGAGTTGATTTATTTTCTTTAACAGGATTTGACAATAGACAGTTCTACATGTTAATGTTGAAACACTTGGGGCAATAAATTTTTATTTTGCAGCAACTTAGACATGGACTTTGGATGTTTTCTGGAAGTAGATGTTTATTTAACCTGTTTGGAAAAGACCCCTAGTGTGAGCTAGAAGGGCTCCCTATGGATGCAAACCCTCAGTATGGTGCATGGTGTAGGGCTACAGATTGGATATTCAAGTATCAGAGAGTACTTACAAGGCCGTTATAAAAGTCAGAGGGTGGACCAGAAAAAACGATCTTCAAAACGATACATGTTGAGTTATTTCTCAAACTGTTACCACAGAGTTTACACAATTCATTTATATAGAAAGTCTTTGTATGCTGTAGTTTCATAGGTTCTCTTCACTGGAACTACAAATGTCAAAACTGTTTCACCATGTAATACCATTGTGCACAAACTGAGCTTCATGAAGACATAGTGTTTCAAGGTTAGAGTGGACACGCTCTAGTGTCCTGCACAAGCTTCTGATCTTAACCCCAGTGAACAGCTTTGGGAAGAAATGAAACACTACCTCTCAAGTAATAATACCTGAGCTCGCTAATGCTCTTGAGGCTGAATAAGCACAAATTCCGACAGCCAAGCTCCAAAATCTAGTAGAAAGCCTTCCCAGATAAATTAAGCTTATTATAACAGTAAACAAGAGGCTAAATATGACATGAGATCTTCAACAAACATAAATCTGTAAAGTCAATAAACTTCCCTTTATCTTTGTTGCAATAATGTCTCGTATAAAGTATAATTATCCACCTATTAACTACCTACCTTTTAGAAGCATGGTGGTGGATGTTTTGGAAAATCTGAATATGTGTACAGTATGTGTGATGTCCTGTGGTGATTAACTTGCTCTACCTTCTGCTAATTCCACTGCTAATTGCACAGTATCTATTGTATAAACTATATAAGACATTGTCTCAAAGCAGCTTTACAGAGATAAACAGATTACAAAGTTGTATAAAATAATATATCCGTTTGTTCTTTATAATTGTAAGTTTATCCCTAAGGAGCGAACCAGTGGTCACTGTGGCAATAAAAAACTCCATGAGATGCCATGAAGGAAGAAACCTTGAGAGGTACCAGACTCAAAAGGGAACCCATCCTCATTTGGGTGGCATCGAATGCCCATTCATTACAGTTCCATCATTGTTACGGTGTTCAGTTAAATGATAGGCACTTATAAAAAAATAAAAAACTGTTAATGCAATCTGTGGTCCTGTGCCACTGTAGTAGACTTAATTACAATCCAAATCCATCCCTAAAGTTCTTGAGGTGCTCAGTAACTTCATGGATCTTTAGGCTGTTTCTATGGAACCATTCATTTGAAGAGAAATCAATCCAGAGGAGGATGTTGGGATGAATCGGGCAGAAAATGGCAAAAGGGAAAGATTCTGTTGATAATAAAGTCTGTATCTAATATTGCTACAAACTTGCACACACATACACAATATCTATAACCTATTGAGCAGGTGACTCACAAAAATCTAAAAATAAATTAGTATGGATTTCCTCCAGAAGTATGCACGTGAATGAGTTTGATTGGCAGCCAGGTTTGTAGTTGTCTGGATTTCCCTGAGAAGGAACCTTATCACCTGTTGTTGTGTAAAAGTTTAACGCTGTTCTTTCTAAGAAGCACAACCCGCCAAAACACTTCCTGGTACTTGTGTGCTCTGTAATAAAAAATATTGCAATAAACTAAATATTTTGTATATTATAAAACTTTCTAAAAATAATAAGAAAAGGTCTGAAGATTCCTTTTTTTGTCTCAAAACTTATACAGTGTCTGGCATGTACTTTTGATGAGCCTGGTTGCTCAGTAAACAAAATGAATGACATTTTTTAGAAAGTAAAAGCCTTTATTTGTTATATATACATTAGGGCACAGCTTGTTAGGAAGCTGAGGTCAATGCACAGGGTCAGCCATGATGCATCGCCCCTGGAGCAAAGATCGGTAAGGGCCCAATGGTGGCTGTTTGGCAAAGCTGGGGCTCAAACCCCAATCTTCTGATCAGTAACCTAGAGCCTTAAACACCAAGCAACCACTTCCTTTGTTTATATTAAATTTGCAATTATAGGCGGACTCCCTTATCCAAAACAACTCAGTGGTAAGACTCTGGGTTACTAATCGAAAGGTCGAGCACCAGCATTGTCGAGCTGCCACTATTGGGGCCCTTGAGCAAGGCCCTTAACGATCTCTGCTCCAGGGGTGCTGTATTATGGCCGACCTTGTGCACTGACCCCAGCTTCCTAACATCACTGGGACATGAGAAGGAAGAATTTCACTGTGCTGTAAAGTCCACGCAACAAGCATAAAGCACCTTTAATTCTTTCATTCTTTTATTTAAACAAGTGAGCAATTAAGATTAAGGGCCTTCTCAAGGGCTGCAGTGGCAGGTTGGTGGTGCTGGGATTTGATCTCATGACCTTCTGATCAGAAGTTTACAAATTAACCACCAAGCTCCCAATCAAAGATCTTGTCACGCACAACTGCAATATGTGTAATGAGTGCAATAAGTGTCACTAATTAAGTTGCATAATGCACAAAAGGTCAACCGCTGTGATGGGAAACAGAGCACAGACATAAAGTGCACTCAAGCTGAATCTAAAATATTGATCAGAAACATAAAATGATTGTGAAACTACTTTACCAGCAATTATTTGGCAGATCTGTCAGAACGTGTTTGAAATCATTTGTTGTGCAATGGCTTTGATAGGTGGAGAAACAGTTTTCTTGTAAAGAGAGATAAGCTTTCACTTTCACCCCCCCCCCCCCCCCACAACCCACAACCCAAGTGGTAGTGTTTTACAGTGCAGAAGCAGTGCAGCATTGGACTCTTGTGTGCTGCCATCTAGTGAAGCTCAAAACACCATTCCTCAAGATTTATATGATTTTGTGCAGGATGGGACATACAAACAGTTTGGAAGTCCCCACTTGGGATAAAATTTAGATAATGATCAGAGGGGGAAAAACATCATTTCTCAACTGTTTATAAAAGAGATAGTAAAACTCCATGAACAAGGGTCAGGCCTTGACCTCCTTCTTACTGGTAGGACGCAGAGAACAATTCCCGTCAAAAGTCAATTTGTCTTTTTTGGAGCTCGACTGGTCCAGATTCTGTCAGAACAGAATAATCTAAACTAAAGACTGTTCCACAGCAACCAAGAAGGCAATAAAACACTGATGCTGAATAATAATGTTATAGGGAAATAATCAAGAGAAATGTGGGTGGTGATGCATCCTAACACAAATTGGAGATTCTTCCTGGACTTATTTTTATCACTCCAAAGTTGATTATTTCCTGTATCAGCATGTCCAGGAGTGTTTTATTTCTATTGTGTAAGAGGTGATCAAATCAAATCAGGAATTTTAAGCTTAAAAAATAAAAGAAGCCCTACAAAGTGTTTCTCTTCATCATCGGAGAACCACAGAGACCGGGATCGATCGTCACTGACGGACATCTTTAAAATGTTTACACCAATCAAATGTTTTGCAGTGACTGAGCATCTCATCACCATAATGTGATTGAAGTCTTCTATAGATATCTGCCAGTTTTAAGCCTTTCTTCATTACTGGCTGGTCCATGCACACATTAACACTTCATTAACAGTCCCAGGACTGGCCCTCGACATGTGCGCCACCTATCATATTAGGACACACTAACCACTTACTACTGCATGTTTTACTGCCACACTAGCATACATTTTTATACCTGTAAAAAATTATATATATATATATATATATATATATATATATATATATATATATATATATATATATATATATATATAAATAGAAAACCTCTGCTATGATACACCAGGTTAAATAGAGAGAAAGTGAGCGGTTGAACGAATATGGATAAACTGGGATAATTGGGGTGGGATGGGGGTTTCAGGTATTCAAGTATTTGAACAACCTGCTATTTTGCAAGTTCTCCCAAGTAGAAATCATGGAGGGGTCTGAAATTGTCATCGTAGGTGCATGTCCACTGTGAGAGACATAATCTAAAAAAAAACAATCCAGAAATCAGAATGTATGATTTTTTAACTATTTATTTGTATGATACAGCTGCAAATAAGTATTTGAACACCTGAGAAAGTCAATGTTAATATTTGGTACAGTAGCCTTTGTTTGCAATTACAGAGGTCAAACGTTTCCTGTAGTTTTTCACCAGGTTTGCACACACTGCAGGAGGGATTTTGGCCCACTCCTCCACACAGATATTCTCTAGATCAGTCAGGTTTCTGGCCTGTCGCTGAGAAACACAGAGTTTGAGCTCCCTCCAAAGATTCTCTATTGGGTTTAGGTCTGGAGACTGGCTAGGCCACGCCAGAACCTTGATATGCTTCTTACAGAGCCACTCCTTGGTTATCCTGGCTGTGTGCTTCGGGTCATTGTCATGTTGGAAGACCCAGCCTCGACCCATCTTTAATGCTCTAACTGAGGGAAGGAGGTTGTTCCCCAAAATCTCGCAATACATGGCCCCGGTCATCCTCTCCTTAATACAGTGCAGTCGCCCTGTCCCATGTGCAGAAAAACACCCCCAAAGCATGATGCTACCACCCCCATGCTTTACAGTAGGGATGGTTCTCATCATTCTTCTTCCTCCAAACACGTTTAGTGGAATTATGACCCAAAAGTTCTATTTTGGTCTCATCTGACCACATGACTTTCTCCCATGACTCCTCTGGATCATCCAAATGGTCTTTGGCAAACTTAAGACGTGCCTGGACATGTGCTGGTTTAAGCAGGGGAACCTTCCGTGCTATGCATGATTTCAAACCATGAAGTCTTAGTGTATTACCAACAGTGACCTTGGAAACGGTGGTT
>NC_139597.1:5542515-5680015 GCF_946808225.1 Silurus aristotelis | reverse complement strand
CAGCTGTATGCAAGACTTCATTACTGCCAGTACGTTTTCCCAAGGTAATGCTGGAAACTCGATCACGGTGTGTGCATTGTTAGACTGGGAAAGCAAGCACCATTTTTATCCTTCCTTTCTCATCGGCCTGATTAATTTCCTCCTTGTTGATGGAACTTTTAGGACCACTGCACATTGCAGAGAGATCTCTGTTCTTATTTTTTATCCTCCATGAAATTAGACATGCCTTTTCACACCGTTTCTTGTCCTTTTGCTTTTTTTTCACTGCATTTTAGTTCAATCAGTGTTTACTGACTGTGGGATTATTCAGGGTATTAGGTTACAGTTGATTACAGTTGATTGTAGCCTCAGGCTCTGTACTACTGTTCTGACAGATAAAACAAACAGCAAGACGTTGGTGAAAGTAAATGCCTCAGATAAACTCGAATAGTGCTTAATAGCTTTGCAGGGTGCATGCGGAATGTTTGCAACCTTGGCGTGATAAATACATTGGGTCAAAGGACCTTTTACTCAGGAAGTGTTGGAATTTCTCAAAAGTGTCTGACAGACAAGGACGCAAGACTCTGATTCGTGGGATATCCGGGGGGGAGTTTCAGCATTTTCCTCCAATACAGAAGAAGCGAATCTCTCATATGTAAAGCAATCAGGGTTCTTGCTTTGCCTATGTTTCCTTTGAACCAAACCCAAGCATGGCAAAAGTCCCTGCTGCTGCAGGTTTTACAAGAGTGTGTGTGTGTGTGTGTGTGTGTGTGTGTGTGTGTGTGTGTATGTGTGCACGTGTGTGGGACTGCACCCAAAGCAGTGACAGCATATAACAAAGTTTACTCTGGGCACTGCACACTTATGGAACAGTGAAATCTGATACCAGCACCATTTTGAGTAGCTGTATAAAGAGGTATGTTTTATATATATATATATATATATATATATATATATATATATATATATATATATATATATATATATATATATATATATATATATATATATATGCATATATGCCTAGTCTATTACTTCTTACCTATTTTAATTAAAGGACCATACATGTTCGTGTCGTACATGTTCGTATATATATATATATATATATATATATATATATATATATATATATATATAAATCCTTTCAATGGGACAAAAACATGAACACGATAAATAGGGTTTGTCGAGCACTAAATTGTAATGGCTAGACAACTGGGTCAGAGCATCTCCAAAACTGCAGTTTTTGTGAGATGTTCCTGGTCTGCAGTGCTCAGTGTCTATCAAAATTGATTCCAAGGAAGGTAAACTGGCAACAGGGTAATGGGCGACTAAGGCTCATTGATGCACGTGGTGGGCGAAGGCTGGACCGTTTGGTCCGATCCAACAGATGGGCTTCTGTAGCTCAAATTGCTGAAGAAGCTAATGCTGTTAATGGTCGACGGGTCAGAACTGTTTTGGCAGCACAAGGGGACCAACACAACATTAGGGAGGTGTTCATAATGTTATGCCTGATTGGTGTGTGTGTGTGTTTGTGTGTGTGTATATGTATATATGTATGTATATATATATATATATATATATATATATATATATATATATATATATATATATATATATATATATATATATATATATATATACATATATATACACACACACACACACACACACACACACACACACACACACACACACACACACACACACACAGGACTAAAAATATGACTGTGAAGAAGACGTGGACGTCCATTCCTGTCATGCTTCCTGTGAGGGTGTGAGTGCGCATGCGCGCGCGGTGCCGCTGTCAGGGCACGGCTCAGCTACAGTATGGCGGCGAGCTGCTGCTGGAAGGATGCTTCTGTCGGCCAGTCTGCTGCTGCTGCTCGGGCTGTTTCCAGAATGTGAAAGGGAAAATCCACCGCGCACGGAAAGTGGACAATTTTAAGGGGCCTGTAGCCACGGAACTCGAGATGGCCAGGCTTGCGGATTATTTCGTCGTGGTCGGCTACGATCTCGATAAGAGGGGTGAGTAAGAGGGAGGGAGGGAGTAAGTGAGAGGGAGGGAGGCAGGCTGTTTTTTCCTTTCTCGATATGCTAGGCTTTGCTAACTATGTAGCTGTGGCTGGATGCCAAATTGCTCGTTTTATTCCCTGATACAGGGGTGTGTATTATATTAATGCCCCGTCCATAGGGTTTGATCTGTGCTCCCGGTTGAAAAGTGGGGACGGGATTGGGTTTAGCCACGGTGCAGGAGGGAGGAGAAGGCGGCCGGTAGGGACGCACACAGCGGCCCGGGACAGAGCTGCGTCCCGCACGAGCTGATTGATTCCCGTTCGCCTCGTTTCACTCTGGACCGCGGATTCGGAAGGCCTCTGGGGCTCAGACCGGAGAACTTTTTTTTTTTAATTCCGGTGTTCAGTTTTGAAACCACTTTGGGAGACGTTTTTTTTCTCTCAAACGTTTTTAAGGACGATTTGACGCGGCGGAAATGTGCAGCAGCATTGTGACGTCACTAATCCCGGTTTGATCAATATATCGATCAAATTGTATCGTGATCATGAACCCCCCGGTTTTGATTCACTGTGCCTGCTTGCATTATCAGAGTATTTCATTCTAACACACTCAAGTCTGCATTACAGCATAGCATTGTGGACATGATGCTGGATAATAACTCCTCACTTTGGCACTATTTTTATCCTTCATGTCTATGGTGAACCAGTTTCAAGCTTCTTAAAGCCCTTCTCTTTCTCAAACTGAGACAGTCATTATTGCTCAGACGATGATTCGGACCCTGATTCGGTCCACACCCCTTCATTATTAAGCAATAAATCATTCGAACCATCCTCCTGAGATGTAAAAAAGACACCTCGTCTACGCTTGTCTTATTTATAATCCTTGTTTGTGCGTCTCTCTTATTCATGAGTAGTAAAACGAGCGACGTTTAGGCCGTCTCGTCACTCTCCTGTATGAAAGTGTATGGCTTAAGCATGTGGCAGGATGTTTTACGGCTTGGCTTTCCTGTTTCTAGTCGACTGCCTCGTTTCCATCACATCAGCTGCACAGCAGACTTTCTCGAGGGCGTGCATTGACAGTCAAGGTCTCATGAAGACAAAACGCTCCTGATTTCACTTTTGGTTTACTCGGGGGACGTTTTCAGGGGGTTTGCAGCAGCCCTGCAGTACGTAGGCAAAGTAGTTGTTAGGAATTTTTTGTGTGTGTTTGTTTTTCTGTTGTCTTTTGAGTGCTGGATGCTGCTCAAAACCACAAGGGCCGTGCACCAGCAACTAGCAGCATGCACTGATTCTGCTGCTGGAGAGAACACGGCGACCGATCGCGTTTAACGCAAGAGTCTTTGTGTAGGAGTTCGGACGACAAGACATTTGTCACTGTGTGATTTATTTTATTTCCCCATCTGAGTTAATGGTATCATCAGTCATGAGTTTCGTCTGAGACTTTTTGTGTCCACGATTATGTTTCCGGCAACATATAACACCTTCACACAGCAGACCTCAGAAACAACAGATTTAATCCAATACTCATCTAAAGTTTTAGATCTGTATGTATAAAGAAAACCCTTTATCATGAGATGTTAGAGGAGGAGGAGGATTGACAGGATGCTTGAGGTGGTGCACATTCACTGTTCCTATTCTACAGCTTATTATATTGTCCCTCTTCTACTGTACCTTTTTTATTTAATAAAGAATGACGTCTTACTTTTTAGTAACGTTTTATATTTAATGGAACAGTTGTTTTCTTATCACAATCTTTCTGTCTCTCTCTTTTTCTCTCTTTCTCTCCATCTCTCTCTCCATATATATATATATATATATATATATATATATATATATATATATATATATATATATATATATTATAATGTACACACACACACACACCCCAGTTATGATGGTTCGACTTATGATTTTACGATAGGGATGCTACAAAATTGTAAAGATATGTGTTTTTTTGCGTACATGCTCCGTCGTCCACACGCTCGCTGCCACATACAAATATACTGTGAAGTTTATAGAGTATGCAACCGGTAATTGCTCGGATTTGCTTTATTTTTTATAAAATTATTAACAAATTACAGTTTACTACTCCATACTGATCACCATTCAGGCGAGGCCATGCATCTCCATCGCGCGCGCGCGCGCGCGTGTGTGTGTGTGTGTGTGTGTGTGTGTGTGTGTGTGTGTGTGTGTGTATACATACATACACACACACACACACACACACACACACGCGTGATGGAGATGCATGGCCTCACCTACCCAGAACTCTTTAAGAATGGTAATTAGTCATTGGGACTTTGTGCTTTATATATATATATATATATATATATATATATATATATATATATATATATAAAATATAAATGCACAAAGAACCGATGACTTTCCTGTGGCAGAAAACTTACCAGGTCTTAAAAAGCTCGGACACTGGGGACTTATTCCATGAATGTTAAATATTTGAACAGAAACTTGCTTTTAGTCCATTTATTATTAGTTTACGTAGTTATGTGCTAATAGCTGTTACTATGGAAACATAGTAGAACGAGCACACGATATTAATGGTGATAATAAAGATGGAGTTATTTGCATTTCATAGAATCATAGAATGATGTCTAAAGACATGTTTCTTGCTATATTTATGTCCGCTAACAAACCGAGAACTTAGAAAAGCCACGATACTTTTACAAGATGTCACTAAAACGTGAATGTTCTATTTCGTCGCATCCCCCTTCTCGAAGGTGCGCCTCTGACCGTGGACCGAATTACCTAAGCGCTGCTTCATCTGTTTTCTGGCATGTGTGACGTCACAGGAATGTGTCACGCACCGAGGTGATGATCGACGTGCTTGTTTTTCCTGAGAGGAATCATGTGCTTGGCTTGTTAGTCAGAGCTCTGTGTCGCTAACAATCTGCCCGCATGTGTGCCGCGACGAGCCGAATCGGTCCTTATCAGCGTCTCGGCTCACAGACAAAGCGCCATCTAGCAGGGTGGAACGTGTACAAGTAGTGAAACCAAAACATTGTTTGGACCTCCATCCTTTAGTGCAGAATAGGATCCTGTGAGTGAGTGGCTTTCAAACAGGAAGTGAGTGAGTGGGCTCTGGGGAAGCAGAGTTGAGCAAGCCTTCGACATTGTCTGTGTTTAATGCCTGGGTCGTTTCGGGTGGAGACCCAAAAAATGCTTGGAACCGAGCGTGAAAAGCCTTTTGGGGTTCTGTTGTGCTCTCGTCCCACAATGAGCAGCTTCTCCCCCTCTTTCTCCACTCGTCCTTCATAAAGTCTCTGAACAGTCGAGGCCTGAATAATGATAAGGACAATAGTCTTCCCAAGCTTTTATTCTTTCTCCAGGCCACTTCTGCTGCTTCATACAAACCTGAATGCAATGTTTGTATTTCAACCACATTTGTGCTGAACAGGTTTGATCTACATTTCGGTGGCAGAAAAATCTTTTAAAGTTTATTTGGTTAATCGGCTATTTGGCTTTGTGGCGAACTTCAGAACGGTTTCCCAGAGCACACTTCCTCGGACTTTCTTTCAGTGCTCAGTGAATGAACGAGAGAGCTGTGTGGCATGATTATGGAGTTCGTGGTGCGTTGCCATGGCACTCGAGTCTCCATTCTGGCCTGCAGAGGATGAACGGGGCTTTTCGCATCTGCCAGCCGTCTGCTCCATGAATGCGCCTTATTCATGAGGGAGTACAGGGCACTGGACGATGGCCTTGTTCTGAGAAGGGACGCCGCTCTTTCTGTACACACACACACACACACACACACACACACACACACTTTTTTTAAATCTGAAGGTTTACCAAGACCCAGATCTTTTTAAGAACATCATCAGTTATTTTAGGGTCAGTTGCAGGTTTTCATCAGTCGCATTTCCACAGGTGGACCAAAAAAAGGGCAGAGCGAGTGAATTGCTCATGGCCTCAACACTTTCATGGTCTTTCCGGGAATTTAGAGTATGCACTTTCCTTTCTTTTCCCTTCCCCCAGAGCCCTCGGGTGACATGCCGAGAGAGTCCAGTTCTCACCCTTGCACCGCTTTATTGACCGGACTGTGCTGAAATGCTCCCAGCACTTATTTAGTCCTGTGTAGTATCCTGTGACTCTGTCTAGGTCTTATTTATGCCTTTCTAGTCTCTTGTGACTCTGTCTAGATCTTATTCAGTCCTGTGTAGTCTCATGTGGCCCTGTCTAGGTCTTATTTAGTCCTTTGTAGTCTCATGTGACCCTGTCTAGGTCTTATTTAGTCCTGTGTAGTCTTATGTGGCCCTGTCTAGGTCCTATTTAGTCATGTGTAGTCTCATGTGTCTCTGTCTAGATCTTATTCAGTCCTGTGTAGTCTCATGTGACTCTGTCTAGGTCTTATTTAGTCCTGTGTAGTCTCATGTGACTCTGTCTAGGTCTTATTTAGTCCTGTGTAGTCTTATGTGACTCTGTCTAGGTCTTATTTAGTCCTGTGTAGTCTTATGTGACTCTGTCTAGGTCTTATTTAGTCCTGTGTAGTCTTATGTGACTCTGTCTAGGTCTTATTTAGTTCTTTGTAGTCTGATGTGACCCTGTCTAGGTCTTATTTAGTCCTGTGTAGTCTTATGTTACTCTGTCTAGATCTTATTTAGTCCTTTGTAGTCTAATGTGACTCTCTCTAGGTCTTATTTAGTCCTGTGTAGTCTCACGTGACTCTGTCTAGGTCTTATTTAGTCCTGTGTAGTCTCACGTGACTCTGTCTAGGTCTTATTTAGTCCTGTGTAGTCTCACGTGACTCTGTCTAGGTCTTATTTAGTCCTGTGTAGTCTCACGTGACTCTGTCTAGGTCTTATTTAGTCCTGTGTAGTCTCACGTGACTCTGTCTAGGTCTTATTTAGTCCTGTGTAGTCTCACGTGACTCTGTCTAGGTCTTATTTAGTCCTGTGTAGTCTCACGTGACTCTGTCTAGGTCTTATTTAGTCCTGTGTAGTCTCACGTGACTCTGTCTAGGTCTTATTTAGTCCTGTGTAGTCTCACGTGACTCTGTCTAGGTCTTATTTAGTCCTGTGTAGTCTCACGTGACTCTGTCTAGGTCTTATTTAGTCCTGTGTAGTCTCACGTGACTCTGTCTAGGTCTTATTTAGTCCTGTGTAGTCTCACGTGACTCTGTCTAGGTCTTATTTAGTCCTGTGTAGTCTCACGTGACTCTGTCTAGGTCTTATTTAGTCCTGTGTAGTCTCACGTGACTCTGTCTAGGTCTTATTTAGTCCTGTGTAGTCTCACGTGACTCTGTCTAGGTCTTATTTAGTCCTGTGTAGTCTCACGTGACTCTGTCTAGGTCTTATTTAGTCCTGTGTAGTCTCACGTGACTCTGTCTAGGTCTTATTTAGTCCTGTGTAGCCTCTCGTGGTCCTGTCTAGGTCTTATCTAGTCCTGTGTAGTCTCATGCAGTCCAGTGCATGTTTTATGTAGCAATGTGTAGACCTTATTTAGTTCTGTATAAGTCTTTTTCAAGTGTAATGTCATGTAGTCTTGTAGGATCTTATGCAGATCTGTGTAGTCTCATGTAGGTCTTATTTAGTTTTGCGTGGTCTCGTGGTTCTGTCTTGTTTCATGCAGTGTCATAGAGTGCCGTCATGCACATGCATTTGACTTCTTTCTGTAACCGTCCTTCACGTGTTTTCTCTCACGAGATGCCACATTTTCCTCCTGTTAAGGTTTCAAAAAATTTAGAAGCTAAAGCCAAAGTAAACCAGAATGTTTTTCTTAAAAAAAAAAAAACAGAAGATTTTTTTTCTTTTGTCATTCTAAATTAATAAGGAACCAGTAATTATTTCTGTCTATCTGCAATAGGTTAGAAATGTCGAATGTCAGATCTTCAGAGTTTGTGATGGTGTTATTGGAGAGAAAAGAGCAGGAAATTAAGAAAAAAAAAGGCTGTTTAAATACAATAGAATTTAGTTGTAGTATTCATGATTTGATTTGACTCTAGGGTCTCTATAATGTGTCTAGGCTACATTTATATATAATGTATAAGATAATTGAAGTGCGTTGATGCACTCTGCTCTGAGCGAGCACATGAGCACTGATGACGTCACTGCGACCGTGTAGGTGTGTATCAGACCTTATACTTCATGTACACGTAAAACATACTGCACAAGTTTAATTATATACACATTTGTCACATCCTGCTGGTTGCTTTATACCCGTTTCCTCCTGTTCTGTAATGACTTATACAAAAGCTTCTTGAGCAAGTTACAGAGAATCTTTCGCCTGGTTATATAAACTTTCTGCAACGGGGATTGGCACATCTTGTGACTGATCAGGTTTATATAGAGCTGCATTTTTTGGTCAGACAAGTAAATACTCATATCTGATTTATTATCTTTATGGCATATTGACTGACTGATTATGTGGTTGAGTAAGTGACAAAGCAAATGACTTACTGACTGATTGACCCAATGAATGTCTGATTGGCTGTTTGACTGTCTAATTGCTCCAACTGACTGATTGATCCACTGACTGTCTGATTGTTCGGCTGACCGACTGACTGTCCGACTAATTGACTGACTGTCTGAATGACTGTCTGATTGATGGACTGACTGGTTGATTGTCTGACTGTCTGATTGTCTGATATGCCTGACTGACTGATTGACCGACTGACTGTCTGATTGTCCGATCGATTATCTGATAAGCCTGACTGTCTGATTGATGAACTGACTGCTTCAACTGACTGATTCATCCACTGAGTAACTGAACTGATTGTTCGCCTGACCGACTGACTGACTGATTGTCCGATTGACTGACTGATTGTGCGACTGACTGTCTGATTGAAGGACTAACTCTCTGATTGACGGACTGTCTGATTGACGGACTAACTCTCTGATTGACGGACTAACTCTCTGATTGATAGACTGACTGTCTGATTGATGGACTAACTTTCTGATTGACGGACTGCCTGATTGATAGACTGACTGCCCCGACTGACTGTCTGATCGACCAACTGCCTATCTGATCAATAACAGACTGCCTGTCTTATTGATTGACTTCCCTGTCTGATTGTCTGACAGCCTTACTGTTTGAATGACTCACTGTCTGACTGACTGATTGGATGACTGACTTCAAGTGTCTGATTGAATAAGTAGCTTGAGTCATACTGTCGGTCTAATCGAATGTTCGACAGCCTGTCCAGTTGTCTCACTGTCTGACTGACCGTGCTGCTGATTGTGAAAAGTGACTCAGAGCCTGACCGTCTGACGCCTGACCGTCTGACGGATCCACGTGATGCTGTTTATTGGAGAAGTGTTAATATATTTCTGTCTTCTCACATGAAATGATTGTTTCACCACTCAATGAAAATCAGTCATCAGTATTGGTGTCTTGTCCAAACCATCAGGTCTGTTTATAAAAGTGATTTTGGCAGTCCTTGAATCCCGTAGTGTGTGAGACATGCCGTGACGACGATTAATAAGTGCTGACTAGTTTTCTAGCTCCTTGTAATTAAAGCCTCTCCTGTGGGAAAATGTGAGAAAGTAAGCACACACTCACACCTTCACTTGATTTGTCAAGGCGAGGATTGTTGCAAGATGCAAGAAGGAATTTATTTGGACTTTTTCTGAACTCCAGTAAACGGAAATATTGGGTGTTTATAGCTCGTCTATTGTTTTTCCATTTCCTGAGGCTCACCACAGTGCTCAAGCTCGTGGCTCGGTCTCAAACGCTTGAGTTCATTGCACAGGAACTCCTCAGTAGATAATCTCGAAGCATTTTTTTGATTGTATTTTTGGAGCGTAGTCTGATGCGTTTACAGGCTACACCCTTTGACATCATGTGCATTATGTTGGCGTGTGAGGCGGAGCGGACGGATCGAGCGTGTGCTGGCTAGAGGCAAAACCGGCAAGATATAAAACGTGTCCAAGGCGGCATACCTGTTGTGTAATGCAGCCAGACACAGTGGTAAGATAATGATCATGAAGGTCACCTACAGTGGGTTTCAGTGTAGTTCAAATCTACAGTCAACTTCAAGAAAATAATAAGAATATATACAGTACAGTCCAAAAGTTTGGACACACCTTCTCATTCAAAGAGTTTTCTTTATTTTCATGACTATGAAAATTGTAGATTCACACTGAAGGCATCAAAACTATGAATTAACACATGTGGAATTATATACATAACAAAAAAGTGTGAAACAATTGAAAAATGTCATATTTTAGGTTCTTCAAAGTAGCCACCTTTTGCTTTGATTACTGCTTTGCACACTCTTGGCATTCTCTTGATGAGCTTCAAGAGGTAGTCACCTGAAATGGTCTTCCAACAGTCTTGAAGGAGTTCCCCGAGAGATGCTTGGCACTTGTTGGCCCTTTTGCCTTCACTCTGCGGTCCAGCTCACCCCCAAACCATCTCGATTGGGTTCAGGTCCGGTGACTGTGGAGGCCAGGTCATCTGGCGCAGCACCCCATCACTCTCCTCCTTGGTCAAATAGCCCTTGATGCCTTCAGTGTGACTCTTCTTTATTTTCATGACTATGAAAATTGTAAACTCTTTGAATGAGAAGGTGTGTCCAAACTTTTGGTCTGTACTGTAAATATATATATATAAAGTGAGGAAAATAAGTATTTGAACACCCTGCTACTTTGCAAGTTCTCCCACTTAGAAATCATGGAGGGGTGTGAAATTGTCATCGTAGGTGCATGTCCACTGTGAGAGACATAATCTAAAAAAAAAATCCAGAAATCAGAATGTATGATTTTTTTAACTATTTATTTGTATGATACAGCTGCAAATAAGTATTTGAACACCTGAGAAAGTCAATGTTAATATTTGGTACAGTAGCCTTTGTTTGCAATTACAGAGGTCAAACGTTTCCTGTAGTTTTTCCACCAGGTTTGCACACACTGCAGGAGGGATTTTGGCCCACTCCTCCACACAGATCTTCTCTAGATCAGTCAGGTTTCTGGCCTGTCGCTGAGAAACACGGAGTTTGAGCTTCCTCCAAAGATTCTCTATTGGGCTTAGGTCTGGAGACTTGCTAGGCCATGCCAGAACCTTGATATGCTTCTTACAGAGCCACTCCTTGGTTATCCTGATTGTGTGCTTCGGGTCATTGTCATGTTGGAAGACCCAGCCTCGACCCATCTTCAATGCTCTAACTGAGGGAAGGAGGTTGTTCCCCAAAATTTTGCAATACATTGCCCCGGTCATCCTCTCCTTAATACAGTGCAGTCGCCCTGTCCCATGTGCAGAAAAACACCCCCAAAGCATGATGCTACCACCCCCATGCTTCACATTAAACATGCTGGACATGTGCTGGTTTAAGCAGGGGAACCTTCCGTGCCATGCATGATTTCAAACCATGACGTCTTAGTGTATTACCAACAGTAACCTTGGAAACGGTGGTCCCAGCTCTTTTCAGGTCATTGTCCGGCTCCTCCCGTGTAGTTCTGGGCTGATTTCTCACCTTCCTTAGGACTATTGAGACCCACGAGTTAAGATCTTGCATGGAGCCCCAGTCCGAGGGAGATTGACAGTCATGTTTAGCTTCTTCCATTTTCTAATGATTGCTCCAACAGTGGACCTTTTTTTACCAAGCTGCTTGGCAATTTCCCCGTAGCTTTTTCCAGCCTTGTGGAGGTGTACAATTTTGTCTCTAGTGTCTTTGGACAGCTCTTTGGTCTTGGCCATGTTAGTAGTTGGATTCTTACTGATTGTATGGGGTGGACAGGTGTCTTTATGCAGCTAACGACCTCAAACAGGTGCATCTAATTTAGGATAATAAATGTAGTGGAGGTGGACATTTTAAAGGCAGACTAACAGGTCTGCCTAATAGGTGCATGTCCACTGTGAGAGACATAATCTACTAGTTATGTAGATTAGTTATGTAGTATTTGAACACCTGTCTATCAGCTAGAATTCTGACCCTCAAAGGTCAGAATTCTAGCTGATAGACAGGTGTTCAAATACTTATTTGCAGCTGTATCATACAAATAAATAGTTTAAAAATCATATATTGTGATTTCTGGATTTCTTTTTTTAGATTATGTCTCTCACAGTGGTCATGCACCTACGATGACAATTTCAGACCCCTTCATGATATCTAAGTGGGAGAACTTGCAAAATAGCAGGGTGTTCATATACTTATTTTCCTCACTGTATATACAGTATATAAAAAGAACATTGTGCCAGACAGAAGTTGCAGTGTGATCTGAGATATTTTCACACTCCACTTAACCCACTTTGACTTCTGTTTTTCCCTCGTAGAAAGTAATAAAAAAAAAAAAAAAAAAAAAGGTGTGTATGTATTTGTACAGGAAGGATGTGAGTTTGTTAGAATTTTTTTTCCTTTTTTTTTTTTTGCTCAAAGAAAACCCCACTCGCTGTCATTCCGAGCAAGAACGAGATTTCTTTGCCAGATGTACCATGTCTTCTTCTGTACATTCACCCAGAGAGCCAGGGCCAAGCTGGGCATGAACGGGAGACTGATTAGGGGGGTTTGGGGTGGGCGTGGGTAAAAGGATAAGGAGGCAGGTTGTAAGGGGAAACTGATGAGGAAAGGACCATGGATTGTTATGGAGATGACCTATGGAGCAGGATGGAGGAGTGCTGGAGAAACTGATAGGTGGAGATTGGAGCTTCTGATGGACATGTTTGGTGATTGATAATTTGATGGGGATCGGAGGAGGTGATTTTGAGAGATGACGCTGCAGGAGTGATGTGGGAGAAATGCAGGGTTTGGGGCTGGAGGTTTTGCTGTAGGATGATAGGGGGCTAATGGAGATGAGGGAACTGATGAGGAGCGATGGTGGGATAAAAGAGGGAGTTGGAAGACTTGATAAGGAGCAATGAAACGAGTGATGAGGGCCCAAGCATGGAAAAATGGGGCTGATTGGGAGGCTTATTGGGGGTTTAATGGGGGCTGATGAGGATGGTTGGGAGATAGGGTGCTGACAGGAAGCAAGATTTGAGTCTCTGCCTTTGCCAGATGTTTGGAACAGGCTTTGCATTGCTTTCAATCAAGATAAGTGCCGAAGGACTGATCGTAACGTACAGTTCTACAGCAGCACAGAGCGTGTGAGTGAGAGAAATGTAAAATGAAAAGTCACATTCTTTCAGAAATTCACTCGTTCTCCAGAGGCTTATGGATATGCATGTGCCCCTGTAACAGGCTGCTTGTATTTAAGAAGGTTTGAAGTCTTTGTTGGTCAGATTGCGCTTTGTCAGGAGCAAGATTTATGCAAATGTGCTCGATCTGCTACAGTACTGTTTCTATCACAGTTCACAAGGAGGACAGAACAAAGACATAACTTATGCTACATACATCTATATACATTATATGGACTAAAGTATTGGGACTCCTGACTTTTCCAGCCATTTGTGGTACTTGGAGGCATCCAATTGTATAAGATGTTTTTGGATGTTGGAGCATAAAATGATTCCTTCACTTGAAAACCTAATGAAGATCTGCTTTACAATGGGTTGAAATGGAAGATCTCCTGCTATAGAGCTCTGACCTCAACCTTATTAAACATGATGAATATGGCTCACCTACATCAGTACCTGACTTTACTAACAGCCTTGTGTGGGGCACAAATCCCCACAAAATCTAGTGGAACATCTTTCCAGAAAAGTAAAAGGAATTGCAACAGCCTCTCTAGGTGAGGTGAGGTGAGGTGAGGTGAGGTGGTCTGGGGTGCAGTCAGCATTCCATTTCATCCCAAAGGTGTTCAGTAGGTTTGAGGTCAGAGCTCTATAGCAGATCTTCCACTCCAACCCATTCAAAGCATATCTTCATGGAGTTTGCTTTGTGCACAGGGGACATTGTGATGCTGGAACAGGTTTTTCTCCTAGTTCTAATGAGGAGAACATTTCATGCTACAGCATCCAGAGACGCCTGATACAATTGTGTGCCTTCAGATAACAGTTTGGGAAAGAACCACATATGGCTGGGAAAGTCAGGTGTCCCAATACTTTTCATAAAAAAAAAATAAATAAATAAAAATAGCATGAAGTATCTGCTGATGAGCACCAAAAAAAAAAACCCTACCTCCCCACAGCCATCCTCAGCATCACTCGTTCTAATGAGCGGCTCTAAATCTGCAGTTCTATATCCTGATTTATTTAAATGAGTTTGTTGTCAGTGATTAGACTAGAAGATTGGGTTCCATCTTCTCTCCAGCGCCATCACACCGCTATCCAACCTGTAAATATTTGGCATCGTTCCAGCATTAGCCAAGACCTATTTGCATAACCCGAGCGACGGATCGAGATTTCCCAGTATCTCTGATCATCAGGAAGTTTCGTCCAACCGAGCGCGGCGCTTCAGGACTCTTGTGCGCCGAGACGGCGAGTATTACGCATCACATCTGGTCACTACTTTCCCTTCCATGGCCATGATGATGAATCAGAAAAGTTTTAGTCTGAAACCACACCTGCCCAGATGTACTAGTTCCTCTTCCTTTCTGTGTTCATGTGAGTTTTAAATGAGAGGCTGTATAGCTTAAAAAAAAAAATAGTAACGGCCTTTGAGGTGAGCGGGGAAAAACCCTGCGGGAATAGGAACAGTCGCAGCGTCTGCATCGCGCTCTAGTTTTGCTCACATGCATGGTTTCAGTCACATGGTTAGAGTTCATTTTGTACAATACAGTTACATCGGTACAATCGTGCATGGCAGGTATTAAGGCAATCATCTCCTGAGTTGCGTTTTTTTCACAGGTTCAAGCCCAGAAATGATGATGTTACAAACTTTAAATGAATGCAGTGCTAATTTCGAACCAACTACCTGCATGTCTTCCCCCACCACATCCATAAACCTCCTCTTTGGCCTTCCTCTTCTCCTCCTTCCTGGCGGCTCCATCCTCAGCATTCTTCTCCCGATATACCCCATGTCCCTCCTCTGCACATGTCCAAACCATTTCCAAAATGTCCAACATGTGCTGTCCCTTTTAATAAACCCATTTCTAATCCTGCCCATCCTCATCACTTCCAACGAAAACCTCAACATCTTCAGCTCCACCTCCTGTCTTTTACTCAAAGCCACTGTCTCTAAACCATACAACATCTCAGGTCTCACCACAGTCCTATAAACTTACCCTTTCACTCTCACAGATACTCTTCTATCACAAATCACTCCTGCTATCACTCTTCTTCACCCACTCCACCCTTCCTGCACTCTTTTCTTCACTTCACTAACACACTCTCCATTACTTTGCACTGTTGATCCCAGGTACCTGAATTTATCCACCTTCTCCACTTCTTCTCCCTGCAACTGCACCACTCCACTGCCCTCCCTCTCATTCACACACATGTACTCTGTCTTACTCCTACTGACTCTCATTCCCCTTCTCTCCAGCGTGCACCTCCACCTCCTCTCAACCTGCTCCCTACTCTTACCACAAATCACAATATCAACCTGTCCATCACCACTGCAAACAGGAAAGTCAGGAAACAGGAAAATAATTACCAAGATTGACCTTTTTTTTATCATTATTTTGGGTACAGAATTAAATAAATGATGTGTATTATGGTGTATAATCTCCAACACTGGTAGGGTTGTGAAATCGTGTGCAAGATAGCATCATCCTGTTGTGCCGATGAATGACGTTTTAATATTTTTGCTCATGGACTTAGAAAGGATCAGCGTCCAACCCGGGATTCTGAACTGGGGATCGCTGCAATGATGCGTCCTTGAAGCGAGAAAAGTGGGTGTGGCCAGATTATATTGGCTCTAGATGCAAGTCAGTAGTATCAATATTAGTAAATTTTTCTTTATTAATTTCAAATTAAAAAAGTATTGAAGGCTTGCAAGGTTCTGGTCAAGACCTTGTGCTCCTGTCATTTTATGCCATCTCTCTTTTTAATAATTGGAGATACGAAAGTCTTCTGGGAAGATTTGATGGAGATTTGTGCTACAAGACAAGAGTGTTAGTAAATCAGGTCCTGATGTAGGTGGGGTGAGGAGGCCTGGGGTGCAGTCAGTATTCGCATTAATCTCAAATGCTGGATTTGTGAACGGGGGAATTTTCAAACTGGAGCAGCTTTGGGTCTCCTAGGTTAAATGAAGGGTAAATGTATTGCTGCTACATCCAAAGACGTCCAATACAATTGTGTTCCTTTAACTTTTTGGGAAAATTTTGGGGGAGGAGCCACATATGACTGGAAAAGTCAGGTGTCCTAATACTTTAGTCCGTATCTTGCATTATGCAGCAATTTTTTTTTTTTTTTTTTTTTACACACTACGGCTTATTGTTCTCGTTCTCGAAGTGACCGACATCATGGTTTTGAACACATTGAATCCTAGTGGTTATCTGTAGTGGGAAACGTGCTGCTCGAGATCTAAACCCCACCTCTAAACACCTGATTAAAACCTCGATGGACTTTCTGATAGCTTTATGTTCCTCATTGGCGTTCTCACCTGAAAGACCTTGTGACCCCGCTCTCCGTAATGACGTAGTTACACGAATCATCTCCCTGCAGTTTCACTTCAGCTACAGCGCTCTGCGGTCCGAGTCTCTCTCAGATCTCTGTCGGGGCGGAAACGTTCCTCCGATTTTCGCACGACTCGCACCGGACCCCAGCAGACTCTCTTTAACCCCTTATTTCACGACCTTTATTCAGCTACTGGACGGGAACTGCAAACCATCAAATTGCTTTTTTTTTATTACAGTTTATTATTACACAGTTTATTATTATTACGTTCAGGAACATTAACAGTTTACATTATTTAAAACAATTTTTAAGGAAATGCCTGCTTGGTTACATAATATATTATACATTTTTTTTTACTAAAAATAAAATACAAAAATAAAATACAAAAAATCGAATCAATGCAATACGTTTTTTAAATATATTGATTGAATAATGAATTAAATTGGTACAAATTAAATTGATTGAATACAATTAAATAAATGGAAAAATGTAATTAAATAGTTTACATTTGTTCGACCCCATTTACATAATACAGATGTTTGTTTTTTACATTTAATATTTAATATTTTAAAGATATGACTGCAAACAAACTTGAACAGGACCGTGACTTAAAACCAGAGGTGGATGCTGGATTTTGGTTGCCCTTTATGTGTTTCTCAGCACGATTTCACTACAGATGCCCTCAATGTCAAATAGTTTGGTGGATCAAGGGGTAAAAATCCTCTTGTCTCAGGGGCTAATAGAGTAAAAATTCTCATCCGAATCTGCCTCATCATCCAAAATGAGGTCGAACCAGTCGTTTTCGGCTTCTGTGAACTCTGAGATTTAGCCTGCAGGTTATTTGTCTTTGTGATTGTGTGTGTGTGTGTGTGTGTGTGTGTGTGTGTGTGTGTGTGAGAACCATTTAAATGCTTTATGCTTCAGCGGGAATCTTAAGAGCATCCAGGCTTCCTGCCAGCTCAGCAGCGATATGTGGGAGTCGAAGCCTTTCTCAAATGGAAAGAAAACGAAAGCTCGTGTCTCCGAGTTCTGCTGGGAAACGGCTCTGATTCTTGGATTGATTGGCGAGAGACGGAAAAAGAAAAAATGAGAGGAAGGAGACGAGTGCTGAATGAGAGGGCAGCCCATTTAAGTGCTGGTGCAGCATTCAGCACTGTTCCTCTACTTGAGTCATTTCTCCGAAATGAAAAAAAAAGATGAACGAAGCAAGAAAAAGAGCGTGAGATTGAAACTTTCCTGTCCAGCAGCAGCTCATGTTCATCTACAGATAACCCAAGTCATGACCTGACCCCTACCCCTACCACACCCCCACCTCTACCCGTGTCTACAGGTCCAATGCACTTAGCGAAATCACCTCACATGTTTCCACCTGCAAAACTGCTGCTCACTAGATGGTTTTTGTTTTTAGTAATATCTCTTGGGTATAAAACGGTTTTAATACGATTTCTACATTTCGGCCTGCGTTCACAGAAGCGAGTGTGATCCGTGTCACTGACCCAGCACTGGGACGGAGTGGAATTTCCTGCCTGTGAGCTCTGGCTCGAACCCAGAGATACTTCTTACTCTAGCAGATTTCTTCACTTTTTTTTTTTTTTTTTTTTTTTTTTTTTTTTTTAATAAAGCACCGAGCTTTATCTCCTTGCACATGAATCATCTTAGATTCGGGAGCAATCAAGCTTTTAACCTCACAGCCATTGATATCGGAGCGTTTATTTATTTTTGGCCCTGTTCCAGACTTTCCGGACTTTCCGTTGCAACAAACTACCGTTATAAAATCAACTTCTTACCGCACAGGGTGTGAGTTTTCGCTTCGGGTTGCAGACACGCTCGTTATTCCCGTGCATCCGGCAGCAGAAATGGAGGGAATTTCAGAGTTTGTGGTCATGGATTACAAAAATGAGTGTGATTAATGCTGTGACTGTTGTAGCGAGATTTTTCCAGACAGAACAAGATTTCCAGATCAGTCGCACAGCTTTTAAAAATGAAGCACATGGTGATGAATTTGTCAAATATAAATTGAAATGGGAAGTTCTGTAGGAACATTATTAAATGTGAGAACTTCAAATGAGTAGCGCTGCTGAAGAATGACTCAGCGTTCTTCTAATAACAGAGTTTATGCTTGGTTTTTTGTATTTATTTCCGCAAACTTTTTAACCCATCCTTCTAATAGTACTGATACTTCTGTTTAGGGCTGAAACGATTCCTCGAGTAATTCTAAAATAAAACTTAGTTTAGTTTATTCAAACACACACAGAGCACTGTGTTTCCCCAACTGAGTATCTCAAATAATTAGAAATACTGCATTTCCCCACGGACCATTATTACCGACGCACCACCCGCTCAACAAAGGAGCGCACTGGACAGGTAACAGAAAAGACACTGCAGAATGAAAAATGGAGGAACGGAGAGAAAACAGTGAGGGGTGAGGAGAAGATTCAGGCCAAAAAAAAAGCCAGAAAGTTTCCAAACTTTAAGTTTCCAATACTAATACTACTAATACTTCTAACACTACTACTACTTATATTAATACTTCTAAAACCGTATTTTCCAGACTATAAGCGTCTACTTTTTTCCCACGCTTTGAACCCCCCACGGCTTAAACAATGAAGCGGCTAATTTATGGATTTTTCCTGGGTTTTTCCTGGTTTCACAAACTTCAAGCCAAAAAAACTGAGCCCCATAACATTAGACCAATGAAATTGCCGAACGGGTTCAGGTGAATCAATGAAACTCTTTATGTTAAACCAGATGCCGCAGCACATCATAAATATGGATGATGTTCCTCTGACGTTTGACCTGCCGCTCACTCGGACTGTCTACAGGAAATGCGAATCATTCGTCACGCTGAAAACAACCGGGCATGAAAAAACGCACTTCACCTGTGTTCTGAGCTGCACGCCATCGGGAGAAAAGCTTCACCGATGGTGATTTTTTAAACGCACAACGATGCCAAAAGAAAAACTTTCGAGAGAAATAGTTGTGAAAGGAAGGAGGAAGACGGTGAACAATGACTTTCTTGGTAGGCTACTGTTTAGATACAATCCGTGTAACAGACACTGTCTTTCGTTAAAGCCTGTGTAAAGTTAGTTTCAGTGTAGACACCTGCGGCTTATAGACAGGTGCGGCTTATTTATGTTCAAAATAAAAAATTTTTGTCAAATTCAGTGGGTGCAGCTTATATTTGGGTGCGTTTAATAGTCCGGAAATTACAGTACTTCTACTACTTATATTAATACTTTTACTACTACTAACAGTTTTACCAATAATTCTACTATTACTTCAACTACTAATACTACTACTACTAATACTTCTATTAATACTACAACTACTATTATTAATACTACTACTTTTTTTTTTTTACTATTTTACTACTACTAACAGTTCTATCAATAATTCTACCTCTACTACTAGTGCTGTTAATATGTATACCACTAATATAATCCTGATAATACTCTTAATACTGCTGCTGCTACTGCAAATTCTACTACAACTATGATTACTGTGAACCCACTGCTAAAACTTGTTCTAGTGCTGCTTCTACTTCTGCAATTACTACTGCTAATACTTTCATTGCTACTGCTGATTGTGCACTGGGTTGTGAGGTTTGCTTGGTGAGAAGTTAGGCGTAGCAGACCCGATCTCTAACGAGATAGCATGCCTGGAGGCGTTACTGAGAAGTTTGCCTATGAGGTGGGCGGGAACTTTCTAGGCCACACTCTCAGGTTGAAACTTCTGTAGAAGGGGCTTAATGTAGGAACAGCTACCAACACCAAGAATGAACATTACACCATTACCTTAGATGTAAGCCAGACTAAAAAGCTATAAACAGCTATTAAACGGTTTTCAAAATAACCTCTAGGCAAAAAAAAGCGTAGACCGAAAGCTTTCAGCTCAGTGTAATCTTGAACCTTTATACGATCATTTTTGAAATAAAATGGAAATGTAAATAAGCAAATTTAATACCTGATTTTGAGTCGAATTATTTTATGAAAAAATAAATCTATGAATCACACAGATGCATTTTGCATAATCGAAAACACTTTATGGAACAAAGTATTGGGACACCTGACTTTTCCAGCAATTTTTGGTTCTTTCTTAAACTTTTACCACACAGTTTAGATCAGTTGAACTTGGAGACCCAAACCAGTGCTGAATGAGCACAAATCTCTACAAGCACACTTCAGAATCTAGTGGAACATCTTCCCAGAAGAGTGGAGGTTATTAATACAGAAAATGGGGACTAAATATAGAATGGGATGTTCAAAAAGGACCTCTTATGGTCAGGTGTCCACATATTTTGTAGACACCTACATATAAATGTAGTGTACTTTTTAGTGTTGACATTTTAAACTAATAACAATAGATTTGAATTATAGATGTTAAAATATCTACACTTTTTGTAATAAAATCATTCGTTCCATTTTTTTTTTAAGCACTTAATAAGTTGATAAAATATAAATGGCAACAAAATACTTTTAAAGATATTGATGTAGAAGTATTTTCAAGTACTTGAGTTGTTTAACTATAAAGGTTATTACATTTTGAAGTACAGTAATCCCCCCCCTGCCAGCAGTTCGAATCTGGTGGAATTGCATTTGCCACATGACTAATTTGTTTGGCTGATTTTTCCGGGTCTCTTGCGGATAACACGGTGGACCAAAAAAAAAATTGTAAATACAGTACTGTATACATAAAATAAAATTCATGGGGTGTTGTCCGTTTATCGAGGGTGTTTTTTAGTTTATCGTGGGCGGCTTTTCGTTTATCGCAGGCGTTCTTTAGTTCATCGCGGGCGGTTTTTTTGTTTTTCGCTGGGGGGGGGGGGTTTCGTTTACTACGGGCGTTTTTTCGTTTACTGCGGGCGGACGAGGGATTACTGTATATATACAGTAGTATAAAAGTGTATTATTATTATTATTATTGATTATTATTATTATTATAAGGAGCTATAAACATTATCGAAGCATTGTTAGCTTTATTAGCTGAAATTTAGGCTGGTCAGCTGTTTGAAAGCCAACACTATTTGTACACAAAGTTCAGAAGTAGAGCCGTCGCTGTGCTTTTTGGCAAGTTTGGTTTGGTATAGGGTATTTTTCCCCTCATAAAGCTTAATTATTGAGTGGGTTTATCTGGCTGCGCTGGGATCTTGCTGAATTCAGCGGAGGGAAAAAATGGAATCTAGCGCCTATAAAATGACGGGTCTTCTCAGCGTGTGATGCACCTGTACCTTACATCATTAACCTGTTCTACAGATTCTTTCACTTTATTTGTGCTGGTAAGGGAAAAAAAACAAGCCAGAGACGACGTGGTTTGATTCTATTTGGTGTTCTTTATATTAGTGATGCACTGATCATGATTTTTTATGGCTGATTCCGATTACAGATGTAAAATTTAGCTGAGCTGAATAAACGTTCACTGTTTACGCTTGTGCAGGGCGCCGACAGGTACGGCTCGTATTAGTGCGCCAGTAGACCAACGACTGTTCTCTTCTTGGTGTCCCTGCCTCAGACAACCAGCTTTTGCATTTCCAGTGCTGTACAGCTGCCCTTATCCCAAATCACTTCAGAAGAACAGTGGGAGCTCAGTGGTTAAGGTGCTGGATTACTGATCTGAAGGTCGCGGGTTCAAGCGCCGGTTTCGCAAAGCTGCCACTCTTGGGCCCTTGAGCATGACCTCAGCCTCTGAGCAAGATGGGATATGCAAAGAACGTAGTCTGTGCATGCGGACACACTTCCGAAAAAATTACAAAAATAAAAAGGTGCATTATCAACAAAAATCGACCGGTTGCCAATTGTGCATAATTAAGCAAAAACCAATCGGTTCAGGTGTATTTCTGGTCAACCGGTGTATCTCCGATTTATACAGCACTTTTAACGTTGGATATTGTCTCAAAGCACTTTTACAGACGTTAAAAAAGTTGGAATGTATAAGTTTAGTGCTTATAAGTTTGTTCTTTATCAGTTTGTTTATCCCTAATGAGAGATCCAGTGGTGTCTGGAAAGGAAAATGTATTAAATTAAATTGTTTGGTTTTTATTGTGATTGAAACAGTTCTAAAGACATAACTAGATTACAATTATAAATTGTTAAATTCCTATCTCTTATAAACGAGCCAGTGGTGAGGAAAACCTCCCTAAGATGGCCTGAGGAGGAAACCCTCGAAGGAACCAGACTCCAAAGGGCACCTGTCTTCATCTGGCTGGCATTGAATGTCCATTCACTACAGTTCCATCATTGTTGAGGTGTTGAGTAATAGACGCTTAAATGCAGAACTGTTCATGCAAAACTGTGATCCCGTGTCATTGTAGTAAAGTGTTGATATTAATTACAGTCCAAATCCATCCTCAAAGTTCTTGAGTTGCTCAGTAACTTCATGGATCTCCATGCTGTTTATGTCAAACCATCCCGAGCTTCACAGAGTGGCCTCCAGTTGACATTCGTCCCTAACGAGTTCTCACGGTAGCGAGACATTTCTTTCAGAGCCCATTTCTGCTTCAGTGGTTTTACAGAACTGTTTCCTCGTTCACTCGAGCGCTCAGAGTGCCCAGATCTTTGGTGCTCAGCGTCACGTCTCAGGGGACGTGCCATGATTACTCACGTGTCTCTGTGATTACTCACGTGTGGCTTGAACGAAGACTTTACTGAGTCATGCTCGAGTAAACAACGCTTGCACAAGAGTCAGACTCAGGTTCAATATAAAACCTTACAGACTTTTTTATTCTGCTGAAGGTTCGAGAATGTGGGTTTGTGTTGATGCTGTGGATATGCCAAATAATGTGCGTGCGCGTGCGTGCGTGCGTGCGTGTGCGTGTGTGTGTGTTTGTGTGCTCGGTGAAAGTGAAAAGCCTGCATGTCCACCACACCCTGATTTCACTCACTTCATTCAATGAAACTCATTTAGATTGCTGCAGAGAGCTTCAGCTGTGTAAATGCACACACACACACACACACACACACACACACACACACACACACACACACACACACACACACACACACACACACACACACACACACACACACACTCACTCCCATTTCTCCAGGCTTTTTAGACAGCAGAGTGCTCAGTAACAGGCTCAGCAAAGAAAGGCGATTGGAGAGATCAGCAATGCTGTGCAAATGTTTGTGGATCCAGGGTGGAGATTGTATATGTGTGGGTGTGTCCTGAAGACAAAATCAGGAGAATCCTGAAACAGGGCGGATTCAGGTGTTCAGAGGTTGAAAAAAATTCATAATCAGAGAACGGTTGGTGGGTTTGGGGGGTGTGGGGTAGCAAACTTGACCAATTGTATTATTTGATTGGATGTTTATAAAACACTATGCAATTATTATTATTATAATTATTATTATTATTTTATATATATATATATATATATATATATATATATATATATATATATATATATATATATATATATATATATATATATATATATTTATTTATTTTTTTTGTGTATATATTCAGTGGTGTGAAAAAGTGTTTGCCCCTTCTTGATTTTTTTTTGCGTGTTTGACACACTTTAATGTTTTAAATCATCAAACTAATTTAAATATTAGTAAAAGATATATATATATTTTTTAAAGGTTTTTCCTATTTAGGGAAGAGTAAATCCGAAACTACATGGCCCTGTGTGGAAAAGTGTTTGCCCCCTAAACCCCTAATAAATGGTTGTGCCCCCCTTAGCAGCAATAACTGCAATCAAGCGTTTGCGATAATAGAGAGAGAGAGAGAGCGAGCGAGAGAGAGCAAGAGAGAGGGAGGAACGGACAGACGGACGAACGAACGATTCCTTGAGTAACTCATATAATTAGAAATGCTTCGTTTAACTCCACGGACCATTATTACTGACGCACCACCCGCTAACCTCTGGACCGCTCTGGGGTTTTATTTATAAGATGTCTTACGCACAAAAAACTGAGCTGAAATTGATTGACATTTTAAATTGTCGTTAGAAATTGATTTTGATATTTTTATTTTGCATTTTGGCAATAAAATGCACTAAAAGGGTTTTCTTGATATTCTTCTACGAACTTTCAGAAATAAAATGTTTTACCTTTTGTAAAAAGGAACCAAATGACATGTTCATTTTGAGAGACCCGTCTTTTTTTCTCTTGTATATTCAGTGTTGCTCTTTAGTTAAGAAAAGGTACTTCTTATCCGATTAATGGATGGAATAATCAGTAGAACACTCGGGTACTAAAATAATCGATAGCTGCAGCACTAATATATAAATATATAAGTTGACGGAAACCTTGTGACGTGACTCTCATTGCTGTTGTCACTTCATGTTTCTCTGTGTGTGTTCAGTAGACAGATCGGATTTGTAGAGCATCATTTATTACGGCTTTCTATGAACCACTTTGAACATCTGCCCTGACGTGTGTGTGTGTGTGTGTGTCTGTGTGTGTCTACACAGGGGGAAGTGAAGGTCAAGGCCGGATCCTTCAGCGATTCCCAGAGAAGGACTGGGAAGATAACCCCTTTCCTCAGGGCATCGAGCTGGTGAGTACAAACACACACACACACACACACACACACACACACACACACACACACACACACACACACACACACACACACACACACACACACACACACACACACACACTTTAAGCTTTACTGTTTAACATACAATCCATGCTCTGCTGAGAAGGTACTGCACTTGCTCTCTTTCTCCCAACTCTCTCTCTTTGAACACTTCTGTTTTTTATATCAGAGGACTTTTGTGCTTCTAAATGATTCGAGCAGCTTCAGCTTCAGCTCAGCTCAGCTTCATCGCCCAGGTTTTTTCATTTATTCAAAAATTATTGTTGAGGGAACAAAAATGCGACCTCCTGGCGGTACAGATCCGGTTCTCATGTTGTACCGAGTAACGATGACAATAGAAACACACAGACACACGATATCAGCGATAGCAAAACTCCAAATTATTATTTTTTTTTACATTTTCCTGTTTCGCATATCGAATCGTGTAGTATTGTGTTCTTGTGGATGTGTAAATGTATTGAATTCGATTCCCTTTCGATTTGTATTGCGTGAATCAGTCCCTATTAGATTCCTCTCTCTGATAAATGAGCCAATGGTGAGGAAAACCTCCCTGAGAGGAACCAGACTCCAAAGCGAACCCATCCTGATTTGTCCATCATCACCTCATCACCCATCATTGTTGAGGGCAATGTTGCAAAATTATATTCCAAAATACAGTCCAAGTCCTTGTCCATGGTTCCTGAGTTTAACCCTCTGTTGTAACTTCATGGATCTTCAGCCGTGTTCACACTAATGTGTTTTTACCCTGTAGGACTTGGAGGCGATGCAGATCACACAGTGTGGTGTGGCGTGTGTTTTTATGTATGAAACACGGATTTATTTATGATGTACTGTGTCCGTTTGTCCGTGTCAGTTCTGCCAGCCCAGCGGATGGCAACTGGTCCCCGAGCGAGAGCCTCCCTCTTTCTTCGTGGCCGTCCTCACAGACATCAACTCCGAACGCCATTACTGCGCCTGCTTCACCTTCTGGGAGACTGTCGATAACCCTCAGGTAAGGGAAGAAGTGAAGACGGAAAGGTATGGGTAAAAAGATGCAGAGAAAGTGAGGGATGATGTTTATGACGGAGAGGGAACAAAAAAGAAAGGGAGACCAAGCAAGACGAGGGATAGACAAAAATATAAAATAGAGAGGGGGGGACATGACGAGTAATAGACAAAGTAAATAGAGTAAAATAGAGACAAAGTAAAATAGAGACAAAGTGAAAGGCTTAGACAAAGAGAGAGAGAAAGAGTGACCCTAAGACAGTGTGAGGGAGAGAAAGAAACCGAGTCAAAAGACGTGAAGACAAAGGACATGAACGGGGAATAGATAGAACAGATGGAAAGAGTGTGAGCGAGGATTGTTATTACTGAGAGAAATGGTAAAGAAAGCAAGACAAAGAAAGGAAGACAAAGTGAGACAAAATGGGAGAGATGAGGAGAAAAAACAAAACAGAGAAACAGAGAGAGAAGTAATGACAAAGGCAATGAAAAAGAACAGGGTGAATAGATGGACAGAACAGAAGGAGAGAAAGTAAGGGAGGATTGTTGACGGGTAACGAAAAAGACAGGGAGACATCGGGTTTGGGAGAAAAAAAACGAAAAAGAAAGGCCGAGAAAAAAAAGGGAGAGAGAAATCAAAGACAAGGGCCAAGGAAAGTGAATAGCTGGACAGATGGAGAGAAAGTGAGGATTGTTATGAAGGACAGAGTACGAAAAGGAATGGAAATTATAGAGAAAATAAAAGACGGAAAGAATGAGAGATGGTGATGGAGAGAGGCGGAAAGATAAAGAAGCAGCAATTGAAAATGAGTCCTTCAGAGCTCAATATTATAGTTTTCATGAACGTGTGTGTGTGTGTGTGTGTGTGTGTGTGTGTGTGTGTGTGTGTGTGTGTGTGTGTGTGTGTGTGTGTGTGTGTGTGTGTGTGTGTGTGTAGTTAAAGGACGAGCCGAGCGAAGCAGACGAAGATGAAAGTCCTGATCTTGTACAGCCTGCACAGCTCTACGCCCCCAAGAGCCTGGTGCTGGTGTCCCGCCTGGACCACACCGAGGTGTTCAGAGTGAGTACACACACGCACGCACGCACACTCTCTCTCAGTTAGATATGGACCTGAATCATGAGTGTCATTCTCTGTACAGAACTGTCTGGGACTCATCTTCAGTGTCCACGTGGAGCACATCAATGTTCCCCTGGAAACGGTGATCGGGAATCTCCTGACCTGCATCATTCCTGTCGCTGGAGGATCTCAGGTGAGGCTCGACTTTCACAATTAAACATGGTCTCGAAGCAGCTTTACAGAGCGTAAGAATTAAAGAACAAATTCTTCTTTTTAAATAAGTGAATTGTGTGTTTATCTCTGATGCACAAACCTACTGTACACTGCGATCATACACACTCGCAGTATAGAGTGAGATGCGCCATGTTGCACAGCTGGACTGCAGCTGGCAGGAGCAGCGCTAACAGATCGAGGAGCAGCTCATACCAAACTACCATAAGGGTAGCCAGTGGATCGCAGAAGTATTTACCCCATTTTTAAAGTATTATAACCCAGAGCCTGTGGGGGGTAAATACTTATGCAAACAGTTTTCCTTCTGGTTTAAATCATATATATATATATATATATATACATTAAATTCTTTTTTTTACATTCCTTTTCAGTGCATGTGCTTCTCTCCATCGCTCTCTACCCTTTTCTTCCATTCTACTCTTTCCTCTTTTATTATTTTTTTAATTTAATTTCTGTTTATTTTACATTTTATGATATTTCCCCCTTTTTTGCCATCTTCCTTTTTTTATTACATTTTTTTTCCTTTTTTTCTAAGTTATTTTTTAGAACTGAATACATTTTCTTCTTTCTTTCTTTCTTTCTTTCTTTCTTTCTTTCTTTCTTTCTTTCTTTCTTTCTTTCTTTCTTTCTTTCTTTCTTTCTTTCTTTCTTTCTTCTTTTTCTTTTTCTTTTTCTTTTTCTTTTTCTTTTTCTTCCTCTTCCTCCCTCCATTGACATGAAATGCCTTACTGCTCTTCTGTTTGTTTGTGTGTGTGTGTGTGTGTGCACGTGTGTGTGACAGTGAACAGTAATCCCACTGAATGTGAGTTCAGATAAAGCCTTAATATTTGATTTGATTTGTATTGTTATGGTTAATATATGTACTTTTACATGTGGTTTATGTGTTAAGTGAAGGACTGCTCCCACTGTTTTACTCTATAGTACATGTGTGTATACGCACCATTTTCTCATTACTATTGGCGCCTCCTCCCTGTTTCACTCCTGACAAGTGTTTAATGTATAAATCGGTTCCTTTCTTCAGTTTGTGACTCATACATGAACCTTTGCTGGTTTCCTGTGTGTTCCAGATTAACGATCCCCCAGTCTGTAGTTTATCTGACTGGCTGCTGGGTTGTTTTCAGGTAACCGCGACCTTTTATTCGCAGCTTTTAGCCAAATCACGATTCTTTATCATGATTCTGTCTGTCGATGATCAATAATTAATTTTTTTTTGCACATTTGTTTCCCCCCTCAGAACTTGCTACGGTTGTGTGACTCATTTGCGTTTCACTCACTGTTTTTGTTGCTCCTAGCCAATCAGACAATCAGAATCCTAACATTTGGGGCTGGTGTGTTACGTATGAGCATTGTTTCAGTGCACAAAACCAAACACTCGTGCGGTATAGAAAGAGAACACAGATTTGACGGGGGGACAGTGGGGGTGGATCGCTGCTTTGTTTAGAACAGCCTCAGAAACACAAGCACACATACACCCTTATATAAACCAAACCCTTTTTATAGTTATACCCACCATTATAGGTCACTAAATATTACTTTAAAATGAGAGCGTACCTCCATAATTGAACATTCTATTGTGATCATTCCCACCTGAACATTTTCACTTCCCAAAAACTGTATCCTTACTGTCAGTGGATGTATAGATAAATGCTGCTGCTGTGATCATGAAGACTCTTTATTCATTATCTGGTCATCCTGTAAAATTACATAGTTCTTGGTTGGAAATTCAAAACACCTACTGACACAGGAGACTCCTCCCATGAACGTTTAATAACTTGTCGGTGTTCACGTGTAACTTTTGTTTATTATATAATGCATAGCTAATGGCAGTTTTCCTATTTACATCCTGCATTTTATTCACAATTTGCTCATCCTGTTACCCTACATACATTTCAGTTAGAAAGCCGAAACGTAGCCGTTAGCAAAAACCTGAAAAATTGCAAATCGAAGACTCATGGTGGAAAACCTACTCACAGAATAGACTTGTATAACGTATAAAAACTTGACTGTGTTCATGTGTGCTTTTATGTTTGTTTATAATAAAATGCTAATGGCAAATTTCTTACTCACAATCTGCTCCTTATGAACAACCTGGCAACCCGGTAAATCTACATCTGAATTCTTAAAGATCGATCTGTAGATGTTATAAACAGGTTGTGAGAAATCTATCTGTATAAAAATGAGTCAGTAGAGTTTTAGACCTCCATCTAAAATACGTAAAACCCCAGTAACACGATTTTCTTTTTGCTCCTCTCAAAGAATATTTCTCAGGCTCACGTCTCATTACATACATCTGCCTCCAATTAGGGCCAAAAATGGAGACGTTTCTGAATGAGTCATGTGTGTGAGAAAGAGAAAGAAAGAGAAAAAGAGAGAATGAGAGAAAGCGATAGCACTATGTATTAGCACCATGACTCTGCAAATTCGTTTAACCCCGTGTTTGTGTGAAAGAAGAAGCCGTTGTTGCGCAATCCTGACAACAGGGCGGCTCATCGAGTCGTGTCAAAAGAAATAAAACAACCCGAGGTGCTGCTCAATGTTCTATGTTATAAAAGCTCACAAAGCGGACATACTATACGATTATTATCCAACAAATCCCCAAATCTGATTTATTGTTTTTATTTCACAGCAGTTTCAATGAGGTTTTATTAGTTGCTAACCAACATTGTAATGCAATAACCAAAAATTTAAGACTTTCTTATAGAGGAAAACGCACCGACACTGGAGACTCCTGTATACGTTTCATAAACTGTTATTGAACACATGTTGATGAATTATCAGGTCCATCCTGACGATAAAAAATGCAAATTAACTAATCTTATTTATTTATTTTATTTTTTTTACAAAAGAAGCTTTGTGTCTCGGCTTTGTCTTACTCGCTTGTCTCTTTATCGTGTCACGTTGGTTTCTTTCCTTTTGCCATTTCAATGTCGGTATTTCTGTGGGTTCTGATTCATGTCAAGCCTGGTGTATCTAACCCCTGTGATTTCGTGTGGTGTTTTTCGGTGTGTGTGTGTGTGTGTGTGTGTGTGTGTGTGTGTTGTATGTGCGATGTGCTCCTGTGTCGCTAATCTAGCCAGGCGAGGAGGACAGAGAGGACAGCTTGGTACGACCGGTTTGCTTGTTTGTTTGTTTTAAAATCTTTCTATCTGTTATCACTGCTACCAAGCTTTCACTTCTATGGATGAAAGACATTCTCGGCTTTACGGGAGACAAATCAGATCTCTTCACATCACACGTAGGGGGTGTGGAGAAAGTCCTGAGCCTCACCGTGCCATCGCTGCGGCATTGCGTGCATGTGCTGCTGCAGCTTCTTCTAGCTAATTGATAATAGCCAGTACAACCACAACCACAACCACCACTGATGCACAGTGTCTAATAGAAGAACATGGAATTTTTGTGTGTTTTTGTGTGTGTGTGTGTGTGTGTGTGTGTGCTGGTAAGTTTGTCTAAAGGCACATGGGCGTCTCATGAGTTATTAGGCTAAATAATGGCCTTTCAGGATAATCCTGCTGCATAAAATCCCATCCACATATGCTCCTGTATTAGCATTTTAAGTGTATAATCAAGATTTTGACTTTCTCACAAAAGCTGTTTTTTTTTTTTTTTTCCTCATTCCTTTTTTTTTTTATAAAATAAAAAAAGGCAATCAAAACTGCTTACTGGAGCTCAGCTGGTCACTCAGTAACTACTATGGTGGTTTGGACTTTTTTAGTCGTCTAAATGCCTTAGCTTGCTGATCATTCTGGTATTTTTCGATAATTGTATATTGTAAATCATTAATAACGAGAGTGACAATGCCTGCTTTTTACGGGATGCTAGTTTACACGCAGTGACCCAGCCATCTAGTTAAATTTCCCTTAGCCAACCAACTACCCATCCAGCTACACCCCTAAGTTAATCATAATTGTTATAGTATATATATTTTTTTCTGCCAATTTTTATATTTTACATACATTTTAAATTGACTCAGCTACTAAGATGAACCGTGTGCTAGTTAGCTAGCTCAAGTACCTCAGGTTTTGCTCAAGTACCTCAGGTTTTGATCAAGTACCTAGCCAAAGTATCTCAGGTTTTGATCAAGTACCTAGCTAAAGTACCTCTGGTTTTGATCAAGTACCTCAGGTTTTGCTCAAGTACTTAGCTAAAGTACCTCCGGGTTTGATCCAGTACCTAGCCAAAGTATCTCAGGTTTTGCTAAAGTACCTAGTTAAAGTACCTCAGGTTTTGCTAAAGTACCTAGCTAAAGTACCTCAGGTTTTGCTAAAGTACCCAGCTAAAGTACCTCAGGTTTTGCTAAAGTACCCAGCTAAAGTACCTAGCTATAGTACCTCAGGTTTTGCTAAAGTACCTCAGGTTTTGCTATAGTACCTCGGGTTTTGCTTAATTCTGTTACACTGGGCTGATGTTAAATAAGTAAATTGCTCACAGCATGCTTATATTCTTAATATTTGGTAATTCCAGTCAAATCTGTTTGTGAGGAAGTTTAGTAAGTCAGTCAATGCTAATAATATACACAGTTCAATTCAGTTTGATATTTATAGCGCTTTTAACAACGAACAATTTCCCAAAGCTTTACAGACCTGAATTAATACAAGTATACATTTTTACATTTATATATTATTGTAAGTTTATTCCTAATGAGTGAGCCAGTGGTGTTACGAGGAAAAACCTCCTGAGATGGTATGAGAAGGAAACTTTGGGAGGAACCAGACTCAAAGAGGAATCCATCTTCGATACATCACAGTTCAATCACTGATGACGTTAACAGTTCACTGATGAAGACTCGAGGGTAAAACTGTTCATGGAGACTGCAGTCCAAATCCATTGTCTTGGTTCTTGAGTTTAACCCTATTCATTCATTAATTTTCTCCCGCTTATCCGTAATTCGGGTCGCGGGGGCAGCAGTCTAAGCAGGCCCCCGCCTTCGACTGCTGCCCAATCCTCACAGCACCGTCCCTTACGGTCCCTCCTGCAGGTGGTGAGCCCACGGGAAGGCGGCCCCACGTCACTCCGATGTCACGGACCTTGATATTTCCCTCGTAAGGGACCCCCGGAGCATAGAGGGTTAAGGGCCTTGCTCAAGGGCCCAAGAGTGGCAGCTTGGCGATACCGGGGCTTGAACCCCAGACCTTCCGATCGGCAACCCAGCGCCTTAACCGCTGGAGCCACCACTCCCCCTGAGTTTAACCCTATATTTAATGTATTTATTTATAAAATTTCGCAATATGGTTTTCTTGTCTACAGCAAAGCCACTTAAAATTTTCCACGCAATAAACCCATGTATTTATCAGCTTTAAAAACGTGCTCCACTACCTGCTCTACATGGCCACTGCCCAGGGACTTTAAAAACTTAAAGATAAATTACTTTAAAAACGGTAAAAACGCACTGTAGGTGTTTTCTTTATGCTGTAGTTTGAAATGACACCAAACTTTGCAAACGTTCTGCCATTTTCTTTGGCTTGAATCTTCTCCTCGCCCCTCGAGGTTTTCTCCTCGTTCTTCCATTTTTCATTCTGCAGAATCTTCTGTGTTCCCTTTTACAGAGCGCTCCAGAGTTTTGTGGGCGGTGCGTCAGTAATAATGGTCCGTGGGAAACAGTGCACCGTGTGTAGTTAAATGGACTGAATGATTAATTTTTGTAATCGAGTTGTAAACCAAGACACCTAGAGATTTAAACACTCAATGCTGAAAAAATTCATTTCTTTATGGTTTTCAAGCAAAAGCATTTTATTTTTAAACAGGTGTCAATGAAACGTTTGCTTTGACGTGTAATGCCTTGATATTCTAAAACAAATTGAATGCCCAGTGCTTTCTGTTTGGTCTGTTTGTTTTGGTGTTTTATTTCCGAAGGATAAGCAGCTGAATATTATATATTGCATCATAATATTTTTTTCTCGTTAACACGTCATAACAAAAGTCGCTTTCTCGGTATCACGACTTAATTTTTTTCCGTGATCTTGATCTAACAAACATCGTTTCCTCATGAACGGTGCTTAATTTCTCTTTGTATTTGTCTGTACGTAAATGAATAAGTAAAAGAAAAAAAAAATGGATCAATTAACTCACATTAACAATTCTTTTTTCTTTTTTCTTTTTCAAGAAATATGCTACTCAATACATTTGACATGAATTATTTTATTTACTTTTATGTTTAAAAAAAATAAAAATCAACAGAAGTCCTGCTTTTTTTCCAGAAAGCTTTTGATAATCAGTGTTTGGAATGTAAACTAATCTTGCATGGACCTGCTGTGTGCTGAAGATCGTAATCCAGAAACGAAGCTGCTCTCATGTTTCATGCTTCAGAACCAGATTGCTGATGATAACCGGTGAATGGCATGACATGCTGTGTGTGTGTGTGTGTGTGTGGCATAGCTGCTAATCCCTCCACTTCACATACAAACTCACACGCCCACACTTGCACGCACTAATCTGGATCCCTGGGTTCTGCACGGACATGGACTTGTTAAGCCTCATGTGTTCATGCTTGTGTGTTCAGTTTCTCATTACCTCTTTTTTCGTCATCCATAAAGAGGACCATCACCTTGGGGGCGGGAGACAGACAGGTGATCCAGACGCCCATCAATGACTCGCTTCCTGTGAGCGGATGCAGCGTGGCCCATCTCTTCAGGCAGCTCGGTAAGTCAGTCATGAACCTAGCGCTGACCAAAACATGCGATTGTATAAGCCCCGCCCACACTCGAAACTAGAACCCGGTTCTCAATGCAGACTCGTGATTCTGCGTTAAACATACAAATGATTCGTATTTACTCATTAGAAAAACATACAATGTGTAAATAAAAGTTTGTGGACACCTGACTATAAGATTCATATTTGGGTTTTTTTTAAGGATCCCCTTCTACATTTAATCTTCATTTACTTAATAACCTCCACACAGTATATTTATTTATTTATTTATTTATTTATTTATTTATTTATTTATTTATTCGCATTAAAATATCATTTTCTAATCCAGAACTAATAAAGATAGGAAACTGATGCAGAGGAGTATTTCCTCTGCATCAGATTTAAGAAGAGCAGGTGGGCTATAATCATTGGAACAGTTGTGTAGTCAGGAACTGCTTGCTGGCATAATAATAATAATTTATTTAATAATTTCAATAAATAATTAAATACATTTAATACATTGTTTTATTGAATATGTTTAGCTCAAAACCCATTCAGACTTAAACCAAAAGTGCTGATTTTGACTATTTTTTTAATGTCTGTCACTAATACATGGCTAATTGACATTTAAACCCACACTACATGGGCAAAAGTTTGTGGACCCCCAACTATAAGATTTTGGACCATCCTATTTTCTATTTGCTGTTATAGCAACCTCCATTCTTCAGGGCAGATGTTCCACTAGATTTTTCAGTGGAGATTATGGAGATTTGTACTTTGTTAGTAAAGTCAGGTACTGATGTAGGTGAGGAGACTTGGGGTGTGTTCCAGTTCATCCCAAAGGTGTTCAATAGGGATGAGGTCAGAGCTTTATAGCAGGAGATCTTCCACCCCAACCCCTGTGAAGCATATCTTCATGGAGTTTGCTTTTTGCACAAAGTTGTTGTCCTGCTGGAACAGGTTTGGGTCTCCTAGTTCAAGTGAAGGGGAAAGTTCAATGCTACCACATCCAAAAGCATTCTATTAAAGTGTGTGCCTCGAACTTTGTGGTAACAGTTTGTTAAAGAACCACATATGGCTGGACAAGTCAGGTGTCCCAATAATTAAAACTCTATAGTGTAAGATGTTAAGCTTAACCAGAATTGGGTTATGACTAATATTAGGAGGGAAATGGCAGCTGTTGTTTTCTGTGGTTGGTTCAGATCACCAGAGTTGAACTACACTGAACACACACACTGAGAGCTGAGTCTTATCAAAGCAAAAAGTGAACACCGATATTTTCTTAAACTTAAATCAATAAATTGTAAAGCTACAGTATGTGCCGAATGTATTTAATGCCATTTGTACAGAAAGACGTACAGTTTGTCCCCATACGTACAGCTTGGTTTCGCTCCAGCAGCGTTCTAGAGCTTTGTACAATCTGCTTTAAGAAATGGACATAATAGTAAACATTACAAAATGATGTCTGCTGAAATGCTTTCGAAGAAACGGCTAGAAAACGTCTAGCTTCATGCAACAGCGCCAAGGGCTGTTACCAAAACCAGTCAACTCGCAGTCACTTCCCGTTTTACAAGGAAGTGGCTCAATTCTCAGGCCGTTTCACCAGAACCATCTCGGATCACGTCATAATGTGGTTTTTGAAGAAACCTAGAAGCAAGTCACATCTTGCAATACAGAAAAGAGGTCTCTCAGGTTGTGGAGGCAAAATGTGCTTCACGTTAATCGTTTCTCTCCGCGCAGGTATCGTGAACGTATTGTATCTGTTTTGCGCCGCTCTGACCGAGCACAAGATCCTCTTCCTGTCCAAGAGCTACCAGCGGCTCACTGACGCCTGCCGAGCGCTGCTGGCTATCATGTTCCCGCTTAAATACAGGTGTGTGTGTTGGGGGGAATTCCATAGAAAGTACTGGATTTGTATACATTTGTGGGTTCTTTCCCACCAGTTTGATATTATGCCCTAATAAAATTCTCACACTCACGACCTTTGATATCAGGAATCATTCTGTTAAAGTATTTGGAAAATCACCTCCATTATAAATGATTTTATTGACAGTTTTGTGGTCATAATGAAACCAGATATTTTATATGTAACCATATCAGTGTTCTGTGTTTGGTTTGATTGTGATTGGTCTAATAATGATAATATAATAGCAACTTTTTTAAAAGTTTTTTATATAGAAAGTATTATTTTTTTCTCCTCCCCCACGATACATTTCTTCCTCACAGCTTCACCTATGTCCCCATCCTCCCCGGGAAGCTCCTGGAAGTCCTCAGCACACCGACACCCTTCATCATCGGCGTCAACTCCTTTTTTCGCTTGGAAACTCAGGAGCTGGTATGAAGCAGTTTCTTTTTTGTCTTCTCTGTCTAGGGGTCCCATTACCAACACACTATATTGGCAAAATTATTGGGTCACTGGTAATTAATATAGTATGTGATTTTTGAGCACTACATTCCACATTTAGTCCCAATTTGCTCTTCTAAATCCCTTCACTCCTCTGGAAAGATGTTCCACTAGATTTGGAGTGTGCTTATGGATATTTGTGTTTATCAGCCACAAAGGTATTACGAAAGGCAGGTGCTAATGTAGGTGAGGAGGCCTGGGGTGGAGTCAGCGTTCCAATTTACCCCAAAGGTCTTCAGTAGGGATGAGATCAGAGCTCTATAGCAGGCCACTCAAGATCTTCCTCTCCAAAGCATGTAAACCAGATCTTCATGGAGCTCACTTTGTGCACAGGGACATCCCCATGCTGGAACAGGTTTGGGTTTCCAAGTTCAAGCGAATGCAAAGTCTTTTTATAGCGCATCTAAAGACACAATTGAGTGTCTCCAGCTTTGTGGTAACAGTTGGAAAAGAACCACATATAGCAGGAAAAGTCATGTGACCCAATACGTTGGCAATATAGTGTATGTATATACGCTTTCACCTTGTCCTTATTTTAAAAAACCTGTAGTCTGGTAACCTTTTTTGTAGAACTGTTTGAATCTGCCACGTGTGTGTGTGTGTGTGTGTGTGTGTTTAAAGTTGGACGTGATCATCGCAGATCTGGACGGAGGCACGGTGACTATCCCGGAGTGTGTTCACATATCTCTGCTGCCTGAGCCTCTTCTGCAGCACACACAGGCAGTGCTCTCCATGGTAACCCCTCCGACACCTTCCTTCTCTAACACACACTCCGAGCACTGTACTGTGACACACAGCACTGAACCACCTGCTCATGTTTGAATCACACTAAGCTGATGTGTCTCTAGTTCTAGTGTTTAGAACGTACAAAAGAAAGTTCATAACAAAAATTGTAGTAACATTACCGCATTTGGCAGATTTCCTTATCAAACGCGACTGCAGTGGCAGCATGGTGGTGCTGGAATTTGAACTCATGACCTTCACCTCCACAGTTCAACATCTTTATTGCCACTGACCAGCTCATGAACATTCACACAACAGGAAGTTCATGGAAAAAAAAAACCTTCCCTGTACAGTATATTCAGAATATATTAATTACATATGTGTGTAAATTTTTTTAAATTTTTTTTTTGGCTAATTTTTGTTATTAATAATATTATTTATTCATTTATTATTGAACATGCTGGAGTTAATTGTCTTAACAACCAGATTAAAAACAATCCTACATTCATAAATTCACAAATAAAAAAATCTAAATCATATTTAAATTAGTATGCAAACATATTTTTAAATAAACAAAGCCTCATTTGAATATAGTATGGTCATTTTTATGAATTCCCTTTATTTTTTCCCATGTACATGTGTATAAATGGATTAATAATCCTACATAAATCTTTTCATAATATAATATATCTATATACGCATCATGTACAAATTTGGATTTATTTTAAATGCAAATGTATGCATGTTTAAGCCTCATTTGCATAAATCAGAGTACAATTCATTTTGATATATATTTTTATAAAAACATTTTATTATTGATTTCTTTATGAATGTAGGGGATTCTAACTCGTGAGCATATGTGCACCAGGAAGTTCATAAAAAAAATCTATATTGATGATTTATTACATTTCTATGTTTTCAATGTATTATTGAGTATGCATATGTATGTGAAGATAAACAACGCTTTATTTGCATTGCTAATTAATGGAAATTATTCCAATGCATAATTTATTTCTACTAAATCTACTTTGTGTCATAACTCTGATAAACTTCTGTTTGGATTGTACAAATTGTTAAGTGTGTTCTAGGTTCTTTATGTGTTTATGTAAGAAATAATAAGGCTTTTTTTCAAGCCTGTGCAAAGGCAGTATTTTCTCGACTTGCTCAGAAATCCCCTCAGCGCCACGTGCTCGCTTTTGAAACGTCCCGCTTTTAAATTGAAAGCACCGCAGTTGTTTGTTTAGAGTTGTGTAAGAGATAAAATATAATAGCTGTCAGGTTTTTTTTTTTCTTCACGTTGATGGGAACGAGCTCGACCTTGCGAACGGGATTTTCCTCTCAGGTGCTGGAGTTGTGTTGTGGTGTTGGGAATAGTTTTTGGTCTCATTCGGAGGGAATGATTCAATTCCGTATGCCAGCTAGGTGCCGTAATTAATGCGCTTGCCGCATACGACCATAGAAAGTGAAAGGAGGAGTATAGAGAAGTATGAAGTGCTTTATGAGTTTAGAATCAAGGCCAGAATATGTGTGTGTGTCTCTGTCTCTGTCTCTCTCTCTCTGTCTCTCTCTCTCTGTCTCTCTCTCTCTCTCTCTCTCTCTCTCTCTCTCTCTCTCTCTCTCTCTCTCTCTCTCTACCTCTCTACAACAGTGCACTGGTCTGTTTTCTCTCTCAGTGGCTCTCTGACAGAAGTCAGTGTGCTGCTATTTTTCTCTGTCTGTAGAAACTAATGGAAACTTTTGATTGATTGATTGATTGATTTGTATTTTTTTTTATTTTTATTTTTTTTACTTGTTCCTTTTTAATTTAACAAAAACATAAAATCGAGACATACACGCCATGCAAGAACAAGTCAGTCTAGAAAATAGAAAATATATTAGCAAACAAAAATGCATCAGGCTTCTTTTTCTTTTTTCTTTTTTCTTTTTTTATAATTTTTTCGCTGCACAAGCACATGGCCAAAGTTCTATAATCATATCAGTTAGTCACTTTCCCCCTCTCTCAATTTTTTATTTTTATTTAATTTTTTTGCGCAAAAGAACTTGGCCACAAGGTCTTTATCATATAAAGGTTTCCTTTTTTTTTTTTCTTCTTTTCTTTTTTTTTTTTTTTTTACTTTTCAAATACGTTGCCAAAGTTTATCATACAAAAGAAATGCTCTTCAGATAAATGCAGCGTGACTGAAACCAAAGTGCGTTCAGTCACAAATTGACAGGTTGTTGCTCCACACAAGTCAGGTGACTGATATTAAAAACGTACATGAGCTAAAATTAGCACTGAGCACAACTAGCTGTAGGGCTGTAGGTAAATATAGCACACATCAATCGTATTCTTTCTGATGATTTTTAGGTTCAGGAATTTCACATTATTCCAACAATTCTATTAAAATTATGAAACAACATCAGCAAAGCAGTACTTTTCTTTAATCCATTTTAATTATTAGCAGCCTTTACATATTTTCTATGTATTCATTTAGATTGCTTTCTGATTTTTTAATTTTGTTTATACCTTCCACATAGTTAATTGACATTTAAACCTACACTATATTGGCAAAAGTTTGTGGACACCTTACTATAAGATTTATGTGCTTTCTGATCACCCCATTCCACATGTGCTATTATAACTCTCTCCACTCTTCTTGGGAAGATGTTCCACTAGATTTTGGAGATTTGTGCTCCTTCATCCACAAGGGTGATAGTAAAGTGAGATACTGATGTAGGGTCAGGTGAGGAGACCTCGGGTGTGTTCTAGTTCATCTCAAAGATGTTCATTAGGGTGAGGTCTAAGCGCTTTTCAAAAGATTAGTGGAAGGGGGCGGAGCTTCAAGGGGTTTGCCGGTTGATATAGAAAAGTTCGAGTCACATGATTTGTGCACTGGTTGGCGTATTTTTTGATAACTTGCATATAACAGATGCGTAAACGCCACTAGATGTCGATATTGTGGTAGACTAATAATCGTGCAGACATGATTACATCATTTCGCACAAGCCTACATGAATAAAGGTCATGAAATCTCGATTGTGGCATCAGATTCGTCGTGTTTTGTTGGTTCGTGTGTTTTTTGGGTGGAGTTTTGATGTGGATGCTTGTGCTGCCTAGGTGCTGGATCCGGAGCTGTTTGTAGCAGATCACGCCTTCCCTCCGTCCTCCACGCAGCCCTCGCCAGTAAGGATCCAGGTACGATACTGTGAAGCTCACACCTTTACACAACGATGGATCTCCACTGATCTGACACGATTGTCTTCTGCCCTGTAGGACAAAGAGATCCGTGCCGTGTTCCTGTGGCTCTTCGCGCAGCTCTTCCATGGATATCGCTGGTGTCTGCATATCATTCGTATTCACCCCGAGCCGGTCATTCGCTTCCATAAGGTCCTGCTACGACTATAACTTACCTCACACAGACCTTTTTTTCTGTATTTACTTTTCATTGCAATATTTTTTTTCTGTTTTTTTCTCCAGGCCGCCTTTCTGGGTCAGCGAACGCTCTCCGAGGACGACTTCCTGATGAAGGTGCTGGACGGCATGGCGTTTGCGGGCTTCGTGTCGGAGCGAGGGCCGCCGTACAGACCCACGGACCTGTTCGACGATGTGAGATTCGGTTCGGTCGCTAGAAAATTACCCTGCCGTATTGATGCGATGAGCGCGTTTTTATTTCATCCGTCTGTTTCGTTTTCATGTAGCTCATCGCCAACCAGGTGGAGCGAATCCGGCGCGAGCAGAACGACCTGCACAAAGTGATGAACCACATCAAGGAGCTGGCCGAGCATTTATTCAAAAACGTATGTCCCCGTTTCTACCTCTGCACCTCTCAGATCCTTGATGCCTCAGTGTAATTAATGAGTTTGGATGAATTAGATAGTGGATTTTACCGATACCGATTTTATATATATATATATATATACATACACACACACACTACATTTGCAAAAGTTTGCGGACACCTGGTCATAAATATGGTATGTGTATATTTTTCCACATTAAGTCCCAATTTGCTCTTATAATTCCCTCCACTCTTCTGGGAAGATGTTTCACTGAATTCCCCTGCTTGTGCAGATTTGTGCTCATCAGCCACATGGGTGTGAGTAAAGTCAGGTACTGATGTAGATGATGTGAGGATATCTGGGGTGCAATCAGGGTTCGAATTCATCCCTAGGATGCTCTATAGCAGGAGATCTTCCACTTCAACTCATGCAAATCATATCTTCATGAAGCTTGTGGACAAGGGGACATTGTCATGGTGGAGCAGGTTCGAGTCTCCTAGTTCTTAAGAAGGGAAACTTTCATGCTACTGCTTCCAAAGAAATCCTTTACAATTGTGTGCCTTCAGCATTTGCAATAACAGTTTGGGAAAGAACCACATGTGGCTGGGGAAACCAGGTGTCCCAATACTTTTGTGTATCGTATTCGTCGATAACCTATAGTTTTTAAAATGTATATGCAATAAAAATAAAAGAAAGAACAAACATGCACATGATGCAAAAAAGTACTGAAATTTATTAAAAAAACAAAAAAACAAAACAGTAAAGAATCATGAAACGGTGGTAAATGAAATAAATATGAATAAATAAATATATGAATGAATATAATTATATTATTAATAAATTATAAATAAAAGAGGCCGCTCTCATAATGACCCGGAAAAACTATTGGTGTGGATTATTGCCAATAATTCCAGCAACTATCGGTGCTGATTAATCGACAAAACTGATGATTTGGTCGACCTCTAGTATGTATTGTGTAGTCTATTGCGTAGTGATCTGAACTCCAGGTTTGTGTGTGGAAGAAAAAACCTAATGTTGATAGTAACAGTAGTGTTAACACTTGGGCACAATGGGGAAGTGGAGCGCCTGTGAAAATAGTATTTATTGTGTATTTTCACTCAGTAATTGACAGTGTGACTTCCTTCTTCGTGCCAACTTCCTGAAAGAGACTAGTACAATTTGCTCTTTTACATTTTTTTCCCATTGATTACTGTAAAAGAGTGACCAAAGTATTTCTGTGCCAAAAGAACTCCTTCTGGGTTTGGTATGTTTTTCCGCCAGAGTATGGCTTTTTTTTTTTGACGCTATGAAGGGCAGATTTCCTTGTATGGGTTTTAGAAGTTTTAAGAAAACATGATTTCTTCCACATTTGCAAATCGTTTTTTTTCGGGTTTTTTTTGCACATCTGCAAATCCGTCTGTCTGTCAGTTGTCTTTTGTTTTCTGTCTGGTTTTCTTTCGGCTGTTTATGTGTCTGTCCGATTATCTGTCCTTTTCCTTACGCAATTTTAAGTTTAAAGTACTTTATTGCCAAAACTGTCTACATACATTTTTGCCAAAGCAAAAAAAAATTAAATAAAATAAATAAATAAATTATATATATATATATATATATATATATATATATATATATATATATATATATATATATATGAATCAATACAAAAGTATAAAAATGCACAATGTTGATAAATAAAATATGAACATTTATAATTAAAATTTACGTATAAATAAATGAAGTAAAATGGGGAATTATTTGGCACTAATAATTACAGATGTCTGTCTCTTTATCCACCCAGCTGTCTGTCTCTATTTTCCTGTTTGTATGTCTGTTTGTCTGGTTCCCTGGTGGTCTAGTGGTTAGGATGCGGCGCTCTCACCACTGCGGCCCGGGTTCGATCCCCGGGCAGGGAACCAACCCCAGCCACTCTTCGTGCCGGTCCCAAGCCCGGATAAATGGGGAGGGTTGCGTTAGGAAGGGCATCCAACGTAAAAACGTGCCAAATCTAAGATGGGAATGATCCACTGTGGCGACCCCTAATGGGAGAAGCCGAAAGAATTTTATGTCTTTATTTGTCTACTCTGGTCTGTCTGTCTGTCTGTCTCTGTCTCCCTTTACTTTTCTCTATTCATTCGTCTGTCACTTTATTTCTTTTCCTATCCGTCTGTCTGTTTATCCTGCTATCGATAATTATTAGTTTTTATTACATTTTGGTGGAATAACATCCTGTCCAGACATTTTTCTACTTCACTTTGTAGGAAAAGATTAAAACAGACAAAACAAGACAAACTTTTCTGCTAAATCAGTAGTGTGCTACATGGTGTTTGATGCAAACGATTATTTCTATACATTACAACAATATAATAACAATAATCTTTATTTTATATCGCACCTTTTAAAGTAGCATCTGAAAGTGCTTTTCAAGCAAAGAAGAATTAAGAATAAGAAAACTAATAAGAAAAATAATAATGAAAATACATAAACATCACAAAAATAACAAAAATCACCTAAAAGCTGTCCAGAAAAAGTGAGTTTCAAGAGGAGATTTAAAAAAAGTAAAAGACTCGGCCTGTCTAATCTCAGTGGGGAGAGAATTCCACAGCTTTGGTGCATGTGAGGAAAAATCCTGATCACTCATAGAGCGTAAACGGGTAGGAGGAACAACCAAAAGACCGGAATCAGAGGAGCGGAGATCACGCCTTGGAGTACCATGTACCAGGCCCCGTACCATGCACTCTAATTTTAAAATCAATCCGGAAACAAAAAGGGAATCAACGCAATGATTAAAACATGGAGAAATATGTTCACCAGTCCTGGTCTTACTCAGAATCCTCGCAGCTGAATTTTGGACAACCTGTAGTTTGTTTAATGTATACATTTGTATGTAATCGTTATTTGATATTTAAGGACTTTTAAAGCAACATTCGTGCTTCTTCTGGAAACTCTTCATTAACCCTTTCTTTTCTCTCTCTCTTTTCTCGGCTCTATCTCATATCTCCTACAGGAGAACCCGTACCCTGCAGTAGCCATGCACAAAACTCAGCGCTCAGCGTTGGACAGTCCTCAGTCTCAGATCCCTGTGTCTCTGACCCCCTTTCCGTTCCTGGACGAGGTCTCTGTCCAGCTGTTTATCGATCACGCAGCTGCTAAGCTCATATCGGCTCCCCCTGTGGTCAAATCTGAGCTGAAGGAGATGGCGCCCTCAGGCCCTCCCCTAGGTGAGTGTGCGCGCCGGTGTGATACGTCTCGACGTTTCATACACTCGTTCTTCTCTGACCCTAAATGACTCCTGCTGACCCGTACACCATTAGCGCTACAGTCTCCGAGTTGTAAAACAGTAGTGGATTGCGCAGAAAGAAATAGTGTGATTTGCTCCACTGTGATTTGGGCCGAGACGGAAGGGAGGAGATTGGGAAATTTTTTGGGGAGTCACAAATGGATACCAAAGCAATGAGGAAAACTGGAACTTGATCAGGTTTTTAAAAAATCAAAAATAAACGAATAGATGAATATATATAAATGCATTTTGAGGTGAAGGAGCAGGTAGAAAACAAATTCCACGACATTTCATTCTTTTCTGTTTTTGTCCTGCCTGTAGGTGATACCGTGGACAGAAACGGCAGCGTCCTGGCAAACAGTGCGCGGCGGCTGGAGGTCGTCAGGAACTGCATCATGTACATCTTCGACAACAAGTTGCTGGAGGCCAAGAAGGTTCATTACAGATCACATTTCATCTGCTGATCAGATTTAGTTTGGTGGGGTATTCTGATGTCATATTCACGTGTGTGTGTGTGTGTGTGTGTGTGTGTGTGTGTGTGTGTGTGTGTAGTTGATGCCGGCAGTGTTGCGGTCGCTGAAAGGGCGTGCAGCTCGTGTGTGTTTGACTCAGGAGCTGAACCAGCACGTGCTGCAGAACAGAGCCGTGCTGGATAACCAGCAGTTCGACTACATCGTGCGCATGATGAACTGCGCGCTGCAGGTACTGCTGAGATTTTCACTCTCCTCACCCTCACCAACTCCTCCTCCTCACAGCTTTTCTTCCTTCACGTGTGTCTTCCTTCCTTCTTTTATTTTCTCTTCTATTTCTGTTCCTTTATTCTTTAATTCATTTCTTTTCTTTCTTTCCTTCATTACTTTCAATTCATTTTTTTTGCCCTTCCTTCCTTCCTTCCTTTCTTCCTTTTTTCCCCTTACTTACTTATTTCCCCATCTTTTTCTTGTCCTTTCTTTTTTTTCTCCCTCTTTCTTGCCTTTCTTCCTTCGGTCATTCCTTCCTTTCTCTCATCAGTCCTCCCTCCCTTTCTTCCATCCTTCCTTCTTCCCTCCCCTCCTTCCTGCCTTCCGTTTTTTCTCCTGTTCTTCCTTTTTTAGTTTTTTTCTTTGATTTGTATTGTGTATTTATATATATATTGCATTATATTGTGGATGTCTGTTTATACATATCTGTATGTGTGTAAGTGCTTATATCATGGAAATTCCCTTATGTAACTTGCTCTCTCTCTCTCTGTGTGTGTGTGTGTGTGTGTGTGTGTGTGTGTGTGTGTGTGTGTGTGTGTGTGTGTGAAAACAGGACTGCTCTCACATGGATGAACATGGCATTGCAGCAGCTCTCCTGCCCCTCGTCACTGCTTTCTGTCGGGTACGTTCACATCACATCAAAATCACATCCAGACATGGCATCATATGACAGCAAATCACATCACATGACATGACCACATGGCACGCCATCACATCAGCCACAACACACCACAGCTACGTCTTAGACTGAGGCCACCTTTTCTTCACACACTCATCGACAGGACGATCAGCCGTGCAGTGATGTGATTTAGACCACAACATACTGTTACTGTGAGCTGCTGATCATCACGTGACGAATAAACGTGATCAGTGACTGAGAATCCAGTCCCTCAGTCCATTCAGTATTTACTGTCCTCTTCTCTTCTCTTCTCTTCTCTTCTCTTCTCTTCTCTTCTCTTCTCTTCTCTTCTCTTCTCTTCTCTTCTCTTCTTTTCCTTTTTTTTCTTTCGTCCTCTCTCTCTTTTATGGCATCTTTTTTTTCTTGTTTTTTGTCCTTCCTTCCTTCTTTTCTTCCTTATCTGCATTCCTTTGATATTTAAATTCTTCCTTCTTTTCTTTTTCCTTCCCTTCATCTTTCCGTCCCCCATTTTGTCTGTACACCTTTTCTTCCTTCCTCCCACCCTTGCTTCCTACATTTCTTCTGTACACTTTTTCTTGCTTCCTACTTTAATTCCTTCTATCCTTTTTTTTTCCCTCTTCTGTCCTTTCTTCCTCCCTACCTTTCTTTTGTTTCTTCTGTTTATCCTTCCTGAAGTTTTCTCAGTGCTCTACATCAGTGCAGTACAGCAGTTCAGTGTGGTTGTATTTAGACTCTTGACTGGATTTGAGGTCTGTGTCTCTTTAAGGAAAATGTGCACGTGGCTGTTCTGCTCTCAGACTGAGCGAGACACTGATAACTCATGTAACTTTACTGTCTGCGCACTTTTTAGAAACGTGCGTGTGTATGAGAGGGAGAAAGTTCCTCTAACCTTTAGGCAAGTTAATTTTATGCCTACCACCAACCACAGTTTATTCCTCCGACTTTTTTCCTCTCCTCTCACACATACCAGACTCTGCAACCCAGTCAGCAGCTTTACTGAGCCTCTAAACATCTGTTTCTAATTGCGTGTATGTGTGTGTGTTGCAGAAACTTGGTGGAGGCATCACTCAGTTTGCATACAGCTGTGTGCAGGAGCACATGGTGTGGACCAACATGCAGTTTTGGGAGGCCATGTTTTACAGCGATGTACAGAACCATATCAGAGCTCTTTATCTGGAGACAGACGAGCGATCCACAGCAGGATCTGTAAGAACACATTGTCTTTTAGCTCGACAGCTTCGACAGAATAATTCGACCAATACATACATTTCATTGAATCATAAATAAGTCATTAATAAATTATAAATAACGTAGGTGAAGGGGGCAGGATTGCGTTCCAATTCATTCCAGAGGTTTTAATTAGGGTCGAAGTCTGAGCTACGGCAGGTTGCTCAAGATCTTCCACTCCAACCCGTGTCAAGCATATCTTCATGGAGCTGGCTTTGTGTACAGGGGTAGTACTGCTAGTTCAAGTGAGGAGAAGATTTTTTGCTACCACATCCAAAGACAATCCTGTACACTTTCCCAGAAAAGCTGTATAGTGTACCTATATCTGTAATATGATAATAATGGTGGCATTTCCACATCAGACTTAAATCACCTTTAATAATCTCTGTACTTTATTTACCCCGACATCTCCACCTCTCATTTCTCCCTCTCTGAGGATGAGGATGGTGCAGGCAGGCCGGAGCAGCTCAGCGCGCTGGAGATGGCGTCGGAGCAGACGCGCCTGTGGCCGACTCTGAGCAAAGAGTGTCAGCAGGAGCGCGTGCAGAAGGAGGAGAGCACCGTGTTCAGCCAGGCCATCCACTACGCCAACCGCATGAGCTACCTGCTGCTGCCGTTAGACACCAGCAAGAACCGCCTGCTGCGCACCACCGGCCTGGCCGAGGTCGAGAGCGTCAGCAACAGCTTCGTCACTAACAGGTCGGGGAAACTTACAACACAACCGTTGTAGAATCTGGAAGTCGAGTCGCGTTAGCTGGAGTTTGATCTGCCTGGATCGATAGGTATTTGATCGTAACTTATATTTACACGGTGAGGGATGAAGTACACAAAGTAAAATATTATTCTAGTAAAAGTGCAGCAAAAGAAAACGAGAAAAGAAAGAATATAAAGAAATGAAATTAGATTAATAGAATGCTAAAAATTATACAAACAATAAGATTTTTCTGGTATCAGTACTTTCACTCATTACATTTTCACGCAAACATCTGTACTTTCTACTTCTTACATTTTCAAACCAGCCTCGTTACAAAATTTTTATCTTTTTGTTGACCTGATCATCATCATCTTTTCTCTGCTTGTGTTCTTTTTGGTGGGTGTTTAGCCTGGACACATTAATTAGACAACAAAGTGTGTAATTCTTTTGTTTTAATATATTAATATGAAGTGAAGTCCAGTTACCAGCGTGACACTAAAACATCTAGTAGTAATGATTAATTTTTACTTAAGTACATGTCAGAGCCCAAACGTCTTTACTTTAACAGTAATAAAAGATAGTCAGTACTTCAACTTTTACCCGAATCTTTTAAAACATAACTATCTGTACTTCTACTTGAGTAAAGGATGTGTGTACTTTTTTCCATCTCTCCCCCTAAACCGTCTTTTCAAATACTTAAAAAAAAAAAAAAAAAGAAAAAAAAAGAAAAAGGCCACGTGTGTCGAGTCAGGAGTTTACATCATTTATTCCTCTCTAAATGTTCTGCTTGCTGTTGAACTGATGCTGAACTGCATGTTGGTGATAAATAGAAACCATCAAGCGCCAATCAGAACAAGTTTAAACCCCAGCGTGCGCTTGACCCTAATTGGTGGATTGCTGCGGTTTCAACCAATTACGTTTTTATCCTCATAAATAAAAAGGAACGACTGAATTCGCAAAATGTAGTTGAGTAAAAAGTCAGATATTTGACTTTAAAATGTAGTGAAGTTAAAGTCTCCCCAAATAGAAACACTTCAGTAAATTTTAGATACGTGACAAAACTACAACTGAGCCGTTGAGGATCAAGGGCCTTGCTCAAGGGCCCCATCATTGGTAACTTGATGGTGCTGTGATTTGAACTTCCTATACTATACTTCTATACACTCTCTCCTTCACTGGGTAGTTACAGTCTAACGATTTATTTTCCTCTTAAACACCTCGACCCTCGAGCATACAAATTTGTGGAACCCAACTTTCCTCAGACTGAAGAAGCGTGAAACGTCATGTGGACTTCCATCTGGTTGGATCGATACGCTTCTTTAGTCCGAGGTCTTAAAAAGGTCTTAAAAATAAAAAAGCTCTACATTTTAGGCCCTAAAACGTTTTAAATGCACTGTTCTAGGTCTTAAATAATTTTAAACTGGTCTTTTTCGATGTCCATCAGCGCTTCCTCTAATACTGGTGGAAATGCTCCCGCGGCATTTTAGAATGTTTTTGTTTGTTAGTTTCCGCGATGTTGCACTTCTTTCTTTTGCCAGTCAAAATATAATTCGCCGTATTACAACTACAAATGAGACCAACATGCAACAGCCGATCAGCTTCTATTGGCGGTGCAAATCTCAATCTTGGATTGTAACACACACGTAAAACAGATTTCAGTGATACTTAGTTTGAAAACAGTTAAGTTTAGGGCTCTGTAAAGGCTAGCCGCTAACAACGAATTATCGTGTGTTTAAAAAGGTCTTAAAAAAGTCTTGAGTTTGACTTGGTGAAACCTGCAGAAAGCCTCCTGAGAATCTTCACACACAAAGTTGTCAAAGTGCTGTGGTATTCGCGGAGAGTTCGCGAGGCTGAATAAGGACAAGCCGCTCCGTCATACGACTCGCTTACCGACATTATCCTGAGCATGCAAACACACCGAGCTGTAAATTCGTGAACACACCAAAACAAACAGAGATACGGCCAATTCGTCTCATAGCGACTGGAAAGAAAGAACTAGACGTCTCACGTGGACTCTAACGCTTATTTATAACACACAGACCACACCTCATTGGATTTAGTACTAGAAAACTAGGCCTGGCGCACTGACGTGTGTGTGTGTGTGTGTGTGTGTGTGTGTGTGTGTGTGTGTGTGTGTAGCATCGCAGGCAGTATGGCCGAAAGCTACGACACCGAGAGCGGCTTTGAGGACGCCGAGAGCTCCGACGTGGCCAATTCGGTGGTTCGCTTCATCAACCGCTTTGTAGACAAAGTGTGCAATGAGAGCGGCGTGACCAACGAACACCTGAAGGCCCTTCACATCATGATACCAGGTAGAAACGGCTCCACCGGGCGCACGCCGTCTAAACCCTCTCGGTCTGACTTTCGCTTAATCCGGTGCGTTTTCCGCCCCCAGATATCGTTCAGATGCACATCGAGACGTTGGAAGCGGTCAACCGAGAGAGCAAGAGGCTGCCGCCTATCCAAAAGGTAACCAACTCAAAATTTTACATTGGGCTCGACTCCACAGACAGCCACGCCCACACCCACCTATAGCACCCCCCACCACCATCACCACCACAAAGTCAGAGTGCCCCCAGCAGGTATGTGTGTGGGACGACACACTAGAGTGGTGCATGCTGGGTTTTTTTTTATTAGTCCTTCCACCCTTCTCTCACTTTCACCCCCTGCTGGAATGAGCACAAAGTCTAACACCATCCGATTCTGCTGTTTCTCAGTGATTTAATAGCAACGTTTGCCCCCTATATGTATGTGGAATGTGGCTGGAGCCCACCTGGTTGAAGTTTGTCTATAAGAACTCGCCCATAAGGCATTGCACATTCTTGGCTTTTTTGTTTTTGCCATTAACAGGAAACAACGCAACACATTATTACACTCGGTCTGGAGGCTTTATTATTATTAGCCTTTAAATATGCTGTGGACTGATCAAACCACACGTCGTGTTTTTTCTGTTGCACAACAAAAGCAAAAACAACAGTATAAACAATGCAGAAATGTGATGGTGTGATGTGTTCAAAGGCGTCTTGGGACTTTTTCCCACCAAGTTCAACTCTTGTGTTGGTGACATCCCAACCGCCTGGATTAGGGAGGTGCATAGCCGACGATACATTAAAGATCTAAATGAAGCAGCTACCGATGCGATACGATTCAATTACAAATGCCAAATATTCTATGCACACTTTTTTAAAAATGTATGCATCCTATTGTTTACTCTTATGCAGATGATTAGAATCGCTGAATCTTACCATCCTTATTGTGGATGGACCTCTGGAGCTAGCTGAGAAGAATTCATGGTGGTGTGTAACCCATGGCTTAGAGTTGCCTTAGTACTTTTAATTAGATATACAGGGCAAGAGAAAGAGGTGCACACACACTTCTTCACTTCGAAAATTGGTTTTCCCCGCATTGTCTTGTGCACTTGACTGTCCAAATGGCGTCCTTCAGAAAACACGAGCGTTTCAGCATTTCTATTAGACATCCTTACAGCGCCAGTTAGTGCCCATGCCAGGCGACTCGTCTGTGTGATACTTACTGCACACCCTTTCTAACACTTAAGTCATTTGTCTACAGTAATTGTCCACTACAATTATTAGTTCTTGTTAAGAAGTTTCCAGAAAACTTTAGGTTCCCGAACGGTTCCTGAAACTTAATGAAAATGTGCCTGGTGTGTGTGTGCTTTCATTTATTTATTTTTTGCTGTGTGTGTTGGCATGATCATTTTAGAAGACTCGTCGTGTGTTTAATTAATCAATTATTATATTAAAATATGCTTATTTTTAATAGATAATGTTGAACAAAAAAAAATCTGAAATAAATAACTGGAATAATTTTTTTTATTTATTTTTTTTTGTCTTAGCCCAAGCTCTTGAGGCCCACTCTCTTGGCAGGTGAGGAGTTTGTGATGGATGCTATGCGTGTGCGCCTCCTGTCAGATGGCCGAGACGAGGCCACGGGGATAAGGGGCGGTCCTCCACTCCTGCCTGCTGAGGGTGCCATCTTCCTCACTACCTACAGGATCATCTTCAAGGGCACACCCAACGACCCGCTGGGTAGGAGAACACTGCTCTTACACACACACACACACACACACACACACACACACACACACACACGCTCTGTTCGACTACACACACAATATTTAGACTAAGGATGTGTTCTATATTTGATTAATTATACCTATAATGTCTGATATATTTTCAATTTAATATAATTGACCAATTAAAGTAGAGTATGCGAATATCATGCACACACACTTACATTTCACAGATTTTTAATTAGCTTGTGTGTATTGAATCAGCATAACATTGTGTGTGTGTATATGTTTGTGTGCGTCTTTTTGTATGTATGTGTGTTGGTGAATGTCTGTGCTGTGTGTGTGCGCCCAGTTGCAGAGCAGCTTGTGACGCGCTCCTTCCCCGTGGCCTCCCTCACTAAGGAGAAGAAACTTCAAACAGGCAATTTACCCATAGACCAGTACGTACAGGAGGGTCTGCAGCTCCGCTCCTGTACCTTTCAGGTGCTGCACACACACACACACACACACACACACACACACACACACACACACACACACATGCAAGCTTTCCACTTCCTGTACTTCCTCTCACTTCTCTTACTCATCTTTTCTCCTTCTTTCTCTCTCTCTCTTTCTCTTCTCTCCTCCACAGTTGATGAAGATAGCGTTTGATGAGGAGGTGGCGTCAGACCTGGCCGAGGTTTTCCGGAAGCATATTCACAAACTGCGATACCCTCAACACGTCCACGGCACCTTTGCCTTCACCGTGGGTCAGTCAGCCAAGATAATGGTGGAGCACAAGACCAAGGACAAGAACCAGTCTCTAAAGTGGGTTTCCCTCTCACAATCACACTCACACTTACACACACACACACACACACACACTCACCAGATTTAGTGTGATTAAATCATTTAAACAAAAGTGAGTACACCCTGAGTAATAACAGCTGTACGATGATTTGAGAATAAGAATTGTTGCTCTCCACAAAGTCGGCTGAGGCTATAAGAAGATCAGCAACACCCTGAAACTTGAGATGCAGTACAGTTCAGGGTCATACAGTGGTTTTCCAAGACGTGTTCCACTCGGAACAGACCTCACAAGGGTCCATTGAAGAAGTTGAATCCTCGTGCTGTGCGTCAGGTGCAGAAGCTGCTTCAAAAAACAGACGCATGAGTGCTGCAGCATTGCTTTAGAGGTTTTGAGTTAAAAGTAGCCTTTACTACCACCTGTTTTAGTGTCACGCTGTTAACTGGACGTCACGTCATATTATATTAGGGCTATCAATCGATTAAAATAATAAATTATGATTAATCGCATGATTATAATGAGTTCATTTACGATAAAATTAATCACACATTTTTATCTGTCCTAAATGTACCTTAATTGAATATTTTTCAACTTTTTAATACTCTAATCAACATGGGCACGGACAAATATTGATGCTTTATGCAAATGTATGTTTATTATTCGTGAAACCAAAATGACACAAAAACGCGCCGACGCGTTTGTCGACCCCAGAGGGATAATTGTGTTCATTATGGTGGATTTTGGTGCTGATTTACGACTTGGTGCATCAGTAAAACAAATGTTTACTGATTAAAAATTCTTTTTCGGTGGAGTTTATTTATTTATATTTAATATCTGAGAAAAGGAAGGACGTCGTGAATGAACGTGTGTTGCGTTGAAGGTTTAAACTTCGCCTCTTTTTTTAAACAAATATTTATTTATTTATTTATATGTTTCATAAAAAATGGTCACGCAAAAAATGCATACACAAGCAGAGAAAAGATGATCATGTGATCAGGAATGTCTCTGTTCTCAGTCATGTTTACATCACTGACTCCCTCTGTCTCATCCACATTAACCCCAGACTTCTTTTTGAATTGACTTGCTCATTGTTTGCTTAGTAAACTAGTCTACATTTGTGATGTGTGAGAGTCAGGAAGTGATACACCAGTGGTAGATTGAAAAAGCCGTGCAATGACAGGAAACAGGTTGATGGACTGAAAACGGCGCATTGAGAAGAAGAAACATTGACATTTCACCAAATTACTTAAAATAAAGTAACAAGCCTGGTTTGAAAATGTAAAAAGTAGAAAGTACAGATATTTGTGTAAAAATGCAATGAGTAAAAGTAAAAAGTGTCCAAAAATAAATAGTGAAGTAAAGAACTGATACCAGAAAAATCTACTTAAGTGCCATAACAAAGTATTTGAACTTTATTATTTCGAACCTATGATGTGTGTGTGTGTGTGTGTGTGTGTGTGTGTGTGTGTGTGTGTGTGTGTGTGTGTGTGTATATATATATATATATATATATATAGATAGATAGATAGATAGATAGATAGATAGATAGATAGATAGATAGATAGATAGATAGATAGATAGATATAGATAGATAGATATAGATATAGATACAATTTTATTATTATTATTATGATTTGTACAAGAAGAGTGTGAAACGTGTGTTTTGCGTTTAATTCACCATGTCGTACTCGACTGTCTGTTCTTAAAACTTGACAGAACACATTGGTCAGAACATTCGCTTTTTGCTGTACTCGCATACCTTTGAGGTCATGTTGTGTGTGTAAACTCGAACTCAGCATTCCTGATCGACTTTCCTCCTTTCCTTATATCCATTTCCTGTAGTGGAAGTGTAAATTATAGTGGCAGGCTATCGATTCATTTATTAATTCTTTGTTTAAAGCATAAACAATAATTCTTACTTTGTCCCAGAACACAATTCCTGTGTATACAACCCCCAGGGGAAAGTGATCTGATAGACAACACATCATCTTTTCACTCTTCAGACCTTTCATCACTCTTTCTTCTGTTAATCAGTCCTAATCAGAGGCTAAACAGAGCAAGCGCTGAATAATTTAACAGTGGAAATTGTGACACGTTTTATTCACGGTCCTCGAGGTGGAAGCTCACGTCTGTCACGCAGGTAGACATCAACCAGTTTCATCGTTCATGCTAGCGAATAAGTGGAGAGTCGCAGAATGGTTTACATCCTGCCTGACCTTTTTGGGTGTGTATAATAATAATGTTGGACTTCTGTTCAGAAGGTTGTGAGTTCAAATTCTAGCATCACCAAGCAACCACTGATGGGTCCTTGAGCAAGGCCCTTAACCCTTAACTGCTCAGTTGTATAAATGAGTAAATCATTGTAAGAGGCTCTAGGGAACAGCGTGTGCCAAATGCCGTAAATGTAAATGCAAACCCATAAGATAGAAAGAAAGATTGAGGAAAATTAAAGACATGCTTTCAAACTGAAACAAAAAGTGACATTCCAAATAAATAAAAACAGTTTTATTCAAAATTAATAAAAGACATTTAAAATAAACAGCACAGTTATAACGCAACCCGGAAAAACTATCGGAATGGATTTCTTGCTGATAGTTACAGGTGCCGATTACAGGTTACAGGTGCCGATTACAGGTGCAAAACTGATGAATCGGTCAACCTCTAGTTAAGATGTTGGGCTTCTTATCAGAAGGTCATGAGTTAAAATCCCAGCACCATTATTCTTTCACCGTTGAGATATTAGACAGTTGTAAGTTTTTCTGGATAAAAGCACCTGCCAAATGCTATAAATGTAAATTCAAATGCATGCTCACTTTTTTTTTTTTTATAAACTGGAGAATCCGGGTTTCTTCAGTTGTTCTGAAATGACTGGTGTTTATCTTCCTATTTAAGAACACTCTCTAAAATCCTGGTGAAGAGCGCCAAGAAGACCATGGGACGACAGCACGTGACCCGGAAGAAGTACACCCCTCCGACCTGGGAGCACCGGAGCAGTTTGCAGTCTGAAACGGACATGGATGAGATCTCTGGTATCACCCGCACCATCATACATCGTACACACACGCTGACGTTTCTGGCTCAGGTTATGAGCTTGTTTAGTCTTTTCATGTTTTTGGCAAATAAGCAGGTCTTTTTTTTCCACACAATTCTTTTATATTTTGGTGTTGCATTTGGCAGATCGATATGTGTGTATTCTCTTACAGTGTCAGGAACATAAGTAATGATGGAAAATCAGTTAAAAATGTATTCGAATACATCATGTCATGGCTACTAGTTTTACATATTTATATATTTATATATATATAATTTTATTTATTTTTTTAATGGCAAATTTTAATGCAAATTTTTTTAAATAAAAAATGCGTTTGAGCTGCATATCTAAATGAGCACAGTTGCCTGTATGTAACTGTGTGTAACCGTACTCTTCTGATTGGTCAGTGTCCGAGGAGGTTGAGCAGAGCTCGCTTACGCTTTCCTCTACCATCCGCTCATCTGACCGCCAGACCATGAGCAACGTCGTTGAACGCGCATGTTGCCGTGACTACCAGCGTCTGGGACTGGGCACGCTCAGTAACAGCCTCACGCGCTCGAAGAACGAGCCTTTCCGGATCTCTACTGTCAACCGCATGTACAACACCTGCAGGAGGTGAGGCCCTGGGGTCAGAGAGCCAAGAGATACATGTTTGTTCTGCATTTATGGTTTAAACATGCTAGTTGAAGTGATTTATTATAATATGATGAAAAATCATTACCCTTGTTTATTCCTACATGTTTTTCTGTATTATTTTGTGTGTGTGTGTGTGTGTGTGTGTGTGTGTGTGTGTGTGTGTGTGTGTGTGTGTGTGTGTGTCAGTTATCCGGGCCTGCTGATAGTACCACAGAACATCCCCGACTTGACACTCCAGCGCATTTCCCGCTGCTACAGACAGAGCCGCTTTCCCGTGGTGTGCTGGAGGAATTCCCGCACTAAAGCCGTGCTCCTGCGCTCGGCCGGTCTGCACGCCAAGGGAGTCGTGGGATTCTTCAAATCTCCAAACGCCCCCAGTGCAGGTCAGCACATCTGATCAACACACAAACCTCAGGGCTCCATTACACTGCTCATGTCAATTTCAAACAAAACAAAGACACTGGAGACTCCTCCCATGGTTTTTAATATACAGGTAGTCCCTGACTTACGATGATGCGTTTAGATGACACTATCATAACTTAAAAAAATTATAAGCCTGTGATCGGTATGCGCTCGTGTACTGTAATTTGTTTTCTAATTCAAAATGCAGTACAGCAGCACACGACATTATGACCACCTGCCGAATGTTGTGTTGGTCTCCTTTTGCTGCTAAAACAGTCCTGACCAATCAAACATCAACAGCATTAACATCTTCAGCAATGTGAGCTACAGGAGCTCATCTGTTGGATCGGACCACACGGACCTGCTACAAATAATTTGTATTGTGACCATCTGTATTTTGTTATAACCGAATTTTAATACATATTCAGTACAACCTTAAGTAAAACAGTTTAAGCAGGGTCTGAAGTGTCCAACTTGGTGTGTGTGTGTGTGTGTGTGTGTGTGTGTGTGTGTGTGTGTGTGTGTGTGTGTGTGTGTGTGTGTGTGTGTGTGTGTGTGTGTGTGTGTGTGTGTGTGTGTGTGTGTGTGTGTGTGTGTTTGTTTGTTTGTTTGTTTGTTTGTTTGTTTGTTTGTTTTTCAGGTCCCTCTCAAGCTGACTCCACCAGTATAGAGCAGGAGAAGTACCTGCAGGCCGTCATCAGCTCCATGCCCTCCTACAGCGAGGCCAGTGGAAGAAACACACTCAGCGGCTTTACATCCATCCACATGAACACCTCAGGTCAGAAAAAACCCGCCCTCTCTCAGGAGAATTCAACTTTATTTCTACATCACCTCGATAAGTGTTACATCATCTTTCGAACCAGGCACACACTGCAGGGAATAGTCTCGAAACATTCTCCAAATGAATGTAAAATAAGTGTGAACTAAAATTCTAGTTTCATTCTAGGAGGCGTCTGAGAGTTATTTTTGTTATTTGACACTTTTCTGGCCACCAGAATCAGAATCTTTTTCAGAAGCTTCAGACTATTTTTGCACACACACATCATGCAGGCTTCTGATGGGTACGCAAACTTACGCACGCCGTGAAGCGCAAGAACGAGTAAAGTTCACAGCAGTTAAACGGCACGCTCCAGAAACGTTTCTGATTGGTTGGTTGTAAGTCATGACTTTGTCCTGAAAGTGGGGGGGGGGGGGGGGGGGGGGGTTGGGGAGAGTTCTCGAAAACTCATAAGGGATCTGTTTCATAAACCAAAATGTGTGTTTTAGACTCATCCGACAAACTGAGACAACCGAAAATCGGAGCTCTTATGAAGCAGGTTATGGGAACTAAAGAGGATGTGCCTGGAACCTTCAGTCGTGGAGGTAGGGGAGATGTTGGTCTGTGTGTCTCTGTGAATTAGAATAATGTGTGTCCTGTCTGTAAAGTCCAGTTCTTGTTTATGTAAAGTCTGTGCTAGCATAGTCGACCTGACCTGACCTGGTAGAGATTGAGCAGATGTAGTTGTTGACATTCTGAACCATAGCTGTGTGAGCAATGTGTGAGGAATTATACACTCTGCAGTGTGCTGGTAATGGGAAAAATAATGTGGCGTTACTCTCGTTCCATTTTATTCCTTTTATCCCACAGCCAGTGATCTATTTTTAATTGAATGATATATTGTTCTTTGATCTGTACACAAAATGTCATGTGGCTACATTTCTCACCTCTCACTTTTTTGCTTAGAGTTTAAAATAAATTACAGGACATTCTGTGTTAGAGGTCAACTGTAGATAGCTGATTGCTGGAACTAAAAATCCATACCGATAGTTTTTCTGGGTTGCGCTACACAGTACGAGAGCGGCCTCTAGAGGCGAATCACTTACACTATATGCTGATTATTTGAAGAGCCTTTTTTTTTTCATTTTGGATGAAAGGTTTATTCGTCATTTTCCCTGAATATTTATTAATATAATTAATATAGCAGTATTTATTTCATTTAGCACATTTTCATGATTCTTAAAAAAAAATTTGGGGGAATTAGATCCAGCACTATTTTACATGTAGAGTTATGGTTATCGGCAGGTACGATCCAACCATGGGTAAGCCATGGGTAAAATCGGTCGACCTTTATTCTGTGTTGTTACTATAAAAACGACAGGGTGTAATTTTCTATCACAAACTCCGACACCTCTTGTGCGGTCAGATTCAGGAGTTCAGCGGTGCTCTGGTTTTCCGAGTTAGCACTAGTTGTAGCATAGCCCTCTACAATATGCACAGACAGTAACAGGTATCTCTTTATTCTCCGGCCTTAGTGCTGGGCCAGAGGGCAAAGGTCATCTCGCTCTCGCAGCCTAAGGTCTCGGTCAAGGCCCGCGGCTCACCCCGAGGTACAGTAGAGCCCTGAACCACCCCACCCCTCCGCTCTCCGATCTAACCAATCAGTTTTCTTAACAGTGATGTCGGCGTGTGTGAGCTGGTGCCCACCCAGCACCGCTGTCCTTTTTCTCTCTGGGCTAACCGTTCACTCTGACCCCTGTGTCCAATCCTGAGCTCTGTTTTGTCCGTCTAGCCTGGCATCTCCTTGCACGTCCTCCACTGTGTTCTGTTATTCTGGCAGTGCTCTCGATGTCTGAATGATGCTGTTTGTGACTGATTGCATCAAGCAACACTTTTATCTCCAGCCAATCTGTGAATGTGGAAATGCACAGAGTCTGTCACGGCCTGTCACTGTCCTGTCCGGTGAAGTAAGAGGCGTGTGGCTTTTGTGTGTGTGTGTGTGTGTGTGTGTGTGTGTGTGTGGGGGTGATTTAGGAAAGTGGGGCAGTATCCGAGGCAGCGGGCGTCACTCTGGGTATAATCCTGAAGTGGGAAACCGGCTAGCAGGAAAGGATGCCCCTCAGGCAAACGGAGGGCCGACCGAGCCCTACTTCCTCCATCAGCAAAGAGCGTATCTGTACATCATCGGGGACAAGAACCAGCTAAAGGTACTGTAAAATCTCACTGAAATACACACTAAGAACAAAAGTTTCTGCACACCTGAGCATAAGATTCGGTTTGGCCTTTTAAACATTCCACATTTAATCCGGATTTGCTCTTATAATAAGCCCCACTCTTCTGGGAGGACGTTCCACTAGATTTTCAAAATGAGTTTGTGGAGATTTGTGTTCATTAAACCAGTAAAATCGGGTACTCGTAAATGTCGAAATCATCCGGCAACTTGTGCATAATGATCATCGGTGAACAATCCACCTGATCTCACTTCCGCACCCACCTTACTGGCCAGATTTGGCCCCTGCGGACTTCGCCCTCTTCCCAAAGATAAAGATGCAGCTTTAAGTTCGCTGTTTTGACGCCACTGAGGAGATCTAGCGAGAATCCCAGGGGGGGCTTGACCCGCTTCGCAAAAAGAAGACTTCCAGGACACATTCCGGAAGTGGCAGGAACGCTGGGAGCTCTGTATTGCTGTGCAGGGGAACCATTTTGAGTGCCTCCAACTTTGTAAGAACTGTTTGTTAAAGAACCACATGTGGATGGAAAGGTCAGGTGACCAAATGTTTATGGTCCGGTGTTCACAAGCTTTTGATCATATAATGTGTATGCCTGATTGTCCACTGATCCCATTTCCTATAATCATTATAAGGAAATAACCATGAGCTTTGTGTGTGTGTGTGTGTGTAGGGAGGAAAGCAGGACTCGTTCCAGCAGTGGGAGGTGGTACCCATCGAGGTGTTCGACGTCCGGCAGGTGAAGAACAGTTTTAAGAAGCTGATGAGGGCCTGCGTTCCTTCCTGCACTTCCATTGATCCCAACATGTCCTTCCACCGCTGCCTCGAGGAGTCTGAATGGATGAATCTGGTAATACACACTCACACACAGGGGCGTGCGATATTGACAAAAAAGGATATCTCGATTAATTTTTTTTTTTTATTATTATTTTATTTTATCTTTAAAGATAATTATACTATATTTTGCTACGTGTGGTATCGTGCTGGTACACTAAAGACCACCATGGACGTTAAAATTGAAAATACGTTAAAATACTTTAACGCTTTAACCTGCAGTTACAAAAGCATAAATAATGTTTCTGTATTTTCAACATAAAATATCGAATATTGATATTTGAGATTATTTTAACAAATAAGACATACTGTATGGTATGCGCTTTTTGAGCATCGCACTCCACATTTAGTTCAAATTTTTCCGTATAGTTCCCTCCATTCTTCAACTAGATTTTGCCGTGTGCTTGGGCAGATTTGTGCTCATTCAGACACAAGGGTGTTAGTAAAGTCAGATAGGTGAGGTAAGGAGGCCTGGGGTGCAGTCAGCATTCAAATCCACCCAAAAGGTGTTTAATAGGGTTAAGATCAGAGCTCTATAACAGGAGATCTTCCACTCCAATCCATGCTAACCATATGCTGGATGCACAGGGGCTTTAATGTTTTGAGCATGTTGAGCTCTAGGTTTTTCGGATTGGACCATAGAATCAGTTGTTTTAACTCCTGCTGATATGCAGACTCGTCGCCATCTTGGATGAGCCCAATGAGCATAGTAAAAGTCGTAGAGAAAGAACCACGTGTGGCTGGGAAAGTCAGGTGTCCCAATACTTTTTGTCCATGTATTGTACGGCACTTTAAATGTGAAATTAAAACCGCCAGTAGGTGGCAGCAAAACATTGTGAGTCATTGCGATTGAACCGAATCATTTAAACCGGTTGATTCGTTCAGGAACTAATCAGAATCAGGTTTATTAGCCAAATGTGTTGACACACACAAGGAATTTGCCTCCAACTCTCAAAAGAACACACATAAATAACACTATACATTTAGCTTAGACTATACAAAAAAAACAGATTAAATAAGAACACAATAAACATAGTATATGACAGTAATGTACATAAAGTGTGAGAGTGCAATAGCAGCGTTATTTGTGTTCGAATACATTGTGTGTGTGTGTGTGTTGTGTGTGTGTGTGTTGTAGCTTCACAGGCTGCTCCAGGTGTCCGTTCTGGTGGTGGAGTTATTGGACACCGGCTCGTCGGTCATGGTGAGCTTGGAGGACGGATGGGACGTGACCACTCAGGTATGGTTTGAAGCAGTGCTGCTGATGTTTGTAACGCAAGCGCAGGATCTGAGCTCTGTGTGCTATTCTGCATGGCAGGTGGTGTCTCTGGTGCAGTTGCTGTCAGATCCGTACTACCGCACGTTCGATGGCTTCCGGTTATTGGTGGAGAAGGAGTGGCTGTCGTTTGGTCACCGCTTCAGCCACCGAGGTGCTCAGACGCTGGCCAGCCAGAGCAGCGGCTTCACCCCCATCTTCCTGCAGTTCCTTGACTGTGTGCACCAGGTGCCTTTCAAACATTTTGAAAAAACAATGGCCTGCACTTAATGCTGGTCAAAATGCAGGTTTTTTTATTTAAAGTATTGTTCTTCAGGGTTCTAAAACCTTCATATTCTGTTCTTTTCAGATCCATCATCAGTTCCCTATGGAGTTTGAGTTCAGTCAGTATTATCTGAAGTTTCTGGCTTATCACTATGTGTCTAATCGCTTCCGGACTTTTCTGCTGGACTCTGATTATGAGCGAATAGAGCTGGGTGAGTCTCATTCACCATATATATATATATATATATATATATATATATATATATATATATATATATATATATATATATATATATAATGTGTGTGTGTGTATATATATATATCTATGTATATATGTATGTATGTGTGTGTATATCTATGTATGTAATAAGTTCTTTTACTGAAGGCTTCATGTCCTCTCTGTAGGTGTTATGTATGAGGAAAAAGGAGAGAGGAAGAACCCTCAAGTCTGTAAATCCGTATGGGATTACATCGACCGTCTGCACAAGACCACCCCCATCTTCTACAATTACATGTTCTCTCCAGAAGAAGAGGAGGTAAAAACTTTGCCCTGGCATGGACACTCTTATCATGTCCTTCAGAGAGCGATCTTAACCTTTCTTCCCCTTGTCTTGTTCCAACCCAGGTTTTAAAGCCCTACAGTTTCATCTCCAACCTGAAGGTGTGGGACTACTACACGGAGGAGACTCTCTCCGAGGGGCCGTCCTACGACTGGGAGTTGGTGCAGGGAAAAACCGAGGATCCGGACGAGGAGAAAGCCGAGACGGCCGCACCCAAATCGCAGAGGCAGGTGGTGTGGCCTTGTTATGACAGCCTGAGCAAAGTGCTGCCAGACGCCATCACTAAACTGCTGCAGGTTCGTTCTGAGATCAGTGCAATCGAGAATAAAACATGAGTGCATGTTCAGTCTTGATGTGTGCATTTATGTGCGTGTTTAGGATGTGCAGAACCTCGAGGCGGAGCTCGGACACACGTCTGAGAGATGGAAGGAGAAGTGGGATAAGATAAAGACCACGCAACGCACCGAGACCAAACTAGAGAGTCGGGTGAGGGACGGTGTTCTGCATGTTAGCAGCTGCTCAGATCATTGGTTAGATTATTGTAGTGCTTGCAGACAGTTGATTATTAGTAGAATAGAAGGATGTAATTTTTTAGAATAGCCTTTATTTCGTCACATACACATTAGAGCACAGGGAAAATCGTTCTTCGCATATCCCAGCTTGCTCGGAAACTAGGGTCAGAGCGCAGGGTCAGAGCGCAGCCATGATACGGCGCCCCTGGAGCACAGAGGGTTAAGGGGCCCAGGAAGTGACAGGTGGTGGGCTGGGATTTTAACTTACAACTTACAACCTTCAGATTCGACGTCCAACATCTTCATGATCGTCTCATAGACAGTAGAATTCAGTGCGTCCAGATTTGTCTTCCTGGATGTCTGAAATGATTGATTTGAACCGAAAGAACACCTCAAACACTCCAGTTTCAGCTCCACATCGGAAAACGGATTTGATCCCGACAAGGTTGAGAACTAAAAAGGGTTTTAAAGTGGGGTGAAGACACCATGCCATGTTGCGCATTCTCCTTTTGAATAAATATTATTTTATATATTATTACTAAAATATTATTTAGAACTCTCATTCTAGATCCTGAGCGAGGTCCTGATCTGGTTTCAATTAGGAAAAATGATCAAATCAATCTAAAGACATAATGTGCAGCAGAAAATGCCTTTCGAGTGAAAGTGTCCTCGTTGGCAAAAATTTAACATAAAATAATATTAGACAGTAAAAAGAAGAGAAAATAAGAAGAAAAAAATACATTACTGGACAATGCATTACTGCATATCTCTCTTTCATTCTCTCTCTCTCTCTCTCTCTCTCTCTCTCTCTCTCATATCCCCCAGCCCTCTTTCTCCAGCTCACTCCTGATGTCGTCCAACCTCACCCACCAGAGGCGCACTCAGGGCATGTACTTGCAGGAGAGTGGAGTTGGCTCCTCCATCAACCTGGCGCTGGAGTGCGAGGCCAGCGCCACCTCCACACCGGCCACCAACCGCACCTCCACCAGCACGCTTTATTCCCAGTTCAGAAGCACCGAGAGTGAGAACCGGTGTGTAACCTGCATGTTCAAAAGTGCTCTTACCGGGTTTCCGCTGGGTCTCAAAATTTTAGGCCTGAAATTCTTAAAGCCTTTAAGTCTCAAATTGTTCTAGGTCTTCTGATGTCCATTCAGCCCTTCCTCTTTGAAATGCTCCAGAAGCACTTTAGAATGTTTTTATTAGTTTCTGTGATGTAGTACATTCTAACGTAATTCGCCGTATTTGACAAATAAGAGCAACATGCAACAGCCGATCAGCTTCTGTTTCCGGTGCGAATCTCAATCTCGGATTGTACCACAGACGTAAAACGGGGATTTATTTTTTAGCAATGGGGATGTGCAAGTTTAGTGATTACTTGGATAAAAAAAAAAAAGTATTAGTGGCAAGTCGCCAACAACGTATTTGCATGTGTGTTTTTGATGTCGCGATAGAGGTTTTAAATTTTATTCCTAATGCTCTTAAAAAGTTAATAAAAAGTCTTCAATTTGTCTTTAGTCTCTATCAATAAACGAAAAAACACTTGCTCACTAGGTTGCTAGGTTTAGGCCATCAGCCTAAAGTCTGTTTAGAGGAATTTAGCACACTTTTTTTTTTTGTTTCTTTAACATAGACATAAAACACGCAGGTAAAATCAATGCGAGTTACAAAAAGAAGCAGGTCTTCAGACATCGTTTGAAGATGACTAGTTGAAGTTTTTTGTTGTCAAAGCTGCTGTTTTTGAATGTTATTCTGACCAATCAGAATTGAGAATTCAAGATTGTGTTCGGGTGTCAGCATGTAGCACAGTTATGAGATTTATTGTCTATCTATAAATGTTATAATGTCTCTATTAACGGTTAACAGATGAATCGGTTTTGGCGATTAATTGGCACCAAAAATCCATACCGACAGTTTTTCCTGCTTCCGGGTGGCGGCCATTACGAGAGCGGCCTCTAGAGGCGAATCACTGAAGCTACATGTTTGTTTTAAAACGTGAGACTGAGCGCTGTACGGAGAAACGCTATATTATATTTATTATTTCTCATTTTTTCATTATATTATTATCTTTATTAATGAATATATGCATATTTCTTTCCTTTAGCACTTTTCCATGATTCAGTATTTTATTTTATTTTTTTATAAAAAAAAAAAGTCTATCCATCTATCGGTGATTTTATTATTACTATTATTTTATTTACTATTTTATTATTTTTTTTTATTTTATTTCAGATTTTATACTTGGAAAGCACTTTGAGATGTAACTTTTTGAGAGATGCACCACAGGTTTATTTTATTTTTTAATTGTTGCTTTCATTTCCAGGAGCTTTGAAGGAATCTTATTTAAAAGAGGAGCCTTGCTGAAACCTTGGAAGCCACGCTGGTTTGTGCTGGACAAGACCAAGCATCAGGTACGTACGTCCCAACATGTGAACATAAGGAACTAGCATCGGGAGTGCCGACCCGTACTCACGCTACTTTTATTCGCCCTACTTGACAGTTAAGATACTACGAAACGAGGCAGGATAAAGAGTGCAAGGGGGTCATCGAGCTGGCCGAGGTGGAGTCCGTCATTCCAGGTGCTCCTGCCATGGGAGCTCCGAAAAACATAGAGGAGAAAGCCTTTTTTGATGTGAGTATTTCTGGTTTTATTGAAAAGCATTTACAGTGAGCTGTGAGCACAATCCTGCATGTGTTCCTTACAGATGAACACGTCGCATTAGCATTATTTTTATTCATGATGAACGAATGAACACCGCCTTGTTTAGTATCCTGGGGGAACAGTGGATCAAATACAGCACGGTAAAATGCACAGTAATAGGATGTGCTGGATTGAGTGCTGTTTTACTGTAAATGTGGATGAATATTGATGCTAAAATGCCACCAATTTTTTTAAAGAATTTTGCATTGAATAAAGCCGTAATTACAATTAGTATTATTTATGCATTAATATATTGGAATTTAGATTTCTTTTTTTTTTTTTTTTTTTAAGATGCTTGCTGTCGTCTCATTTATCCTCATGTTAGATCAAATACAATGGAATAGAAAAATAACGACTAAGTTCACGTTTTCTCTCCCCCATTTTTCTTCCTTTAATATGGAAATAAATAAAAAAATTATAATAATTATTATTATATTAATAATCTTTATTTTATATAGCGACTTAGAAAGTTACATCTCGAAGTGCTTTCCAAGTATAACATTTGAAATAAAATGTAAAAAAAAATATATATATATAGTAAATAAAACAATAGTGATAATAAAATAATAATGTTATATATTGCGCCTTTAAAAGTTGCATCTCAAAGCACTTTCCAAGAATAAAAATAAAAAAATAATAATAATTTTTTTTTTATATATTAATAATAAATAAGTAAAGTAAATAAAAATAATAATATTAAAATTAAATACAAATAAATAAATAAACATCACAAAAAAAAAAAAAAAAACATTTAAATCACCCAGGTTGTGAGTTCAAATCCAAGCACCAACAAGATGACACTGCTGGGCCCTTGAGCAGGGCCCTTAACCCTTAAATATTCAGGTGTATAAATGAAATTATTGTAAGTAGATCGGGATAAGGGCATCTTCCAAATGCTGTGAATGTATTTAAGAAAAAATCTAACAACCATCGAGGCGTACACTCAGATTTTTATATTGTAAAAGCAAAATAGTGTCACTGTATGTATTTCAGATTGACCCTATAACTCATCATCTTACTCTTTTCTCTTTCCTCAGCTAAAAACGACCAAACGAGTGTACAACTTCTGTGCGCAGGACAGCCAAAACGCACATCTGTGGATGGACAGTATTCAGAGTTGCCTATCTGACGCATAAATGAAGGGCGGGCCTGTGTGTGTGTGTGTGTGTGTGTGTGTGTGTGTGTGTGTGTGTGTGTGTGTGTGTGTGTGTGTGTGTGGAAGAGAGAAACTTTACTGTGATTGGACACATGGGTGATGCTCCTGGATCTCGAACCGCGTTAATCGAAAAAAAAAAAGATTTGCACCTCGCCACATTTCAGTGTTTTTGTATAAAACAAACAAAAAAAAAACCCAGAAAAAAAAAACTCCTCGGAAGACTGACGTGGACGCGAGTAGCCTAACCACTATACACACCTCCTGGATGTTCTCTTCTGCTCTGTGGATACGACGCATGGCGTCACTAATCCCAATCTCTCGCTCCTTTTCTTCCCAAAACTACTGCCAGACGAAACAAACGCTATGCAGGGGTTCTGATCATGCCCAGTACAACACCTCACCCAAAAAAACCACGCCAGCTCTTCACTGTCAGATTCCACGCCACGTTCCGAAGACACGCCCATTTCCCTGTAATCATGATTCTTCTCTTCGCTCAGATTCCTTTTTCATGCTAATCAGTTTTTATTGCGGCGACGCAGAGGCGCACGGAAGCGGGGCGTCGCTCTTAACGGTTCATGAAGGATCTTTACGGCTTCATTCATCAAAAAAAGTCTGTGTATATCCAATGTTAATCATTAATCCCTCCACATGCTAGTTCTCACGTTAGCGTGTTTACAAGACGTATATACAAGACCAACAAGAACCACTATTAACTTTACAAGTGTAAGGGTCTGTTGTGTTGTGGTGATTAATTTACGATGAAAATATTGTTCTAAATATGTCCTGCACACGAGCAGATGAAGCACTCGATTAACGCTTACGTTTACACCAGATTTGAAGCTGGGATTCACCACAAAATTTTGAAACATTTATTAAACAAGGTTTATATATATATATATATATATATATATATATATATATATATATATATATATATATATATATATATATATATAAAATCCTTTTCAGTCCTTACAGGTTGGTGTTGTTTTAGTAAATCTGGCAACCTGCTCTTATCTATCGACCCTACATTCAAAGATTTTTTTTTTATTTATTATAATAATTATTATTTGACTTTTTCTTTTTTTTTTTTTTTTTTTATTATTATGCGAATTGTTCATTGGAAGCTCAGGTCACCTGATCTCCCCGATTTCACACCCTGTCGTTGTCAGTGTTTTTAGCTACAGTCTGTTACCTTCTCTTTAAAATCCTGTACATAGAGGAGTTCCCGTCTGTATTCTTTCAAAAAAGTTTATTTAGCTGGTCCTGGTGAAGGCTGCAAATATGCGTCACGTTCCCCCTTTTTTATTTCGAGGATGAAAACTAACACACACACACCCACCCACATTTACACACGTATATATAAAATGTATGTACACACACATACAGTGTAAAATAGGGTAATACCTCTGTCATGTTGAACATAAAATCCGAATTGTAGATTTTTGTTCTGATAACTCCCTTTGTACATAATCTACAGATTTCTATGTTTGTTAGTAATTTATTTAACTTTGTCTCCTCAAAACACCACTTAACGTTTTTGAATTAGAAACTCCAGTATGTGCCATTGTTTATTTCTGTATTAACTATTGACTAATGCAGTTTTTTTTTTTTTTTTAATCTTCAGATACGACTCAAATAAATCCTCAGTGTCCTTTTTTTTCTAACATGGTGGTGTTCTCATTGTACATGTTCATCTTAGATTGTTGTTATGTAAGTGGGATAACAGAGGAAATCTTGTTCTCATTCACTTATTAATACATTCATGCTGTTACAAGAAATCATGTCTCTAATATATGTTTGGGGGCGAAGCACAATTTACTGGGAACCTGCTTGTTATTTTATTTATTAATTTTTTCCAACTACTTTATTGATCCCACAGAAAAATTGCAATTTTTTTTGTAATCATTTTCATATTGTCAAAAGTAATATTTTCACAGTACCTGTCAAAGCGTTCACATTTTTGAGGCACACGTGCATGCTGTTTATTTGCAACAAAAAAGGTCATTTAACGATCTGATTGACCGAACAAATATAGAAATGTACAGATGTTATTCTTTAAGGTCCCCTGGTGGTCTAGTGGTTAGGATGCAGCGCTCTCACCGCTGCGGCCCGGGTTCGATCCCCGGTCAGGGAACCGACCCCAGCCATTAGGGTTGCACAAGCCTTAGTGCCGGTCCCAAGCCCGGATAAATGAGGAGGGTTGCGTTAGGAAGGGCATCCAGCGTAATAACGTGTCAAATCAAACATGCGGATGATCCCCTGTGGTGCCCCCTAATGGGAGAAGCCGAAAGAAAGTTTTACAGATGTTACTCTTTATTTTCATTTTAAAAAATCCTCTTGTAGTATTCCTTTAATTGACATACTCTTGGTTTCCTGGACACTTTGTTTCAGCTGAAATACTTTTCCATGTCTTTTGTAAACTTTGCCAGAGGTGTTCTTCACTTGTTGAAGATTTTTTTCTGACCTTGCGATTCATTTCATCCCAGAGCAGTTTGATATGATTAAGGTACAGTGACTGGGCAGGCAATTCTATAATAGATAACAATCCAGCCGACACTTACAGAACTCGGATGTACACTTCAGGTCATTTTCTTTGTGTGGTGAAGTTGCCAAAAGTATTGGGTCACCTGTACTCAATTGTACAGGACGTCTATAGATGCGCTATTATAAGACTTTGCATTCAATTGAACTTGAAAACCCAAACCTGTTCCAGCATGGCGATGCCCCTGTGCACAAAGTGAGCTCCTTGAAGATCTGGTTTACATGCTTTGGAGAGGAAGATCTTGCCGCTATAGAGCTCTGATCTCATCCCTACTGAACATCTTTGTGATGAATCTGAACGCTGACTGCACCCCAGGTCTCCTCACCTACATCAGTACCTGCCTTTCGGAAAATCCTTGTGTCTGATAAACACAAATATCCATAAGCACACTCCAAAATCTAGTGGAACATCTTCCCAGAAAAGTGGGGGGAATTAAAAGATGCTCAAAAATCACATACCGTACTTATGACCAGGTGACCCAAAACTTTTGGCAGTATAGTGTATCTATATATGAGGAGCGAGAGCCTGTTTTCCAGCTCGATGAAAATGAATACTATAAAAATGACCTCGTTTTCTGCATATAAACAAAAGGAACCTGCAGGTGTCTCTCAAAAACACGTAAAAGATTCATTGTTTTGACAGGCTTTATATATATATCCCCCAAAATACTCCCACTGGGTTTCACTGTACCTTGATTTTTGCTTTTGTGCTGTGGGTGGGAATTATTTGCACACATCTGGAACGTCAGGGAAAATCAGGGAATCTCCTAGTAAATATATAGACGATGAAAAGTTTTGAAGCTGGTATTTGTATTCTCTTGTAAGGCATGTAAAGTATAAAACCCTCAGGAGGTTACTGAGAAATGACATGTTTTGACCACATGCATCAAAGGACAATACTTCCTTTATAGTTTTGTCTCGATGTCTAATACAACCAGTATAGTGATACCGCACATCAGTCTGTAAGTATTTGCACACTCATCATTTTAGATTTTTGTAGAATATCTATCTATCTATCTATCTATCTATCTATCTATCTATCTATCTATCTATCTATCTATCTATCTATCTATCTATCTATCTATCTATCTATCAGATATTTCACTAAGAACTTTTATTGAGAATTAGTATAGTAATGATTGGGACCAAACTAATTATAAGGATCGCTGATCATATCCATAGGATGCACTGTAATATGTCAAGAGCCCTTAGATACTGCTGTACAGGTGAATTTTTTAGTTTTTTATTCACTTCTCTCTCTCTATCTCTTGCTCTCTCTCTCTTTTTTTTTGTAAAATTACACATACTTGAACCTACACCACCAGCTCTACCACCAAGCTCCCGATCGTCAGCCTTTACCCCTGCTTAGCTGTAAACTATAGAATTAGAAGTCTGCCAAATGTCAAAAATATGAATGTACGCCATTTTTGTTCCCATCATCCTTGTGTTCATTCAGTGGTGTAAATTACTACAGTGTTATCAGGGTAAGTATTGAACTGTTGAAAGATTTTAGCTTTTGACCCAACACATGCCATGCTGGTCAATATGGTGGCTTCTATTCTAATTTGCTACTAATACAAAAAAAACTATTGCAAGTCAACTTGATCGTCTTACAAACTTTCTAAAAGATTTTTATTTATTAAAAAAGGAAACAAAACACAGACAGGATACCTTCCAACCACATTAGTTCTGCTCGGGTTATGATCAGCCCAAACTGGGATTTCTTACAATTATTATTTCTTTCTTACTTTTTTAATAAATACGTTTATTATAAAAATCTACATAGCCTGTTTTATTTTTGTATAACAATACATAATTAAATGTTGAACCAGCCGCTGCACCACCGTGCGGAAATGTCCCAGTACCGCCAAGCTGCCATTCTTGGGCCCTTGAGCAGTGGTGGATCTCAAAAAATATTTATGGGGTGGCATGAAATTTATGAGGGGTGGCAAACTGAAGCAAGCATCATCCTTGCATTATTTTCTAATATAAAAATATTTCATATGAAATCACTTAGTTATGGTCTCGCCAAATGTTTGGACAATCCAGGAGACGCAAGATGTTATCCATTAATACACGAAAAAATATAAAAAATTATTCTAATAATATATTAGACTTGCATGTATATTTATACAAATGCTTTGATATGTTAAAAGAGCTGGATAGAGGCATTTTATTGTGATCGATGATCAGGATCGTGGCATTGTTTGATTCAATTCGTAAGAGTCGTAAGTTTGGACTTTAAAAGATATACGAGATTTCTCACCATTATTTACAGGTTTTTTGACTTTTAGTGTCATCACTCCAAAGCAGTGGAGGAAACTGGTTAAATTTTTATACATTGGGATGCCAGTACTGCGGATGGGATGGAAATGTTTTTCTTTAGGGTGGCAGTTGCCACCCTGTAGATCCGCCCCCTGCCCCTGAGTTAGGCCGTTATTCCTCTGTACTCGAGAGGTGCTGTATCACTGATGTCAATTTAATCATCTTAAACATTTTCTGATTTATTTTGACTTATTAATAAAAGAGTATTTCACTAGTTCTTGTTTTGCTTGGGTTATGGTCAGGCCAAACTGGGATTTTTTTTTTCTTTTTCATTTCTCACTTAAAAAAATAAATGATAATAAGTCACACATGCTATTGTATATATTTGTTGTACAATAATACATAAATGTGGGGAAAAAAATTCAAGTTGTATTTTGATGAGGTGATAGTGAGAGTGCTGATGGCGGCCATTTTGAAATGCTGCTTCTTTCACTGCCTTCACATATTTTCCCAGTGTGTGTGTGTGTGTCATACACACCCTCACACACACACACAAAGGAACACACTCTGTACTTTCGTTTCGCCCGAAATAGAGGAAGGTAAAGAAGGGTAAAATGTCCAGCTACTCGCGGGTTATCCATCACGCCACCAGTATCCTATGCAGCCATAAGGGCTCCATGGACTTGTCTCAGCTCCACAGGAGGGTCTACCAGAGGTTCGAGATCAGCGACGAGCACTTCTGGTACATCCTGAAGAAATGTCCGCGCTTCGCCGTGGTCCGGAGCAGACCGAGCGCAGAGAAGGCCGAGCTGGAATACATTGTAGTGGCTAAAACATCTCTGCGTTTGTGCAAGAGTTACGCCAAGCAGAACTGCTTCGGTTGCCAGGACCTGCATCTGTGCAAATACTTCGTTTATGGAAACTGCCGCTATGGCAAAGGAAGGTAAGGAGTGTCTCCTGGTGCAGGGCAGGAACTCAAACCTCGGTGCATGACCGAATATCCACCACCAACACCACCTTTTTACCCTGCATACCCCCCATAACCCTAAACATATTCAACATCTACATCTTACACAAGCCAGCTGCAGAAGCTTGGACCCTCTTAGATCAGTTACATTTACATCCATATCCTTTGTTTCCCCATGATTCAATTCTTACAATTTCAGATTGACTTGATTTCAACACTACCTGTTTTATTAGAAATTCTTCACTTTACACCATAATAAAAAGTACTATGGTGTCCCACAAGGCCCTGTGTTAGGCCCCTTGTTCTTGTTATCGATTAAGACTGTTGAACAGTAAGGAAGGAAATGTAATTTGTTACTGTACATAAGTAGTGTAATTTACTCAAGTAGTTTCTTTTGGGGAGACATTTACTTTAACTTCACTATATTTCATAGTCAAATTTTTTTTTTTTTACTCAACTACATTTCGTAAAATTTGTCGTTTTATTTATGAGCGGATAAAAATGTCACTGTTCGAACACACGATCGTGTGACGTCACCTCAGTAAAGAGAGCGGAACACAAATTAAGAGAAAAAGAGGAAGTGTAAAAAATAAAAAATAAAGGTGTGTACGCAGCTCTATCACTCATCTCGTAAGTCATATTTTACTTTTACTCAACTACATGGTTTGTGTACTTCGTCCACCACTGCTGTGCAACACCCTTCGATAACCCCCTTCAAATATACCCGTTTCGTATCTCTTCGGTATGAACCCGTTTATTTATCCGGACCAATTGCTGAAAAAAATAGCAATAGAAATGTGATATTTACACACACATCCAATACCTTCTATATTTATATCTATATTTATAGTCTTCGGCAGATGTCTTTAATACAGAGCGAATTACAATGATCTTATTTATACTGTACACCTGAGCAGTTGAGGGTTAACGGTCTTGCTCAAGGGTTCAGCTTGGTGGTGATCGGATTTGAATTCAGGAACTTCTGATCGGAAGTTAAATGTCGTGATTACCTGTGCTACCACTTCCATTACAGCTGTGAACCATTCAATCCATTACAAAATTTAGTTTATGGACATCACCAAGTTTTTGGAAAAATTTTTGAAGTCTGCCCGCTTTTAATGAAGTCCTAAAGGTATCCAGTAGATACACAGATCAGGCATAACATAATGACATTATAACATGTGGAGTGAATAATAGTGATGATCTCTTCATGATGGCACCTGTTAGTGGGTGGGATTTTTATTAGGGAGCAAGTGAACATTTTGTCCTTAAAGTTGATGTGTTAGAAGCAGGAAAAATGGGCAAGTGTAAGTATTTGAGTGAGTTTGACAAATTGCGACGGCTAGACGACTGGGTCAGAGTCAAATGACAAGATTTAGGAGTACAAACAGCATTAATAATGTCCATTCAGCATTTTTGAATGTGTATTTATTTATTTTTTATCATATTTCTTTAATCAGGAATATCCTACCGATTTAAATGCACGGTGTGGAGGCAAGGAACCAGCCGGCACAACAGATATCTGATTCAAGTGGTATACTGTGTGTGTGTGTGTGTGTGTGTGTGTGTGTGTGTGTGTGTGTGTGTGTGTGTGTTTAGGAAGGAGTGCAAGTTCTCCCATAGCCTTCAGTCTGAGCATAACTTTCCCCTTCTCCGTGAGTGCACTCTTCACGAGCTTCACGAGGAAGACCTCTTCCTCCTTCTGCTTCAGAACGACCCTTCACTGCTCCCTGAGGTAAAGGCACATATACACACCATGGAAAACAAACCTGCATGTTCACACACACACACACACACACTTACACGTACACACATGTACACAATGGCCACTTTATCCCTTTAACCAGTCACTACCTGTGCAACCAGATGATCTTCTTCTTCATCACTGTTGCAGTCGGATGGCCAAGCCCGATCAAACCCGATTTGCTGTACAAGTTCCATATTTGTACCTAAAACTTAAGAAACGAATGCTGTTAAAGTTCACCGTCATCAGACTCACAAATCTCGCTTATTTGGATGAGTGCAGAAATTTGCACACCCTCAGGGCCGAATAAAGAAAACATTACCACAGTAATGCATGTTAGGTTTTACAGATTCTCATTTATTACTGTGGTAGAACTGAGAGGAAGAGTGGAAAGAATGAATACATATCACTTCAGAGGTTTACTTCTCTCTTTCCGAATTAAACAGAAAGATCGGCTGTGTTGTTCGATCTCATTTTGCCGTTCCTTTTGTACCTTTTAGGCCATTTCCATGTTTAATTCTTGATTCTGATTGGGTACAAGGTGTTTTAATAGCAGCTTTGACAAAAAGACCAAATTCAGGCACTTTGGATACATACATACATACATACATACACATTTTTTATATATATATATATATATATGTGTGTGTGTGTGTGTATGTTTGCTGTTTACGTATCCACATACAAACGATTAAGTGCAACACTGATGAACTAAAATAGAAAATAATACACTGTAGGTTGCATGTGATGGAATTAAACACACTTACAAGGTGGGTCTCTTAACTATATTGGTTGCACTGGGCAGATATTTGTACCTTGAGTTCTCATGAGGTGTAAAAATAAACTTCAAATACACTATATGGACATAAGTATTGGGACCCCTGACTTTTCCAGCCGTATGTAAATCTTTTTAGTCTGAGGCACACAATTGTATGGTGTCATTGGATGCAGTAGCTTTAAATTTCCCTTCATTTGAACTAGAAGACCCAAAGCTGTTCCAGCATGACCATGCCTCTGTGCACGAAACTCCACTAGAGATATAGTTCACGTTGGTTGGAGTGGATCTTAAGTGGCCTGCTATAGGAAAGTGTTCACAGCGCTTCAGTTTTTCCTCATTTTATGTTACAGCCTCATTCCAAAATGGATCAAATTCACTGTTTTCCTCAAACTTCTACAAACATACACCATAACATACCCCATAATGACAATGAGAAATAAGTTTGTTTAAAATCTCTTCGGATTTCTTAAATTTGAAAAGCGAATCAAATCACATGTACGTAAATATTCACAGTCTTTGCCATGACACTCAAAATTAAACTCGGGTGCATCCAGTTTCCACTGATCATCCTTGAGGAGTCCACCTGTGGTAAATTCAGTTAATTGGACAAGATTTTAAAAGGCACACCTGTGTCTATATAATGTCCCACAGTCAAAAGTGGATGTTTGAGCACAAACCAATCGATCAAATTTTGATTGACACCTAATTTTACACAAACCAAGCCATGAAGTCCAAGGAATTGTCTGTAGACATCCGATACAGGACTGTATAGAGGCACAGATTTGGGGAAGGGTACAGAAAAAGTTCTGCAGCATTGAGGGTCCCAATGGGACAGTTGCCTCCATCATCCGTAATTGGAAGAAGTTTGAAACCACCAGGACTCTTCCTAAAGCGGCAGCGATCGGGAGAGAACGGCCTTAGTCAGGGAGGTGATCAAGAACCCGATAGTCACTCTGAAAGAGCTCCAGCATCTGTTGGAGAGAGGAGAACCTTCCAGAAGAACAACCATCTCAGCAGCACTTCACCAATCAGGCCTGTACGGTATTGTGGCCAGACAGAAGCCACACAGTAAAAAAGAACACGACAGCTCGCCAGGGGTTTGCCAAAAGGCACCGGAAGGACTTTCAGACCATGAGAAACAAACTGCGCTCTGGACCTTAGACTGGAAAACGACCCTAAGCACACAGCCGAGATAACAAAGGTGTGGCCACGGGGACGACTCTGTTAATGTCCTTGAGTGGTTCAGCCAGAGTCGGGACTTAAACCTGATTGAACATCTCTGGAGAAATCTGAAAATGGCTGTGCACCAACGCTCCCCATCCAACCTGATGGAGCTTGAGAGGTTCTGCAAAGAAGAATGGGAGAAACTGAATACTTATGTATTTATTTTTTTATAAAAACATTTTTATAAGTCATTATGGGGTATAGTTTGTAAAATTTTAAGGAAAATAATCCATTTAGTCCATTTTGGAATAAAGCTGTAACATAAAAAAATGTGATGTGCTGTAATTACTTTCCAGATGCGCAATACATCCACGAAGCAAACTCCAAAATCTGGTGGAACATCTTCCCAGAAGAGTGGAGTTTATTATAACAGCAAATGTGTAATGGGATGTTGAAAAAGCACATACAAATCTTATGGTCTGGTGTCCACAAACTTTAGTCCATCTTGTGTATATGCTGTGCATTTCTGTGTGTGTATATGACTCACCTTTTTTGGCAATTATTTTTACATTTCATTTCAAGATAAGCTATTTCTGCATTTCTAGGTACCGTCCCTGCTGTTCGAAACTCCTGTCTCAGTGCGCTCAAAATGAGAAGCGGTTTTCAGAAACGGATAAAAAAAAAAAAACAAAAAAAAAACACAAAAGCCTTTTTTCAGCATTTTGGTGTAAATTGTAACCTATTGCCAGTGTATACGTATAAAGATGGGGATAAGTATACAGAAGTTAACCTGCTGAATTAAAAAAAAAAAAAAAAAAAAGCTTCCTGTTCCAGTTTCTGTTGCAGATTTGGGTGATTTTAAAATAGAAGTAAAAACAGACAAAAAAAAAAAAAGAAATAAAACAAACCCAAAAGAAGGAAGGTGTGTCCTCTCTTGGATGAAGAGTTGCAGAACGGATTTTGGTGGAGCTTCACCCTGTGTGTGGGAGATGACATACGACGTGTTTAAAAAAAAAAAAAAAAAAAAAAAAAGAAAAAAAAAAAAAAAAAAAAAAAAACCTGTAAGTAGAGGTTTGGAAAGAAATCTTAAAAATTTGTAAGCATTGTGGTGTAAATGGTACTTTATTTACTGTTCATGATGTTTGTGTGAATGTGCATGCATGCACCTCAGTACTTAATTTTTCCGGTGCTGTTCTTTTTTTTTTTTTTGGGATTTGTCCCCTGACTCCGCTGTTACTGTACGTTGTCCGTGTGCAGGTCTGCTCCCACTACAATAAGGGCTCGGGGCTGTTTGGAGCCTGCACTTTTAAAGAAAACTGCACTAAAGTGCACATGTGCCAGCACTTTGTGCAGGACAACTGCATCTTCGGCGCCAAGTGCAAGCGTCTTCACTGTGTAGACGAGTACACCCGCAGGATGCTGGAGGAGCGCGGCCTCGGCAATGACATCATCCAGGACTTGCCCTACCTCTACCAGAACGTTTACCGCCTGAGCGCCAGTGCTGCAGAAGCAGGTGTGTGTGTGTGTGTGTGTGTGTGTGTGTGTGTGTGTTTTTTAAGGAGATCCGGAAGCCGAGCTTGCAGTTTTCATGCACAAAGTAGACAAACAGCATTAGTTATTCGTGCAAATAGAAGGACCGGAGTAAACTACAGCAAATTGATGACAACATTTCTCACTATTGGCGGATTTAGACTAGTGGTTCTAAAACTTTCTTCTGCCATTCCCCACTTTAGGGGGAGGTGGACTTTCAAGCCCCACCTGTTCATCCCTGTCCATCACCCCAAAATATGGTAATAAAATACTTTGTTTAAAAATGTAAATTTAAAACAAATGTCTAATTGATTGAAATATTAAGTTCTGAATCAATAGTCCAAAAGGAAAGAAAATCAAAGTGTAGTTGTGTTGGGTAATTGTTGTTCTAATTCGCTTGCATTAATGACCTAATTGTCTCATTTTGCCTTTTATAGGCGCCTTCAACCTCATTTTGTACCTTTTAGGCCATTTATGTAATATTAATGCTTTCGAATTCTCGATTCTGATGGGTGCAACAATGATGAACTCAAATAGAAAACAGCACCCTATAGGTTGCATGTGCATTGAATGTGGGGGAATTAAATGCAATTCTAAGGTGGGACACGTGACTGTATTTGGTTGCACTGGGTGGATATTTGTCATTAGAATTTATTTAAATATCAAGTTCTAAATCAATAACATCAAGTTTAAAAATCGAGAAAATAAAAGTGCATTTGTGTTGGGTAACTGTTATTTTAATACATTCGCATAAATGACCTGATTCTTTGTGGATGCTTTGAGTGTATGAGCTTTGTTTTTAATAGAGAAAATCACATTATGTCATGGCAAACAGCAACAAAGGCAAAACACCAATCAAATAAAATAGATAAATAGTGTAGAATCCAGGATTGTGACGTCAAAGAATCATTATATCAGCAGAAAAAAAGTCTAAATCGCCACAAATTCACCTCTCTCTTATTTCATTTGTCAACGGTTACCTCATCCGCCACCATTATCTTCAAACTTTTAGCTACTTTTCATTTTAATGGCATTTTTTTATTTAATGAATGAATTAATTAATTAAGAGCAAAAGATGTAAAGATTAATTGCGACCCGCCTGTCATGCCTTTATTCCCCACTAGAGGGGCGCCCACACTTTTAAAATCATTGGTTTAGGCTTTTAATGGAGATCAATAAAAAAAAACGAAATACCGGTAGTCCCCGAGTTACGACTTAGGATTTTTCGATCTTACGCTGACTATAGCAGTACGACAAAACTGTAAAAATGCTCCGCCCTCCACCTGCAAACCAGCGCTCGTTCACGCGCCCACTGCCACATACATATATACTGTAGAGTTTAAACATTACTGTGCTGTTTTGCTAAATTATTAATAATCTACAATACAATACCCCATACTGATTACCATTCTTTAAGACTGCAGGGTAGCCCAGACCATGTCTCGACTTATTTTCAAGTTATGCAGCCATTATTGTCTAAATATGGAATGATAGATATGTGGCTGTTTTTAAACTTTTTGATATTAACTGAGCACATTGAAGCCCCGCCCCCTTCTCACCATCTCACACTAGTTATATTTGACGCTCTCTGCACTCTTTCTACCTGCTTGGAATAAGTGGGGTCCTCACCTTCTATCAAGGTGAATGAACAACATATTAAGATCATAATCTTCATCTAGCGAACATTAAAACAAGTATTTACTTATCATGAGTCGACTAAACAATATGGGCAAAAGTATCGGGACAGCAGACTTTTCCAGCCGTATGTGGTTCTCCTCCAAAATATTACTACGAACTTGGAGGCACACAATTGTCTAGGAAATCTCTGGATGCAGGAGAGTTTCATTCTCCCTTCACTCTTCAGTAAAGCCACAGATGAAAGCAAACTCCATGAAGAGCATTCTCACCTCACCTACATCAGCACCTGACTTTACTAATACCCTTGTGGAGCACAAATCTCCACAAGCACACGACCAAAATCTAGTGGAACATCTTCCCAAAAGAGTGGAGGTCATTATAACTGCAAATGGGGTGGAATGCGATACTTTGTCCATAGAGTGTATATAAATATAGATGCACTGAAATTCTTTGACCAAAAAGAAATGAGATAAATCATTACTCTGTGTGTGTGTGTGTGTGTGCGCTAGAGAGGATTTCAGAGCCGATAAGCAGATCCCTAGAACTGGCAGAAGAGAAGAATGAAATTTGTCTCCACTTTATCAGAAGGAACTGCAGATTTCAAGGTTCATGTTTTAGATTTCAGATTTTCGGGACCTTCTCTCCTTCTGTTTACTTTCCACCATTTTTTGTTGTTGTTGCTCTTTGGTTTTATGTTGTAAGTAAATTCTTGTTCGATCTGCGTTTTAGAGCAATGCAAACTGGTGCATTTTAATCTTCCGTATAAGTGGGAGGTAAACGAAGGGAACGGATGGAGGGATCTGCGAGGGATGGAGGAGATCGAGCGAGCCTTCTGTGACCCCAAGAACACATTTGGGTCAGTAAAGACACACAAACAAAACCAGATTCTGCTGCTTTTATCTTCATCGATGTTTATTTCACTGGATGTTTGATTGGTGACTCCAGCCCAGGTTCGAGGCCGGTGGATTTTCAGACCATGACTAGGGTCGGGCATCCCGTGCGACGTCTCTCGACTGTTTCGTCCGTCACCAAGCCTGCACATTACGTCCTGACCACACACTGGCTGTGGTACTACAAGGGAGACCATGATAACTGGATCGAGTACGGAAAGCCGGTGAGAGACGAGAGCAAGGTTAACAAAGCTGTAGTGTCCTGCTGTGTGCTCATGATTTTGTGTGTGTGTGTGTGTGTGTGTGTGTGTGTGTGTGTGTGTGTGTGTGTGTGTGTGTGTGTGTGTGTGTGTGTGTGTGTGTGTGTGTGTGTGTGTGTGTGTGTGTGTGTGTGTGTGTGTGTGTGTGACTTTACCAGGACGATAAGCACCGCGTGACGTCTGTAAAGTCCTGCGATCTGGAGGAAGTGTTTCTGACGGACAGCAACGCTGAAGTAACAGTTATTAAAGGCAACAGGCATTACTATGTCAGTTTCCAAGGTAACCATACATCAATTTTTTTTTATAGAAAATAGCAACAGTTTAGCACCGCCTCCTTTTCATGATCCCGCCTACTTGTTTGTTTAATACTATTTTTATATATATATATATATATATATATATATATATATATATATATATATATATATATATATATATATATATATATATATATATATATACACGCACACACAGTATCTCTCAAAAGTAAGTACACCTTTCACATTTCAGCAACCATTTGTTGGCATTTATTTAGACAAAAATGTCTGTATGTTGAGTTATTTATTTATAAGTTCTTTATTTATAATGTGTAACGTACACGAGTGGTCGACTGATATGGGTTTTTCTTTGGCCAATGCCGATGCTGATATTTAGAAATCAGTGTAGCCGATATATAATATGCCGATTTTTTATTTTTTTTTGCCTGATATGTTTGGCCGATTTGATTTTTCCCCCTTCATGCTATAAAATCTAATTCCTAATGAATAAGGTGCGATACAGACAATAGCTTATATTAAACAGTTACAGTGGTCCCCTGGAACCCCGCAGCCCCTATGGTACCTTTTTGAATTCATTATCATTTTAATACAATAGTGTTTTGAAACATTTTATGAAATTTGTTCAATCTGATTGGCTAAGTAGTTTAGCGAATGAGCACTCAGGTAAAAAAAAAAGTTGGAACACACTTGTCGTCATTCTCGCTCTTGCAGACCGATTGGAAAAAGCTGCAGGAATCTATTAGTAACGATCGCTGCGAGTGGAAACTCCTTTATATATATTCACATTTTCAGCTCTTACGGTTTCCCTGTTTGGATGCTGAACACAGACTACTGCCACCTGCTGGTATGATAGTTATGTTCTCTCATGCAAGCGCAGAACGTACGCGCACTGTTTGGTGTCTCAAATGCGCCTAAATCGCCTAATTAAAATTAATGAAAAAATAGCAAAAATCTGTCTGATAAATCGGTAGGTTCATTTCCTACACACTTGCTGGTCTACCACATTCATGTGAATCAAGATATAAGTTTGAATTCATTGTCTATAAAATTGTAATTTAACTGACCGTATCTACTCGCTGTCCAGATCTGCTAACTCGGCGAATAACTCTGTGTTGCAGATATGTACCAGAGAAACCCCAAACACAACACCAAGAGGAAAGTACGTCGGCGGCCATGCTTCGTTTCCATCAGTGAGATGGAAAGCCAAATAGCATAGTGAAACACACATGCACACACACACATTTATGTGAGTGTATATACTCATATTACCTTGTGATAGTCCATGATATATTCTTATACTCTGTGTACATTCTCAATGTTTTATATAACGACTCGAGTAAAGGTGGAATCGAGAGCCAGGAATCGAGAGCTGGGATGAAGTGGAACGCTGACCGCACCCGAGGCCTCCTCACCTGACATACAAATCTTTTGGTCAGGTGTGGTCAACTTTTGTCCATATAGTGTATACATGCGAGGTTGATTTAGGATAGAAAATCGGGGGGTAAAAAAAGGGTTTTTTTTTTTTGTTTGTTTGTTTTTTTTTTAGTTTATTATTTTTTTTCTCCACCATATCACAGTTGTATAACATTGTGATGCAGACTAAAATTTTGTTATGCTACTGTACTAGTTTCTGCTCTGATTTGTAAGGTGAAGTTTCTTTTGAACAATACTTCAATTCCTAGTCTGTAACCATCATCAGTAAAGGTTGTCCTGCCGTTGACCCCGTGTTATGAATTTGACGTTTATCAATTTTTTTTTATTTACTTTTTTTTATTATTTTTTTTTTTTACACATTTAAGTCCAATTCAACATTTTTATTGCTTTATAATTGGGTTACATTAGTTAGTGCAAGGTTGAGGTTTGTAATGTTAGTCCATAACCACTAGGTGGTGTGAGTGTGCAGATGTAAGAATGTAGACCAGGATGCTAGAAGTAAACCTGCTGGACTGACATTTATTTGGTTATTTGATTTAGTTCAAATCCCAAATCCACCAAACTGTCACTGGGCCCCTGAGCAAGGCCCCTAAACAAGGCCTCATACAACTGCATAGTTAAATGAAATAAATGTAAGTCGCTTTGCATCATATTGTCTGCCAAATGCCATAGATGTAGATTTGTGGGTCTCGTAAATATTAAATAAGCGCCTATGCATACAGACTCATGACTTTATAATTCAGTTTGGTTCATTTTAACTGTGTAGTGTTTCACAAAACAACTCTGATCCTGAGATTTTGATTTTAATTAAGATTCCTCGTGATATCAAGAGAGAAAAATAAATAATGAAATGATGGTGGTGATGAAAGTCCTACTATTACTGCAAGTAAACATCATACATTTATACACATTTATTCAAGTTGCTGGAGATTTATTCTCCTTTCACTAATTCTTTTCACAAAATGTTGCAAAAGTTGTCAGGGATGTTCAGCACATTTCGAATACATTGGTTAGTTAAAATTAATAATCAATTAATTAATAATGAGGTTAATTTGATATAAAATGGTATGATTTTTATTTTATTTTTTACGTTTCAGCTCTGACTAGGATAAAGCAGCCTAATGGCTGAATGAATAAAAAAATTAATAAAATAATAAATTATTGAATAAATTCATGTATAAATAAATGAATGAATGACCAAATGAATATAAAATAATGAATGAATAGCAGTTGTAGTGGAACCCTGGTTCTAGATTATCTGTTTTATCTGGTAAATAAACGAATAAATAAATTAATAGATGAATGAATAATGAAAAAGCAGTAGTAGTAGAACCCTGGTTCTAGGTTACCTGTCCTATGCGCGTGCTCTCCAGCAGCTCCAGACCCTTGTACCCGGTTTTTGACTGACGCTCCTGCGGTCCAATCAGAGCAGCGCTTTATTCTCTGGGCGTTAATGAAGAGGGTGAGGGGGCGGGGCCAGGCAGCCAGTCGCTGGATTATGGGAGGACGGATGCGATGCTGCGCCGCTTTGCCTCGCTCGCGTGCTGAAATGGACCGGACCGGGTCGCGAGCGTCCTTCCTCATGGCTCTTGCGTTGGTGCGGAAGAGACTGAACTGAAGTGAAGCGTCGCCCACAAGCGGATGCGTCCCGGACCCGTGGGGCATATACGAGGGAAGACAGCAGCGAAAGGATCGGATATTCTGTAGGTTATACCGATTTCGGAGCGCTTGGGAGGGAGCCGTGGAGGTGTGTGAAAGAGTGTGTGATGTGAGGGGTGTGTGTTGATGATGATGATGATGATGATGATGATGATAATGGTGGTGGGAATGGTACTGAGCCTGGCCCTCTGCTGCATCTCCAAATGACAGGCAAAAGAAATGCCATTGCTGGCTTGTTCTACATCTCATTCTCTTTTTGAACATTCTGATTTGTGTGTGTGTGTGTGTGTGTGTGGAGATGGAGGTTAACGTCTTGGAGAAAAAAAGCATCTTTGGTCCACAGTGTGTAATCTGTATGCGGGTCAGTACACCTCCTCTCCGCCTTTCTCTCCCTCTCTCTCACACACACACAAACACACACACACTCACACTGGATGTTGTGCATCAGATCGAAATTCACATAGGTGTCTAACCTCTAGGCCTTGCACGCGCCATTTTTCATGCAGGGCTGCTCCTTATTTCTGTAATGATGCTGTTAGATGTCTCCTGAATGAACAAAGGTAACAGCTTCCACACCCCTTGTCCACACCTGAGCTAATCCTGTAAACACCACATCTCAAATCACATCAGTGAAACGTCTGGGAATGAATCCGAAGTTCCGTTCGATCGAAAGCATCGTTCTGGCATTGTCAGAATTTAACCCAATCCACTTGAGTATCAAGGATGATAGAGGAACCATGAGGAACCATAGAGGACAACTGAAATGTGCACCAACCACCTTTTACACAGATGTAGCCTTGTTCGGTACATACACACAGGTGACGAATGAGCGGAAAAAAACCTGAATTAAACAAGTAGAACAGGATCAGTTCTCTGGAGTGAGGATATTTCCTCAGGGTTTTGAGGATGGTCTGAGACAAATCTCCAGCAGGTCTTCAGTTGGGCAGATATCTAGTGAATGCGATGGACATGGCATATGCTTTACATCACATTTATCCTCATCAGAGCAACCAGCGAACCCATGGGGTGTGGGTGGAGACATCTTGGAAGATGTCATCTTGGCCTTTCCTGAAAAAGATGTTTTCTGAATAGAAGCATTTGTTGCTCGAAAATCTTTATATACCATTCGGCATTGTGCAAGCTGCCCATTCTACAGGCACTAATGCACTTTCATACCGTCAGAGAAGTCAGATAGTCCCTCTCCTCTTTAGTCTGGAGGACAGGATGTCTATGGTTTCCAAAAAGAAATAAAAATTTCGATTCGTCTGACCCTAAAACTGTTTTCCACTTTGCCTCAGTACATTTTAATGAACTTTAGCCCAGAGAGGATGGCAGCGCTTTTGGATCATGTTCACGCATGCCTTCTTCTTCTTCGCATGATAGAGATTTAACCTGCATTTGTGAATGACATGGCAAACTGTGTTCACAAGACAATAATTTCTGGAGGTGTTAATAAGCCCATAAAGTGATTTGTATTACAGGATCATGACTACTTTAAAAGCAGTGCCGCCTGAGTGCCCGAAAATCACAAGGAAATATTAATTGTGCACAGATTCTTTGAATCTTTTGATGATATTATGAGCCATACCTGATGAGATATTCAACTTTTTAGCAATTTGATGTTGATGACCATTATTCTGAAATTGTTTCACAATTTGTAGAGAGTCCTTCAAAGATTGGTAAAGCTCTGCCCAGAGACTTTGCCTCTCCAAGATGTTTTATACCCACACTGTTTTTTACCCAATTATCTTACTGTCTTGTAGTCAATAAACCCAATTAGTTGCAGAATGTTTCTCCAACTGTTTTTTATTTCTTTTACTTTTGTCACCCCGTCCCAAACTTTTTGAGACGTGTTGCCGCCATCAAATTTAAAACTACCATTTTCTTTCCCTATAATGGTACATTTCCTCAGTTTACACATTTTATATGTTTTCTGTGATCTATTGTTAATAAAATTTGGGTTTATTTGATTTGCAAATTCTGTTTTTATTTACATTTTACACAGTATCCAAACTTTTTAAATTGAGTTTACGTATATATATATATATATATATATATATATATATAAAATATTATATATTAAATATTATATATTAAAGAGAGAGAGGCCACGCTCAAAAGATCAAATCAGATCGAGACATTTGTAAGACACTAAACAGATACATAGTGGCACATAGTGATAGTGGCATTGCATTACACACCTTGCATGCAACCTTAGACTACAGACATTTTAAACTGCAATATTATAAGTCCTGAAAAAAATGGTCTGTATTTTTCATTTCTTTTTTTTCAGAGATGCCTGAAAGTGGAAGGCAGTCACATGGGAAGATGGACAACTTTCCAAAAGGAAACACATCAGGTTCATGCATCATGTCATAAAAGGCAGGCAGGATGGAGGGAGAGAGCGCGGGTTTGAGGGCGGGGCCTGCGAAGATTCGGCGTCTGATTGCCTGCTGCGTGCTTCTTCTCTTGGCATTGATGCTTGTCTCCATAGCGACTACAAGCACACCTGTGTCCGGTATGTCTCTTGATGACTTGACTATCTGGTGTTATGTGGCCGTGTTGTATGCAAACCAGCGGGCTACATTCCACGATGTATACTATAATACAAGGGTCCGAAATTTCAGGGATTTTCAAGACTGAAAACTTTTCCAGGGAATTAACAGGAATATGTGGTAATTATTGGACATAAACTGGGAATTTACAACTTTGCATGTTAGCAGGGAACTTAAATGTAGATAAAAAAAATCTTGGAGGATATTTTTGTTTAAAATCTTTTAAATATATTTAATGTAATTTCAGGTGCATTTCTACCCTGCACATTCATCAATCCCATGCACACTCACTGCTGGGCAACATGCCCTGTGCATTCCTCCATAACATAACATTTCTTGAATCCTTCACCCAATATAATGTAAAAAAATTTCCATCTTGGTGAGTATTTATGTAAATGACATAAATACTACATACATTTATGTTTTAAAGTCAAATATCATGATTTAAATCTGTATTAGTTTGCATGCATGTCAGCTTATGACCAGACACATGTTTATATTTATGTTTGATATGATAGTGTATATGCATTTCCCCAAATTTCTAATGATTTCCCATAAATTCCAGGTAAGTTTCCAACTTGGAATATTACTGAATATGAAGGTAGTATGGAAAGTTTTCGGAAAGTTTGCGAAAATGTTCTGCCCCTTTGCAACCCCGAGTAGTAAATAGTAAAATACTTTCTTTCCCCACCTGTGGCCTCTTGCAATAGTGATCGTAATCCAAATAAGGTATTCAGGTCTGGCCTGGTGTCTTCTAAAGTGTGTTAGACTTTTTCCTGGAATTGCCTGAAATCTGTCTTTATGTACACTTTCGTCCCTGAAGTGTGAACTGGGTCAGTGTGTATATGTGTGTGTATATGTGTGTGTATATGTATATGTGTGTGTGTGTGTGTGTGTGTGTGTGTGTGTGTGTGTGTGTGTGTGTGTACTCTGTGTGAAAGTCGTATACAGCAAAAATGTCGAATAAAGACACTTACTGAATGTGTTTCCTCCTGTCTGTGTGGAAAAACCCAGACTAGAGTCTTAAAAAATATCTTTTAGTGTGTATGTATAGGTGTGTGTGTGTGTGTGTGTGTGTGTGTGTGTGTGTGTGTGTGTGTGTGTGTGTGTGTGTGTAAAGAATGGAAAAAAGACATGTCAGTATTGATGAAGTAATGAAGGGCAAGTCTGTGCCTGAGGTTTGATGTCTAGTCCTCCTACTCTGTTTATAAATAAGCATCACGAAGTGCTGGACTCTCTGACTGGGTTTTTTTTGGGTAAGGAGAGCATGAGACTGCATGGAACACACACACACACACACACACACACACACACACACACACACACACAGTTCTGATGGTGTTAGAGGAGCGTGCTAATAAAAGAGGTGGCTGAAACGATGATGGCTTTATACCTGTGACTGTGTGAGATGATGAAGACTTAATAGCCTGAGTTTTGAAACGATCAGTAACATTTAAAGTCAACGAGTCTTGAAGATATTGTGAATGTTGCATGCAAAATTAGGAACTTTTGTATAGATATTTTTTGTGAATTTTTGAAATGGGGGCTTTGAATCCCAGCCTTTCCTTGTGTGAGGAGTTTGCATGTTCTTACTGTGCTTTAGGGGTTTTCTCTGGGTACACCAGTTTTATCCTGTCCAGTCCAAAGACATGGTTGAAAGAGCAATTGGAATTTCCAAATTGTCTGTCATGTGTGAATGGGTGTGTGACTGTCTGCGATTGTGCCTTGGTTATTGAAATCCCTTGCATCTGTAGTGAGTTTCCTGGGATTGGCGATAGGCTTATCAACAAATTATGCTTCTGTATGTTTTATTATATTAATTGCGTCTGACCAGCTTACGACTTCAAATCATAAAAAAGATAGTCCTAGATATCCTTCATTGTTAATCACAAGGGCTTCAAATAGCTTCATATGAATAATTTCATTTATACTGCAGCATTGTTAAATCCATAACTTGTAAGTTTAATACATTATATGTACAAAAGAATTGGGTTACCTGACTTTTTCAGCCGTATGTGCTTCTGTTCCCACAATGTTGAAGGCACACAATTGTATAGGACGTCTTTGGATTCGTGAGCATGACATTTTCCCTTACCTTAAACTAGAAGACCCAAACCTGTTCCAGCATGACAATGCACCTGTGCACAAAACCAGCTCCAAGAGTTGAACTGGAAGATAATAAGTGGCCTGCTAAAGAGCTCTGACCTCAACCCTGTTGAACATGATGAATTGGAACACTGACTGCACCCCAGGCCTCCTCACCTCACCTACATCAGTACCTGACTTTCCTAACACCCTTGTAGCTGAATGAGTACAAATCTCCACTTGCACACTCCATAATCTAGTGGATCATCTTTCCAGAAGAGTGGTGGTTATTTTAAAAGCAAATGGAAACTAAATGTGGAATAGGGCGTTTAAAAAGCACATAAGAACATTATAGTCGGGTGTCCATGAAATGTTGTCTGTATAGTGTGTGTATATATATGAGATTCAAGTTTATTGAACTGGTGGACACTGATGAAGGAGGCTCCATTGAAAGCGCATTGTAACAGAAGTGTGGTGGAGATGAAGTAAGTTTCTGATAGGGTGATGAACATGAAGCTGGAAGTTGAAGGCGTGATGATAAAGGTCATCAGTGTCGATGCTCCACAAGTCGGCTGTGAGATGGAGGAGAAGGAAAAATTCTAGAGTGAGTTGGATGAAGTGGTAGAAGGTGTACCTAGAGATGAACGATTGGTTATTGGGGCAGGTTTAAATGGGCATGTTGGTGATGGAAACAGAGGTGATGAGGAGGTGATGGGTAGGTATGGCCTCAAGGAGAGGAATGTGGAAGGGCAGATGGTGGTAGATTTTGCTTCAATGATGGAAATAACAGTGGTGAATACTTATTTTAAGAAGGAGAAGGATCATAGGGTGACGTATAAGAGTGGAGGAAGGTGCACACAGGTGGACAATGTTCTATGTAGGAGATGCAATCTGAAGGAGACTGGAGACTGTAAGGTGTTGGCAGGGGACAGTGTAGCTAGACAGCATGGTGGTCTGTAGGATGGCTTTGGAGGTGAAGAAGAAGAAGAAGAGGAGAAGAGTGAGGACTGAAAGTAGAACTAGATGGTGGAAACTGAAGGAGGAAGACTAGTGTGAGAGAGGTTTTATATGAGGAGGTCAGGTGTGGCAGAGAAGTATGTGAGGGTGGTGCAAGACATGTATGAGGACAGTGTGACAGCAGCTAAGCAGTGTGCAGTAAGAACAACAGACTGGTTCAAGGTGAAGGTGGGACTGCATCAAGAATCGGCTCTGAGCCCTTTTCTGTTTTACAGATTGACGGACGAGGTCAGACAGGAGTCTCCATGAACTTTGATGTTTGCGGATGATATTGTGATTTGAGGTAAGAGTAGAGAGCAGGTTGAGAAGAGCTTGGAGAGGTGAAGGTATGAGCTGGAGAGAACGAGAATAAAAGTCAGTAGGAGTAAGACAGAGTACATGTGTGTGAAGGAGAGGGAGGGCAGTGGAGTGGTACGGTTGCAGGGAGAAAAGTGGAGAAGGTGGAGGAGTTCAGGTACCTGGGGTCAACAGTGCAAAGTAATGGAGAGTGTGTTAGAGAAGTGTAGAAAAGAGTGCAGGCAGGGTGGAGTGGGTGGAGAAGAGTGACAGGAGTGATTTGTAAAAGAAGAGTATCTGCAAGAGTAAAAGGGAAAGTTTATAGGACTCCAATCTTTTTTAACGTGCGGAACACAGTTAATATTTGAGTTCCCTCAGACAAGTTGTTTAGCCTCTGCCCTGCAGGTTAAGCATATTTTTTATTATTATTAAACTTTAAAACATACACAAAAATGCTAGGGGTATAAAAAAAAAAAAAAAAAGTATCACTGTGGTTACTTACTCTCTACCGGAAATAAGATTTGTTTTGCGCATGCATGAAAACACTAAATCCATGGCGGTAGCGTTAGCCGCTAACCATAAAGTTCTGTTTTTTATGTCCGGCTTCAAGAATTTCATTTCAAAGGAGAAAATCTTGACAATTCTGCACATCGAGGCAGTGGATAAATGAAGGATAAAAGTAATAAAGACATTTGTTAAAGTTTGCTGAAACAAAAGTAGAACAGTAAAGTAGATCATATCTTTAGAAAATGAAATAATAAATGTAACACACACACACACACTTATATACACTGTATATCTGTATTACCCAAATAGGGTCTAACAAATTTAAACTATTCAAGTTTTCCATTTATTTAATTTTATTTAATCAATTTGTGCCAATTTAATTGATCACTCAATTTAATCAATATAATAAAAAAGTGTATTACATTATTTTGTTTATTCTATTTTAATATTATAAAATATTATTTTACATATTATTTAAGAATGCAGGCATTTTATGTTACACAAAATGTTAATAATGATAAACTGTGTTAACAAAAAAAGACAAGCAATTTTGCATTTCTTCCACAGTTTCTTCCAACTGTGACTTAAATACCGAGTTACATAATGAACTGTGGACTTTGTGTACCGTTACAACCCATATATATATATATATATATATATATATATATATATATATATATATATATATATATATATATATATATATATATATATATATATATATATATATATATATATATATGTGTGTGTGTATGTGTGAGAGAGAGAGAGAGAGAGAGAGAGAGAGAGAGAGAGAGAGAGAGAGAGTATTACAATTAATGTTAATAGCAGAAAAGCAGGATTTATTAACATTATCAAAATTATTTTTTTTTCATATTGTTTCCTCACACACACACACACACACACACACACACTCACTCACAGATCTTATTAATATCAGATGATTTGGATGTACTGGTCATCTGTGCTGTGATGTTGATGTCCAACCTGTGGTGCTAGCAGCCAGTGATGCTTTTTGCTGGTGTGAATGACATGGAGCAGTTGTATTACTAGCAAAATAGAAGCGTCTCTTTCACAGTCACCTTCTGTCTGTTCTCTTTCTCTCTTTCTTTCTCAATCCTCCTCTCTGATAGCAGCCATTGATCAGCTTTATCAAAGCAATTGGACTACAGGCAGCAAGGATGCCATTTATGTTGTGCTATTCTTAGAGCTCCTTCTGGAGGTTCTCTACACCTGCATGTGTGTGTGTGTGTGTGAGAGAGAGAGAGAGAGAGAGAGAGAGGGAGAGAGAGAGAGAGAGAGAACTGAATTTGCCAGAGTGAGAAATGCTGTGAGCTTGGTGTACTGTGTCTCTGGAATACTGATGAGGCAGTCGGCACGTGGTGCATTACTGCAACACGTACACACACGCATGCACCAGTGCATGCTGACACACATTCTCACACACACACACACACACACACCACACACACACACACACACACACACACACACACACACACACACACCACACACACGGTATTACCATGGAAACATCTTGCCTGTCCATGCCACAGATCCGTCTCTGATTCTAAACTCTCAGATCATTGTGATGTGTGTGTGTGTGTGTGTGTGTGTGTGTGTGTGTGTGTGTGTGTGTGTGCATGTGTGTGTACGTTTTCTCCATAAGGGATCCTCAGATAGTTAAGTAAGACAGAAGCTAATTACTGGAGATCTTCCACATCTGTGTTGGAAATAGTTTTTTTTTTCTTAGCGTTTACACTTGAAAGCTTTGATGTAATTATACTTCCCTGCTTAAATCAGATCACATTTTGATCATGGTTTTCCATCACATTTTTTAATTGTGGTCCACCAGGTCTTAATCAGATCTGGAAAGTGAGCCTCGAGTGAAGAAAGGAACATTGAATTCAGTTTCATTCATAAGCAGCAGCTTTACAGAAATCCAGTCGTCGTTGTAAAGAGACTCCCTGTGACCACATAAGGAAAAAAAACTTAGAGACCAACCAGACTACAAATATAACCAGACTAATTAATATGCCTTGTAAATGTACTACCAGGAGTCAGAGCACATCCTCGGTGCAGCTGCGTAGATCAGTGAGTTGCCGAATAATTGAAAACTCTAGTGCTCACTATAGAGCAACAGATGAGCAAATCGTAGCAGGTTGTGTTCAAACATATGCAAATGTTTTCTTTATAAAAGCCAATAGGCTGTAATATAACCAGCCTGTAATAAAACCTTTGCTGAAAGGCTAATGGGCAGTTACAGTAATGATGGTGCATTTTTTTAGATAGATTCTTTAAAATGGCTGAAGAATAAGTAGATTCCAGGTTTCAGGGGTTCCATAAATTGTGTGCGGTCTGTAATTCTGTAAGAATTGAGCTGTATAACAAACCCCTGTAACAAAAATGAACCTTTATATGTTTGAGATGCTTCATCATTTAGCAATGATTCTAAAAAGACTTGTTAACTGTACATTAAACACGTTTGGGAATTAAGTAGGTAGGACTGTATTGATCCAGATTTTGGATTAGTAAAGTAAATATACATTCTAGTGACTGTCATTCATCATCCTACTGAAAATCCAGATACATTGTCCACTTTTCCAGTACCAGTGATCCTGACCCCTTCTTTTTTCCTGACCTGCCTTAGTTACATCTACAACACTTGGCTGTGTGTGTATATACAGTACAGACCAAAAGTTTGGACACACCTTCTCATTCAAAGAGTTTTCTTTATTTTCATGACTATGAAAATTGTAGATTCACACTGAAGGCATCAAAACTATGAATTAACACGTGTGGAATTATATATGGAATTATATACATAACAAAAAAGTGTGAAACAACTGAAAAATGTCATATTCTAGGTTCTTCAAAGTAGCAACCTTTTGCTTTGATTACTGCTTTGCACACTCTTGGCATTCTCTTGATGAGCTTCAAGAGGTAGTCACCTGAAATGGTCTTCCAACAGTCTTGAAGGAGTTCCCAGAGAGATGCTTGGCACTTGTTGGCCCTTTTGCCTTCACTCTGCGGTCCAGCTCACCCCTAAACCATCTCGATTGGGTTCAGGCTTGGTGACTGTGGAGGCCAGGTCATCTGGCGCAGCACGCCATCACTCTCCTTCTTGGTCAAATAGCCCTTGATGCCTTCAGTGTGACTCCACAATTTTCATAGTCATGAAAATAAAGGTGTGTCCAAACAAGTCTGTACTGTGTGTGTGTGTATATATATATATATATATATATATACACACACACACACAAGTGAATAGTTGAGCATTAAGGGCCTTGCCTAGGGGCCCAGCAAAGGCAGCTTGCCTGGAACAGCATGTGGTGATGAAGTTTCTTGTGAACGAAGTTGTAAAACTACCTGCAGAAGACTTCAAGCACAGTACGTCAGTACGTCCGTCAGTGAAGACCCCGGCCATGGTAGTTCCCTGATCACTAAGTAAAGTACACTGTCCTAGGATGGTTCAGGCGTACTGACACATCTTTGTGCTACTTTAACTCTGGGATAAGTGTATAAATGTAGCAGGGGAGTATGTTGAAAAGTTTCCACTAACAGAAAATTGTTTATTTTATAAACTCAAAAGTTCTGGTTTGACTTGAACACCCTTTGTATTTATACAGCTGAATAGTTGAGGGTTAAGAGCTTTGCTTAAAGGCCCAGCAGTGGTATTTTGTTGTTGTAGGGATTTAAACTAACAACCTTCCAATCAGAGGTCCCACAGCTTAACCACTGAGCTACCACATCCCCTGATTCATCCTGATTCATTCCTACTTCTCTCCTAAAACATAATGGAGAATATCTAATTCACTGCTGAGGATTAATAGTAAAATGAATAAATGTTTTTTTTTTTAAATATCGCTCTGTTTGATTAGTAAACGGATATAAACAAACCTGTCCTTAAAGTGAAATTAGTTAGAGTCTAAAAAAATGAAAAATAGAGGATAGCCGCCGCTAGCTAGTCACCGACCGTAACGAGTCTCCATGATGGGCACTGCACCCAGGCGAATAAATTTTTAGCATGAATTTTTTTATTTTATTAATTATTATAAATGTTGAATTACTTAATACAAACTATTGTATACAGTATTTCAATTACTTTTACCAGATTTTATTGCTAATTTGATAGTATTTATAGCTCTTACATCATTAGTAGATATGCGTAGATAATAATGAACACAGTAACAACTTAGGAACAAATTCATGGTACGAACGGTCGTCCGGAACGTAACTCGTTGCTAAGGTGGGAAGCGTCTGTATATATTTTATTTACTGCATGACAATATAGAACAAAATTCCATGCTGGTATTTAATTTAATTAATTAATTAAACTCATGAATCACTTGTAAAGTTGATTGTAAAACTTAATTACTAACACTGATCTGGATCATTAAGGCAGATCGGAGCCGAGCAATAAGTCAGAGCTTTAGCAGTGAGAACATAGGAATAGGTTTTCTATTGAAACTTTCAGACAGCATAGACCAAATCCAAGATTTTATTTGCTTATTGGATGTTGCTTCTGATTGAAAGTTGGGGTGCAAATTCTTTCTGGCACAACAGTCTGGCTTAGATATTCTATAGGGCTTTCTAAAAATCCATAAAATGATGTGTTAGCGGCTGGCTGGGCGTCCCTTCTGTCTGAAGATGGAGTTGGAATGACACACTGGCCCACAAACCAATGCAGAGTGCTGCCAGCTTCCTACATGCTGCCTGTTCCATTTACGTAGCCATCCAGCCCATTGAGTCTCAGACTCAATTACCTCTCCACTTTCAAAGCTTCGATATCACACAGAGGAAAAACTGGATCATTAGCCCACTACTGTTACTGTACACCTGATATAATATTAGTCTATTCTAGATGTACAGTAACTCACACAGAAGTGCTCCTCTTCACTGTGCTTTATCTTTGAGGGCTGAAACAAATGGACAGTGAGGTTATGCAAAACATGCTGGTCTGTGTTTTAACATGCTTTTGAATGATCTATCAATTATTACTGACCTCAAATCATTTAATGAATGTTTTATTACAGTTTTATAGATAGGAGTTTGTTGACTTATTGACTTCCCATTTTTGGCGTTGCAGTAGGTAGCGATGATTCAGCTTTAGGGTCTGCAGCTCAATCCTGAGTTTGATGGATTCTTTCTGCTTTGAGTTTGACATGCTATAACCATGTCTGCATAGATTCTCCAGGTTTTCTCCTGCTCCCAAGTGAATTGGTGGCCCTAACTGGCCTAACTGCCTGGAGTGGTCATCTATTTTGCCTTTGCCTAATGTAATAAACTCCTAACCCACCCTGATTGTGACGAAGATGAAATAATGAATGACACAAAACCTTATTATATTTCATTTTTAGAAACAATTAACACTTGGTTACCTGATAATCTAATATGCTTCTTAATAACTGCGTCCTTTCCATCATATGAGCTTTCGTAGATCTAAAACATAAGAGAATATATGTATTTAAAAGAATAGAATCTTTTAACACATTGCCAATTTCATTTGCCATTAAGTCTGTTAAAATGATAGGATCTTAGAATGAAAGGTTGACTCTAGAACTTTTTGCCATACTTTTTGTGGTAAACCTTAAAGGTTTCTGGAGAACCGACAATGGGGGCTTCATTTTGGCAAAAATCTTTGGAAAACAAGAACCCATGTGGCTTACCAGAGGTGAAAAGCAACAAATTGAATTTACTTTTTAAAGTCCTTTTTTAAATCATATGATATAATAAAAATTAAAAAATCATGCCCTTGAAACTCCTGCACTGATTAATTTACTGATGGGTAGAGAACAATAAAAGAATGATGCAGACCCAGATAAAAACGAAATTAAAAATATTTTTGCTGCAAAAGTGCATAACTCACATTAGACACTTAAATCATGGACTGTAGTGATTTATTTATTTATTTATTTATTTTTTGTTATTGCACTTTAATTTGTAAAAGTGTTCCTTCAAACCTTTTTAAAACTACAATTGAATCCCCCACCCCACCCCTGCTGTTGAAAAAAAATAAGTCAGTAAAATTTACTTGACTGGTAAATTATTATTATTTTTTATATATATTCCAGTAACTTTACTATTACTTAAGTAACATTTTATCAAAGTAACAATATTTTAACTTAAGTAGAACATTTTATTACTCTTTCCACCTCTGTTGCTTACCTATATCTAAGCGTTTCGCTCTGAGATGTCATAGGTTCTATAAACTGGTAATCAACAAGAATTCGAGGTACAAGTAAGCTGTCCTAAGAGAGTTTTCCATTTAGAACTGTCCTATATACAGAGTTACTCTTCCATTACTCTTACTCTTTCCAGTGAGTATATTAGGAACCAGTCTGGATGGTGACTGTTCTTACATTTGGTTATATAATGTTGGATATATCACGTTGAATTCTAATCTCTAGTCCTTTTATGTGTTTTTTTCCCCATTGATTCTCAGAGAAACTCCCATCTGGGCTATCCAAACGGGACTTTGGATTCTTCCCGACACACGCAGGTTTACAACAAGCTCCGATCTCTTTATCGCAATACTCCGAAAACCCCAGACGCAAAGCTCATACCAAGCCTGTTCGCCATGCCAATGCATCCCGCATCGCTCCAACTCCATCCCTAGGCGCTGATGGTGGCTCAGGTAATCTAGGTGATAGCGCACATGGCATTCACCTGCTGCTACGCCCACCGGACCTTCTCACACCAAGTCAGATGCCTCCTCTTCATGGTCACAGCCCACTTACACCAGCTCCTCCTACATTGCTCACCCATGAAGACCTGGACTCTGCTCAGTCTACAGAGGTGGACTGGGGTTCTGGAGACTATCTGGAGACTTTAACCTTCATGGGATCTGATGGGGAGGACCTTTCTCTGGTCACCACCATTCCCACACATGGGTATGACTCATATGAGTCTGAGGAGGACAGCGCTGGGGTCCGTTACAATACCGACTTTCCATTACGCCCAGTTCTAACCCTCTCCTCTAGGCATCTCCTACCGAGTGCAACCCTCAGATATGAAACTAGCCTAAGGACTGCCCATCCCTCTGATCCCCGCTTGCCCTATGTCCCTGATACTGCCCAGGATGACCTGGATTTTGACTGGGCAGAACTGTACCCTATTGAGCCCACTGAAATGCTGCTTCCAGATATGAATAGTATGGAGTACTATAATGCACTACTGGCCAAAGAAAATGCTAGTGCTGCTCGCAACCAGACACACCTGACTCCCCCTCATATCACTCCCACAGCAACCCTCACACAGCCTACAGTTTCCACACAAACACTTTCCCCTTCTCTAGGTATGGACCCAAGAACAGTAACGGATCAAGTAGATACACCTCACCCCATACCCGGAGTTACCCCGACCTCTCCACACAAATCTACTATACTCCCTATTTCTCCTACAGATCATCAACATCCTGCTGAAATACCTCCTTACCCAGGGAAGGGATCACCTCATCCAGCTTTTCCAGATTTTAAAGCAGGCAGTGACCAACATGTAGTTCTTACAGCTCCACCAGAGATCCCACAGGGTTCAGTCCTTCAGGCTGTAACAGTCAAAATCCCATCTGCTCACAAACCTCAGACACCTACCAGAGCCACGACTACCACTACAACAACAACTACATCTGCCGGGCCCACCAAACAAATACCTCCTGCTCCCAGAATCCCTCTTTCGAATTCACCTCGGCAGTATGTCTGCAACATCACAAAGCAAGATATGTACCTGGTCAGAGTGGGTGAGTGTTTATTGTTTTGTTTTTTTTGCAAAAAGGTACATTTGTAATGTGCATAATGATGAAATATATAAAAAAATACTATATTTACTATATACAATATATGAAGATACTGTATACACTGACCAGGCATAACATTATGACCACTTGCCTAATGTTGTGTTGGTCCCCCAGTTGCTGCCAAAACAGTCCTGACCCGTCGAGCATAACCAGCATTACTGTAACTGTTACCCAAACTTCTTTAGCAGTTTAAGCCACGGTTGCTCGTATGTTGGATCAGACCACACAAGTGTTGGCCCTGTCACCAGTTCACCACTCTTCCTTCCTTGGTCCACTGATACACTGACCACTGCAGACCAGGAACATCCCACAAGAACTACAGTTTTGGAGATGTTCTGACCCATTCGTCTAGCCATCACAAATTGGCCCTTGTCAAACTCACTCAAATCCTTACATTTGACCATTTTTCCTGCTTCTAATACGTCAACATTGAGGACAAAATGTTGACTTGCTGCCATCCCACCCACTAACAGATGCCATGATGGAGAGATAATCAGTGTTATTCACTTCACTGCTCATAATGTTATAATGTCATAATATTATGCCTGGCCAGTGTATATGATCATTTTTAGATTTTAATTGATTGCTTTGTTTTGTAGGAAACCTCCATTCCATGAGATTGAAAAAATAAATAAATAAAAGGAAACCAAATATTTCTATATTAAATGTAGAGATGTATGTATATTATACGTCATGCATAGTGAAATGTGATACTTTAAACCAGTCTTTTAACACAAACTTTTGTCAAACTGTCAAACAAAGAATACATAACGTAAATTGTTTCCGTTTCATTTATTATCTGATTCTGAACGATGTTTTATTTTGGAAAATGACCGGATTCTCTCTGCCACATCTGTCTATGACTCACTCTTGATGCATGTCATGATGCCTCGGTCACATGTCTTACCTACATCCGCTACCTTCTTAAAGGGGCTCCGGCTGCTAACACATAATACATCAGCGCTCAATTCAAACCCCCAAGCGAGCAAAATGAACAGAAAACAACACAGTGGATTCCGTTTATTATTATATTTAGAAAATACCAGTTTTTATGCTGGTCGTATCATTTTATTTTGTTGTATTTATCTGCCACACCTTTAAAGGCCGGTGTGAAAATATTGTCCGACATTAATCCGGTCCGTGGCGCAAAAAAGGTTGGTGATTAGAGTACAGATTAAAATGAGATTAAATGGGAGTTAAACATTATTTCTTATTAGAAAATCTGATTTTTACTACGTCATTGCATAGCTTTAGTGGTTGGGTTTGCATAGAAAAAATGCCCTCTGATATTCTAGGTGTAGACTTTTGTTCCAAATAAAGTGAATCCTACAAATCCAACAAAAACCAGTGTAGACATTGCTAATTTCATTATATTTGTAGCATCTTGTATTGAACAGAACCTGTCGTAAAATAGCAAAATTGGTTAAATAATTTACAGTAGTCTACAGGAACTCAAAAAACATCTGTATGAAGTAATTGAAGGAATTTAAACTTCTTATTGACCTCGGATCCCTGAAACTGCAGGTATGCCAAGTGCGACCTCTGTGGCGTTCGCGAAAACACATGTGAAGGAGATTTTGAGACGAGAGTTCAACCGGACCGTGGAGCTGCAGGTGGGTCCCATTCACTTTTAACTATGTGTTAATATTTACCTGTATGCATGTGCTAGGTGCATTTATTTAAGAAATGTATGTACAGTTAATCGTCAAAGTGTGCACTAGGGCTCAGGATTCAAGTTCAGGCTTGAGATTTTCTGTATTGACTTGGACTCAAAATTATTGGTATTTTGTACTGCAAATTGTTTGTCTTTGGATCTGGTATGGGATCTGGTATTCAGAGGTGGAAAATAATGAATTACGTTTTCTTCTGTTAATGTAATTGAGTAGTTTTTTTTAGTTCCTATATTTTTAAAGTAGTTTTTAAAAATCTGTAATTTTACTTTTACTTAAGTCTGTTTTGTTTGAAGTATTGTATTTAATTACATTTTAAATCATATTCGCTACTTTTAAAAAAAATATTGCAATTAGGGAAAAATCACGCTCAAGAAACTACTGCACTGATTAATAACAGGAGAATAAACACGCCAAACTGGCAAGAAAGAAGGGAATGGACAAGACAGACACCAGTGATGCAGATCAGAGCGCTCATTTTCAATTTCTCTCATTATAATAAATGACATTATAACAGAAGATTTTTTTATTTTATTTATTTATTTTTTTTATTTTATTTTTTTTGCTGCTGTGAAAGTGCATAACTCAAATAATGCACTGCTGTGTTTTTGTTTTGTTAGTGCACTAATTTGTAAAGGTGTTCCTTTAAATAAAAACAACTAGTTTCCTTTATTAACTTCACTAAAATTGACTGAAGAAATAATGATTCTTCACAAAGTTCAACAAGTAATTTTTTGTTTAAGAAAACATTAGTTCATTGCCTGAATGAATGCAACTAATTGAAGTCATGGTTTTAAATTTTAAATTGGTTTTAAAAGTTTCAAAACTTCAGTTTGACCTCAAAATTGACTTAAGTTGAAGTCTAGACTTGATCTTAGCTAGTCCTGTTCTTAGACAGTTAATAGACTTGGACAATGTTGGGCTTTACTACAGCTCTAGTTTGCACTTTGGTTTCTAGATATTGGGACACAAAAGAGCTTAGAATCAGCTTCTGTATTTTTTCCCCTTAAGGGTGTTGTAAAAAAAAAAATTGAGCTTTGACACTTATGTGTTTTGCAGGTTCTTAAAGCTCCGCCCAATTTTGTTTTCCGGGCCGTATCTGGCCCACTCATATATACAGCAGTGTCGATCATCAACACTCTCCGCCAATCAGCACGCAGCACTTCATCTTCCACCATCCTCACTGTTACACCCATATATCCTGTACCTGATAACATCAATCAGGTCCACTCAGGTAAGTCGTGGATCTTTTCCAGGTTTATAAAACTCAGCATTCTGTGCTTTAGCAGGTGCTCCCCAAGCAAGCGGTAATAGTGCCTCTTTGAACAGAGACACGCAGCGACAGCATGCAGTATGTAGGAGAAACGTCGGCCGAATGCCAGCTGCCATAAGGCTACACTGTAGGCATCTTATCAGCAAACTGTAAATCTGTAAAATAAAGAGCTTGAGGCGACGTGTACAGCAAAGCCGTGTATTGTCCAATCCAGGATTACTGACACTCCATAAAAATGATTCATTATTATTGTATAAAATAAAAATGATTCTCTGCAAAACACAAAAACGTCTCTCCTAAAACCAGTGGTGGACGAAGAACACAAACCATGTACTTGAGATAATGTAGAGATACACAAGGTAAAATATCACCCCAGTTAAACTTTCCCTTAAATAAAAGTACAAAAGTATTTGCCTTCAGATGTACTTAAGTATCCAAATTACTATGATAGATTGACCATGTATGTTTTTCTCCTTATAAATAGAAAAGGAACGACTGATTTCACAAAATGTGGTTAAATCTTCTTCTTTTGGGCTTCTCCCATTAGGGGGCGCCACAGCGGATCATCCGTCTCCATACCCCTCTGTCCTCTACATCTGCCTCTTCACACCAACTACTTGCATGTCTTCCTTCACCACATCCATAAACCTCCTCCTTGGTCTTCCTCTTTTCCTCCTTCCTGGTGTCTCCATCCTCAGCATTCTCCTACCGATATACCCCATGTCCCTCCTCTGCACACGTCCAAACCATCTTAATCGCACCTCCCTCGCCTTGTCTCCAAAACGTCCTACATGCGCTGTCCCTCTAACAAACTCTTTTCTAATCCTGTCCATCCTCGTCACGCTCAACAAAAACCTTAACATCTTCAGCTCTGCTACCTCCAGCTCCACCTCCTGTCTTTTACTCAATGCCACTGTCAACAACATCTCAGGTCTCGTAGTTGAGTAACAAGTAAAATATTTTCTTTAAAATGTAGTGAAGTTAAACTAAAAGTCTTCTCATATTGGAACACTTCAGTAAAGTACAGATACATGAAAAAGCTACTTAAGTACAAATTAAATTTACTTCGTTACTGCCCACCACTGCTGAAAACGTGGCAAAAGTCTTCACCTTTTACAGCTGAACCAAGTGTAATCCATGGAATTCCTACGAGGTCATGCATTATAATATTTCGTTTGGTTTTCTCGTTATCACGAGTCGATATTCCCATACTGAGATTTCGAACGGCACCGTGTACTCCAAGATGTACACCAGAGCGCCTCCAGAAAGCGCTAGATTTTCCTGCCATACAATTACGCCGTTAGAAAACAAGTTTTTACGTTGAGATCCGAAGAAGACAACATCTATTATGACGAGATCACGAGAAAATTAAGTCGTAACAACGAGAAAGAAAAATAGATTACAATGCATGGCCTCTTAGGACTTTCGTAGAAATCTGCTTCAAATTTGTCATAAAATGATTAGTTTGTGTTTATCCTCTATATTACTGTTTGTTGAAAAAAGGAGTGTCAGCACAAAATATACAACTATAAGTTTATACAAAACTGCAGAAAATTTGAATACATTTCCTAGGTGGAAAACATTAAAAATATTACAAATTGAATGTGTTATTCATTTTCTAGATTAATTTCTGCTCATGTATTTAGATTAGGCAAAAATTCAGGACTTGGTTTTCTGTGTGAATGCGAGCTTTCGTGTCCAGTGTTGCAGTTTGTGCCGAGCCACGTGGACGTGCGAGTGTGCAGCTTCAGCGAGCGCGTGGAGAGAGGACTCTTCATGGCTTATTCGGAAGTGCGCAGGCGATCGCAGGAGAATGGAAACTTCACTGTACATGTGTGTGGTGTTTTATATCAATTTAAAAAGGAAAAATCGGAAAACTTGTTATAGTTGAGGATGAAACGTCATGTCACTGGTCATGGTGTGGTGTTTTTTTTTTTTTTCGGGGCAGATCTTGAACATCACCATCAGTTTGGCGAAAGGCCAGAAGCAGCAGAAAACTCCGGTGGATATCACGTTTGCCATCCGCGATTCCCACGGCTACCTCAGGGGCTCCGACGTCAGCGCTCACCTGAGACAGCTGCATGTGGTGGAGTTCAGCTTCTACCTGGGATTTCCTGCAGTGCAGATCGCAGAACGTAAGTGTATTTACACATACACACAAACACAAACACACACAAAATCAAACATGCACATATGCCCATGGAGTATATACTGTATGGTCTTTTTATATATATATATATATATATATATATATATATATATATATATATATATATATATATATATAAAATAGCTCTTCTCTTCTCTTCTCTTCTCTATTCTACTCTACTTTACTCTTCTCTTCTCTTCTCTTCTCTTCTCTTCTCTTCTCTTCTCTTCTCTTCTCTTCTCTTCTCTTCTCTATTCTACTCTACTTTACTCTTCTCTTCTCTTCTCTATTCTACTCTACTCTACTCTACTCTATTCTACTCTACTCTACTCTACTCTTCTCTTCTCTATTCTACTCTACTCTACTCTACTCTTCTCTTCTCTTCTCTACTCTACTCTACTCTACTCTTCTCTTCTCTTCTCTTCTCTTCTCTTCTCTTCTCTTCTCTTCTCTATTCTATTCTACTCTACTCTACTCTTCTCTTCTCTTCTCTTCTCTTCTCTTCTCTTCTCTTCTCTTCTCTTCTCTTCTCTTCTCTTCTCTTCTCTACTCTACTCTACTCTACTCTTCTCTTCTCTTCTCTTCTCTTCTCTACTCTTCTCTTCTCTTCTCTTCTCTTCTCTTCTCTTCTCTTCTCTATTCTACTCTACTCTACTCTACTCTACTCTACTCTACTCTACTCTACTCTACTCTACTCTACTCTTCTCTTCTCTTCTCTTCTCTTCTCTACTCTACTCTACTCTACTCTACTCTACTCTACTCTACTCTTCTCTTCTCTTCCCTTCTCCAGCTTTTCATTATCCGGAGCTGAATGTATCTCATCATATGCGATCATCCTGGGTAAAGACTGGTAGGAAACGAATCGAATTCAATATGTTTCTCTGCACTGTTATTATGAAGTGATATTGTAGGCACCGTGTCTTGTGATCATGTAGACGTTTCTTATTCGATTTGATATGCAATGTTCTAATTATAATGTTTTGTGTGTGTGTGTGTGTGTGTGTGTGTGTGTGCTGCAGTGTTACTGGGTGTGTTAGATCAGCGTGTGAGTGAGAGGACGTTCCAGGCTAAAATGGAAAGGAGACTGGCTTTGTTGGTGGGGGAGGGGCTTGGACTCAGCAGTGGGCGACGCTGGAGAAGAGCAACAACCGTGGGCAACAACAGCGTGCAGGTCATTCCACCATCCTTTTCACCATCCACCATCCTTTTTTCATCATCTCAAGTTTCTGGGCTTCTGGGGTAATCCTTTAGAAAAAAATGAATATTTGTTCACAAACACTCAAACAGAAATCTGTCCTCAATTCTGGCATATAACCACCCGTCTGCCCACACACACACACACACACACACACACACACACACAGATACACAGTTCCATATGTGTACACAAATAGGACTTCTCACTGTTTGCGTCTGTCTCTATTTTGCATCTCTGTGCATCAGATTGTACGAGCTTTACGCCTGGACGGGGCAGATAACCCTCTAGAGTTGGTGTATTTTGTGGAGGCAGGGTCAGGAGAGAGACTGTCTGCTCAGACCACTGCTGCCATGCTGAACAGACTTAACCTGCAGAGGGCAGCCATCGTGTTGGGCTACCGTGTGCATGGAATACTGGCTACACGTACGACACACACACACACACGCACACACACACACACACACCTGACTATAAAATTTGTATTTGCTTTTTAAACAAATATTCCTATTTCACATTTGCTGTTAGAATAAGTTCCATTCTTCTGGGAAGATGTTCAACTTGAATTTTTTTTGTGCTTGAGATTTGGGCTCATCCAGCTACAAGGGTGTTTATAACGTCTGGACAAGGAGGCCTGGAGTGCAGCCAGAGTTCAAATTTATCATGTTCAATATGGTTGAGGTCAGAGCTCTTCAGCAGGACACAGTCCAAACCATGTAAATCAGACCTTCATAGAGTTTGCTTTTGGGGTCTCCTACTGTAGTTTTAGTGAAGGGAAAATTTCATGCTACTGCATCCAGAGACGTCCTATACAATTGTGTGCCTCCATCTTTGTGGCAGTAGTGGGCAGTAACAAAGAAAATGTATTTCGTTACTGTTCTTAAGTATTTTTTTTTACGAATCTGTACTTTACAGAAGTATTTCCATTTTTGGAGACTTTTACTTTAACTTCACTACATTTTAAAGTTAAATATCTCACTTTTTTCTTATCTACATTTTGTGAAATCAATCTTTTTATTTATGAGGATAAAAAACACAGAGATCCACCAATCAGGTTTGTGCGCACGCTCTGTTTTGAACTTGTATTGATTGCCGCTTGGTGGTTTCTACTGATCACCAACATACAAGTCAGCATCAGTTCAACAGCAAGCAGAACATTTAAAGAGGAATAAATGATGGAAGAATCCAGACTCGAACTCGCCACAACACCAATTGCCTTATTATGCAATGTTTTTTAATGATTTGAATAGAAGGCTTTGGTCTCATGATAATTTGAATATATTTCAATCAGTGTTTGAATAATTAGTATTATTTTATTAATAGATTGGTGTTCTAAAAGTAAAATTTGAGACTTTTCACATAAACTGAGTGCAAGTATTGTGACAAAAATTATAATAGGAACTTTAAAGCCAGAATAAATGATAGTACTTTGGATACTTAAGTACATTTGAAGACAAATACTTTTGTACTTTTATTCAAGTGAAGGTTTAAAGGCTGCACTTTTAATTTTAATGAAGACATATTTCACCTGCTGTATTTCTACTTTAACTCAACTACAAGGTTTGTGTCCTTCATCCACCACTGCTTTGAGGTAACAGTTTGTGTAAGAACCACATAGGCCTGAAAATATGACTCAGGTGTCCCAATTAAAAAATATATATATATAAATACATAAAAATACAAACTTGTTAGAATGTTTATGGCAATTACATTTTTCTCTCATTGGTCTTGAACATCTATATCTAATCTAGATTATATAAAACTTGCAAACCTCACTCATTTTCTGTGTTGTGGTACGTCAGCGGTGGAGAAGTTATCCCTGGCCCCCTCTGAGACACAGCCCAGTAATGTGTGGCTGATTATTGGGGTGGTGGTCCCCGGGGTGGTGGTCCTCATCATCATCATCATCCTCTACTGGAAACTGTGCCGCTCCGAGAAACTGGAGTTCCAACCAGATGCCATGAGCACCATCCAACAGAGACAGAAGGTCTGGGTCGAACCATTTCACAGTGTATGTACACTTGTGTGTGTGCCAGTGTGTGTGTGTTTTTGTGTGTGTTTAAGTGGATCACTCATTCATTTTACATGCAGGGTAGGCATTTGACTCTTCCTTCTATCCAGTGAAGTGTGTTTGCAGATAATTGGACTTTTAGTGTGCTAGGCTACATTAGAACTTTACCTTACTTGAATAGAACATGAAATGAAGTTAATCGGATTTTAATAGTGCTTAGAAGGTAAGAAGGCTTGCCCTTGGTGTGTGTGTCTCAATTTCTGTCTCTGTCAAATGTCTCTCTGTCTCATTCGATTGATTCCATTTTCTGATAACAGTCATTGATCAGATTTACCGAAGCAATTGGACTGCAGCAAGGATGTCATTATGTCATGCTATTTTTAGCTTTCTTTCTGGAGGATCTCTACACCTGTGTGTGTGTGTGTGTGTGTGTGTGTGTGTGTGTGTGTGTGTGTGTGTGTGTGTGTGTGCGCGCGTGTGTGTGTGTGTGTGTGCATGTGCATGTGTTCAGCTACAGGCCCCAAGTGTAAAAGGCTTTGACTTTGCCAAGCTCCACCTTGGACAACAAAGTAAAGATGACATCATGGTAATCCAAGAACCCTCCCCGATGCCACCATCTGTCAAAGAGGCCACGCCCTCCGAAGGTGGAGAACTGAACACGCCCAAATCCAAAAACTCGTCCACTAAAGTGTCACGTGCAGCTCGAAGAAGGAGCAGGTTGTAAATTAGTGTTCTTTTGCGTGTCTTCTGTGTGTTCTTGAGGCAAAGGCAGTTCGTGACCTGTGTGTGTGTGTATGTGTGTGTGTGTGTGTGTGTGTGTGTGTGTGTGTGTGTGTGTGTGTGTGTGTGTGTGTGTGTGTGGTAGATTGTCTCCATCCGATGGTGATTCGTTGGCTAGCGAGGTGTCCAGTGGCCGAGAGTCAGCAGAAGAAAGCACCAGACCTGCAATCACACCCAGTGACAGCAAACCTCATCACCGCAAGAGCAAACATGGTAATAAAAACAGTTTCACACACACAAACACACACTCCACAGAGTAAAGAGGTGTATCACGGTGGTATTGGTATAAAAAAAAAAAAAAAAAGTAGTTTATATGTAAAAAGTGAAATTTAAGGTTATAAATTATGTACTACAGTTTTAATTCAGATCTGAAGAGAATACCGCTAGAGCAGTGAAAGAAAGAAGAGTCTGAGCGGGAGTGGTGAGAATGTAGAGAGATAGAGATTAGATGCAATCTTTATTCCACTGTGGCTATTGTGAGTTTTACCTCCTGATATACAATAAACCAAGTGTTGATCTCCTGAGCTCCTTGTCGGTGTCTGAACTTCAGTAGCGAAAAAAACGTTCAGCAGAGCAAAGGCCAGAACCCATGAATGCGTGCGGGGGAAGAACAGTGTGTAGATTGATTTCTCCTCGCTAAACTGTTTTCTTGAGCATGTTCTCTCAGCATTGCTGCTGCTATGTAAATGTAATGTATCACAACACTACAGAGACCAAGGCGTGTCCTGAGAGTTACATAGAATATAGATTAACATGGCAGAGGTAGAGCTGCATCTGCCTCGAGACAGAACAAGAAATGAACATCTGGTTTTATTTAATCTATTATGTTTTGCACCCCTCCCTCATATACACTAAGTATCATTTATATATACAATATATAAATAATATTAATATGAATATAATATTGGCGTATCTTGCATAACTGCATGAACCCTTATGGCACAATACAATTCAATACATTTATGATCACTACCTTACTCTGAAGACTTACACTGAATGGAGTCAGTCAGGTTGCATAGTCTGGACAGTAGCTGCTGATAACCAACCTCAAGCAGACTTCCAAATGATCATAAGTCATGGTGGAACAGTAATTAAACTTAATAATCTTCATTTGGGAAAATACTGACTCACATAAATAAGTGGAGTCACTTAGCTTGCAGCAGTTTTGCAGTATTTCATGGTGACCCGTGTGTTAGAAGAGAAGAGAGCTCAGACTGGCCGCCCCTATAGGTCAATCAAGTGGCAAATGCCATAGAGAGGATAGGTGATAGACTAACATCCAAAAAATTTTGGAATAAAACACAATGCACCCATACTACTTTTGGGCACCAATGTTCTTAAACATTAAACATAATATGTTATTTTTTTATGAGTTCTTAAAAAGAAATAGTTGCAGAATAAGAGTAAACACTGACTTTAGTCATGTTTTACTCCTCATTTATCAGGTTATATCCCGGTTAAAAAACTTACATTTGCTTTTTTTTTGTATCTTTTCTGCTTCTGCCTTGTATTCATATTCCGTTTCGGCTGAACAGCGAAGAACAAACTTGGTAAGCTGCTTTATTTTCCCTGAGTTCACCAGCGTCACTAGAATCTCGTGAGCATACTTTTACCCTCTGACCCTGTGTGAAGCAGGGGCGACATCGGGCAGCGGTGCTGATGAACAGTTATCTTCTTCCTCCATATTTGACCATGTGGATCGCCTGTCTCGAGGCTCATCTGATGGAACACGACGGATTTCCAATAAGGTCCAGTTAATTGCCATGCAGCCTGTGCCGAGCCCGACCACTCATTCGCATAATCAAGCTCTAAGCCCTGCCCTCAGTGAAAGAATGACGGATGGAAGCAAGGTTAGCTCTGAGGTGAGTAGAACTGTAGTGTTCAGAGGTGCATTAAGATTTGTGGTAGGATGATGTGCTCTTTTACTAAAACGTGTGGGTTTTGGTTGTGCATGCATTCAGATCCAGGTTGCTCTCAGGCACAAGTCTGAGATCGAACACCATCGCAATAAGATACGACTACGTGCCAAGAGAAAAGGCCACTACGAGTTTCCGTCCATGGAGGACATTATAGCGGTGTTTGGAGACAGTTCAGAGCAGCAGCGAGTCTACCAGCAAGCCCAGGAGCAAATACACAAGATCCTACATCCTGATACACAAACCCCCTCACCGAACGGAGAGCCTCACAGGAGGTAATAATAATCTTTATTAATAAGATTTCACATATATAAGATAATAAGATGTAGATTTTAAAATATATCCAACCAGACCAGAGAACTGGCCAAGATGAACAAGTGTGTTTTGTTCTGGATCCATAATATTGCCTTCACTTGTAATATTTTTCTACAGTAACAGCTTACATGAGGTTAAATAGGAGGATTTTTTTATACGTGTAATTGTTTTATAGTTTTCTGGGTGGAGGGAATATTTTCAGAAAAAAGAGAAGTTGTTTGACATGAAAAGATGACTTCGAGGACATATTCCAGAATTGGTAGGAACGATGGGAGCTCTGTATTTCTGTGCACTGTATTGCTGTGCAAGAGGACTATTTTGAAGGGGTGTAAAGCCCAAGTCTGGATAAATAGAGAGAGTTGCGTTATGAAGGGCAGCGTAAAACATGTGCCAAATCAAATATGCGAATCACGAACCAGAATTTACTACTGGATCGGTCGGGGCCCGGGTTACCCACGACCACCACAGGTATTGTTAGCCTACAGGGAAATTGGGCTACTGTTGCCCAAAGGAGGAGAAGTAGAGGAGAAAGACATCCACACAGACAGCAGGGAAAGGAGAAGTGTAGGAAAGTGGAGGTTAGAGTTGGTACATAAAATGTTAGAACTATGACTGGTAAAGGGAGAGAGTCAGATGATGGAGCTGGAGCAGAGAAAGGTAGATATGTGTGTTCAGGAGACCAAGTGGAAAGAGAGTAAGGCCAGGAACATTGGAGGTGGGTTTAAACTGTTCTTTCATGGTGTGGATGGAAAGAGAAATGGTAGGTCCACAAGTGACTTGTGGGATGGAGGAGAAGGAAAAGTTCTAGATTGAGTAAGATAAAGTTGTGGAGAGTGTACGTAGGAAAGAAAGATTGGTGATTGGGCCAGACTTCAATTTGAAGGGAACAGACTTATACCGATTGGGGAGGCAGAGGGACTGATCTGTGTAGGATGTGCTGCAAGTTAGAGCAATCAAGGTTGCAGTTGAAAATGGGTTGACTAGTGAGGAGAGTGTGTTGAGAAGATGGAGGGAATTTTTTGAGCAGCTGATGAATGAGGAAATTGAGAAAGAGAGAAGGTTGGATGATGTGGAGATGGTGAAGCAGGAAGCAGGATATTTTGGAAGGTGAGAGGATGTCTGACGAATGGAGAAGGATTGTGCTGGTACCGATCTTTAAGAATGAGGGAGATGTGCAGAACTGCAGTAACTACGGGAGAATAAAGTTGATCGGTCACACCATGAAGTTATAGGAAAGAGTAGATGAAGCCGGGCTGAGGGAAGAGGTGACCATCTGTGAGCAACAGTATGGTTTTATGCCAAGGAAGAGCACTACGGACGCAATATTTGTTTTGAGAATGTTGATGGAGAGGTATAGAAAAGGTCAGAAGGAGTTGCATTGTGTGTTTGTGGATTTAGAGAAAGCGTTTCCAGTTTGTAGTGGTGATGGTGAGGCTGATGGATGAGGTCAGAGTCTCCAGGGACTATGATGTTTGCGGATGATATTGTGATTTGTGGTGAGAGTAGTGAGCAGGTTGAGGAGAGTCTGGAGTTACCTGCTGGAGTGAAGGGGAATGAAAGTAGGTAGAAGTAAGACAGAGTACATGTGTGTAAATGTGATAGTATTTGTATCTGCGAAAGGGGAAAGTTTATAGGACTTTGTTGGGACCTGCTATGTTGTATGGTTTAGAGACAGTGGCGCTGACTAAAAGACAAGAGGAGCTGAAGGTAGCAGAGTTGAAGACGTTGAGATTTTTGTTGGGAGTGACGACGAATGACAGGATTAGAAACAAGTTTAGAGGGACAGCGTGTGTAGGAAGTTTTGGGGACAAAGTGAAGGAGGCCCAATTGAGATGGTTTGGTCATGTGCAGAGAAGGGACATGGGGTATATCTGTAAGAGAATGCTAAGGATGGAGCCACCAGAAAGGAGGAAAAGAGGAAGGCCAAAGAGGAGGTTCATGGATGTGGTGAGGGAAGACATGCAGGTAGTTAGTATGAAAGAGGCATATGTAGAGGACAGAGTAGTATGGAGATGGAAGACTGTGGCAAACCCTTAAAGGGGAGCTGCCGAAAGAAGATGAAACCTTATATTTTGATAATTCATTGATTAGAATTTGTTGCATCTGAAGTCTATTTTCTTAATTGTTTGTGTACCCCCAGGGCCAGACGTTCTCCCAGACAGCGTCAAAGGCAGAATTTGAGTGGAAACAGCAGCCTGACTGATAAAGATCGTCTCATTATGGATGGCGATGCCACGTACCGAAAATACCCAGGAGTTAACAATGTGGCCTACGTGGTAAAATCACACATTTTTCATTTACACTCTGCAGTTTCATTTCCAGGAGCACTAATTTTATGTAACTTTCTCCATCCAGTCAGATGCAGATCAGCTTCCTGATGTCGATAGCCCCTCACCGACCAATGAGGTATTTCTTGACCCGGGGTCTCCACCTCCTGGCCCTGCCCCTGCTCCGCCTGCTTATATTCCACCTCAGCCAACCATTGAAGAGGCACGGCAGCAAATGCACTCCTTGTTAGATGATGCATTTGCACTGGTCTCGCCCTCCTCACAGACTAGCTCCGCCCCTTTGAACCTCACTGGAGGTACGGCAATTCCTGGGGTGGAAGTGGTCAGTCCTGTTCCACCGTGTAGTCCATTACCACGTTCTGTTCGCCAGTGGGGCTCGTCGTCCTATCCAGCAGCCCCTGCCCACAGTCCTTTCTCTGCAGTGAGTATAGGAAAAAGATTTATATACAATTACGTGTTTAGCCTTTTATGATGTACAACCGCAATTCCAAAAGCATTGGAAGGCTGTGTAAAATGTACATAAAAACAGAATGCAATGATTTGCTATGATCTGCAATGATCTGCTTCATAGTAGAAGAATCCAGGGGCTGAACTGGCCTGCCTGCAGTCCAGGCCTTTCAACAATTGAAATTAATTATTATATGGTGCATCTTCAAACGAAAAATACAACAAAGAAGACTCAGGACTGTTGAGCGTTTAGAATCCTATATCAGGCAAGAATGGAACAACATTCCTTTCCCAATTTCCAGCAACTGGTTTCCTCAGTTTCTATATGTTTCCAGACTGTTGTTAAAAGAAGACATGATGCTACACAGTGGTAAACATGGGCCTGTCCCAACCTTTTTGAGATATGTTGCTGCCTTTAAAATGACCTTTTTTTCTTTCTTAAAATTTTATATACCATGATATGTTTTTTATCTTCTACTGTGAATAAAATATGGGTTTATATTTTTAGAAATTTGCAAATCATTGCAGGAACTTTGTTGGAATTGGGGTTTTACATGAACAGATTATTTGGAATATTTTTAAGATGTAGACAAATAAAACCTGTGATTTGTTTACATTCGTTATTAACAGTATTTCCTCATTCATCACCATCTGCCTGTTCAGGGTTGTGGTTGTTTACATTGTTGAGAATAGAATCAACCAGACTGAAATGATATACTATACATGGTCAAAGGTATTGGGACACCGTACTTTTTTTTCGCTGACTTGATTTTTCTTCAAACTTTACTAACACCCTTAGCTTTTGAATAAGCAAATATCTTCACAAACACACCCCAAAATCTACTGGAACATCTTCCCAGAAGATTGAAGGTTACTTTAACAGCAAATTGAAACTAAATGTTGATTAAAATGTTAAAAAAACAAATATGAAATTTATGATCAGGTGTCCACCAACCTTTGTGCATATACTAGAGCTTATGTTGAGAAAATGCCCGAGCCAGAATTCACACACCTTGCTGACAGCTCTTTGGTTTTCATATACAAAATCTAATAATGGAAAACAAGAAAGAAGAAGATTTTTACAGCCACACTTATATGAATCTAATTACAGATGTGCAAAACTTACTAAATTTGACTTTGTCCCTATATATATTTTTTTTATTTGTGCGTTTTGTAGAGATATGCTGAATTAGGAATGTCCCCTACATCTGTGCAAAACTTACTGCAGAGGTGAGCTCGATGATTAATGCCCTGATATTTTATCATGTATCCTTCAATGAAATAAAAATGTGTATGCTTATACAGTGGAACCCCGTTGTACGAGCAACCTATAGTACGAGCAAACGGAGATACGAGCAAACTCGCTCGCAAAATGTTACCCTGTTTCACAAGCAAATTTCGAAGGCACGAGCAAACCCAAGCTGCCGGTTCCCCGTAACTGTGGCAGGGGGGGGGGGCGCACGGCCGAGCGGCGGTTTGTGAATGGAGGGCGGGTCCGGGAGCAGATAGGAAGGGGATTGACTCACCTGAAGTTAATGTGACCTAATGATTGTTCTCTTTTTTCAAGTGATCGGAGGGTGCATTTAAGGAGGAGAGCGTGTGTGTGTGTGTGTGTGTGTGTGTGTGTGTGTGTGTGTGTGTGTGTGTGTGTGTGTGTGTGTGTGTGTGTGTGTGTGTGTGTGTGTGTGTGTGTGTGTGTGCGCGCGCGCGCGTGGGGCACTAATTAGACCAACACAAAAAAAATAAAAAAATTAAAGTGGCTCCCGTATTCATACGCTCTCCCACAGTAACTGTTTTTAGTTTTATACTTTTATTTCACTAGAAATCTTGAAAAATGTCTCCCAAGAAAATCAGTGTTGGTGCTGTGAAAACAAAAGTAAATAGAATTACCATGGAAACCGAGGAGTTTACAAGCGTGGTGCGCGTCTCACACTCGCAATCAACCACTACCACATGAGTAAGTGTTAAATTATGTTTATATTATGGTAATTTGCAGTGTATTTGTTTTTAAAAATAAGCTACAAATAGTTTTTAAGTGCAGAAATAAGCGATAGAATGAGATCTCGGAACGGATTAAATCACTTTTACATTCATTCCTATGGGGAAAATTAGTTCGAACTTACGAGCAAATGGACACACGAGCAATTTTCAAGAACGATTTATGCTCGTACATAAGGGTTTCACTGTACAGTAATATTTACTATTTACTTTGCCGGCAGGCAATGTGCCTCGATTAAAGCTGTGCTAATAAGTAAAGAGTGTAAAGGCGTATTTAGCAATTCTAATTATATTCTCTACGCAATAAAAAAAAAGGGTTGAAACTGATTGATATTTGATTGACAGGCAGTCCCTAGGTTCTGGATATCTAGCATCCGGAGAGCTACAATCTGATCCAGGTTACTCCAGCAGGGGGCAGTATGGAGATGATATCCCATCGTCGCCCCGGCCACGACCAGTAGGGGGCAGCACAGGTAGATATCTCTATTCACCTGTGACTGTTATAGTTGATGTAGTTTGCTGATGATTATATCTCTCTTTCTGCATGTGTGTAGGTGCACAGTTACATCAGCTGACACAGGTAGGTTTATCTAGTCGGATCAGTGTGTATCCCGGAGTGGGACGCAGTGTTTCCGGACCCTCAGGATCCAGCTGGGCCCAGTACCGCTCCGATGAAGAGATCTTCAGGCCTGGAAACAATCGAGAGGCTGTGAGTCACATGCACAATTATGGTCATATAAAATTTAAAACATGCTCCAACAACATGTAAACTATTTTTTTATTTTCTGTCCTTCTTCATCTGATTTATTCTGAGTCACATGTTCATTACAGCAAGCTTTTCTTCCCTAACATATAGTGACCTGAAACATTCCTAAGTTCATCCAATTTCCCCAAATGAGCATTTCCAATATTTTGAAAGGTTGTAGCATAAATACCTGGAACTAATTTGATCTGTCATTAATATACATTATATAATATTTATTAATATACATTATATAGGCCGTAAAGTTAACAAAAACAGACAGTAGTTAAAGCTGGAGGTGGCAGAGTTGAAGACGTTGAGATTTTCATTGAGAGTGATGACGATGGACAGGGTTACAAATGAGGACAAAGAGGAGGTTTATGGACGTGTAGAGGGAAAACATGCAGGGGGTCAAATTGAAAGAGGCAGATGCAGAGGACAGGGTGGTATGGAGACAGTTTTATTGGCAGTGGTACAGTGGAATTAGTTCTGCTGCAACCAGTTATTTTTAGAATCCACATCATCTCAATCCTTAAAGGCCTTAAAGAGTTTTATATCTAAACACACAACTTCATATTTTTAATCAGGGTTTAGCCAAAGAATATATCGCAATCTTTTCCAAACCTCCATTAAAACAGAATTAAATCTGTAATCTATACTGTAGCATAATAACAGGTCAAAAGTTACTCTTAACATGACACTACCACCACCATGCTTTACTGCCTTAATAGACTGCTTAGGGTAATGGTATTCCAGCATATGCCCCAAAGCCAGGAAAACATTTTTGCTTTTATTAAACCAGAGAATATTTTGATAACATGTTAAATGTTGCCACTCATTTTGTGGTATCGCACTATTAGTTGCTAATTAGTAATTATGTTGGACTGCATTAATCATTCTGACCTTTCACAAATGACTTGCTATGATTAATTCTCCACTAAGCACAGACTATTGTGATTCCATGAAGTTTAGGTGACTGAAGTCCTCAGACCAAGATACTGAATAAGGGATTGCTGTGATATACTGTAGGATAGAGAAGAGGATCAAAACATTCAGGATGTTGCCTTCAAACAGATTGCAGATTAATATGAAGGAATCCATCCAACTAGGCTCTGTCACTCTTTTGCAACAGATCCTGTCATTCCCTGAGTACTCCTCATCTCCCGTGTTTCAGATGCCCAGGTCATCAATAAGAGATCCTCCCACACCAACAGCAGGCTACACTGGGCTGGAGGAAGCCTCTCCACCTGTGCAGTCCTCAGCCTCAATTATCAAGGCCATCAGGGAGGAGCTGCAAAGACTCTCCCAGAAACAACCAGCCATGGCCGGCTACCAGAGCTGAGAAACACCGAACCAAACCCAAACAGAGGCTAAACTCCACCTATAGCTGGTCGCTGGAACTGCTGATTTTAAACATGCTACCTAATCCCCCACTGAACACACGCACCAGAGCCAAGGTTTGTTTGAACCCTATTTCTATCCATATTCAGCACACTGGACTGCAACGAGACACCACTTCTACAGAACATTTCGAAAAGAAAAAATACCACAAATGAAACATCACTAACTTAAAAATACAACAAGTCACCTCACCCATGATATCCAATAGAAACTCTTCTCTCCTAAAGTGCATGCTATTTAAAATAGTGAAAGAGAAGAAAAAGAAAAAAAGGAAATTGTTTGTGATTTTTTTTTTTCTCAAATCCAGCGTGAGACCCCCTCCTTTTATTTCCTCAGTGCCATTTTTACATGTCCGTCAAAGTGCTTCCTTCAGAAGGGTCATCATTCTGCCCCTCGACTTCCTCTGGTGCTAAATCTCATTCCTGTTTCCACTAACCGTCCCTGAAACCTGAAGCACTGGTAAAGCAGTGGTCAGCAGGGTCTTTTCCTTTGAATACACTTTTTTGTGTTACGATTTATAAATAATAGTTATAATAATAATTATAAATTTTTTCTCGAGTGTATCGAGAAAAGGATGTTTTTCATTGTATTTTCGGAGAAAAGGGCTTTCAAAGGATGTGAGTCAAGCTGATGGCGTGGCATCAAACCGAGAATGGTGGCTGTGAACAAAGCGTGTTATATTTGGATGTACAGCAGCCAAAGAGAGAGATCTCAGAACAAGAGGCACAATATATAGAAGTTTTATTTATAAGACCACTGACACATCATTTGTACAACTACACATTTTTGTACTGTGAAAAAGCAAAGGTTCAGCTTTGGAGGTGTTCTTAAACTGTTCAATGATCCAGAACATCTTGATGAATAATGTGTTAAACAGTAGTCAAATTAACTTTCCTGTGTGGGAATTGGACCTGAGGTAGATATGTAATGTTAGAAGGATACAACCTGACAAGAAGCGAAGTTACTGTTTCGACTACTGTTACTAGCAGCATATCCTGAAATGTTTTATTCCACTTTTACTACAGCAACTTGCCCAGAATTATAACTGATACATTTTAATTTTGGGTTTAATGCTGTGGAACATCCAAAAAAACAAAGTTAATTCCTGTTATCACCTGTGTTATAACAACTAGGAAGTAGTCAGTGGTGGATGAAGTGCACAAACCATTACTTGAGTTAAAGTAGAGATACAAAAGGTAAAATATGACTCCAGTAAAAGTAACATTCACTTGAGTAAAAGTACAAAAGTATTTGCCTTCAATTGTACTTAAGTATCCAAAGTACTATAATTTATTATGGCTTTAAAGTTCCTATTATCATTTTTGTCACAAGACTTTTGCCTAATCGACTCAGTTTATGTGAACAGACTCTAATGTGACTCTCAGCACACTGATCTATTAATAGAATGATATTAATGAGTCAAACACTGATTAATTTCTATTACAATTATCATGAGCCCAAAACCTTTTTTTCCAAATATGTAAAAAAAAAAAATCTTACCAATAAGGTCACGTGGGTTGTGGCGAGATCGAGTCAGGAGTCCATCATTTATTCCTCTCTAAATGTTCTGCTTTTTGTTGAACTGATGCTGAACTGTATGTTGGTAAAAAGTAAAAATTACCAAGCGTCAATCAAAACAAGTTCAAAACAGCGTGCGCTCGACCCTGATTGGTGGATCGCTGTGTGATTGACCAGTTTAGTTTTTATCCTCATAACCAAAAAAGAAACGACTGATTTCGCAAAATTTATTTGAGTAAAAAGTCAGATGTTTGACTTTTAAATGTTGTGAAAAAATTTTCCACATTTTCTGGATTCAAAATGTCACATCGTGTTTAGATTTAGATCGTGTCTATTTCCTGGAACAGACCTGTTAACCACTGCTTTACACAGTTTCATACATGACCACTGTCTTCTGTCCAAACCTCAACTCAAGGGGACTCCGGGTCACTTTAGTGTGAGCATTTGAGCTTGTCCACATGTGCATCGTCACAAAATTGAAATGTCTACAGTCTGTTGCCTGCTCTCATTTCCCCTGGTGGATCAAAATGGCAAAATGTTTACTCAGTTAAGAAAAGGATTCAGTCATGTGACACAAACTGAAGAAAAAGTCTTGTTCAGTATCATCATCAGTCTACGTTGCCATCTATTCAGAATGGTGGGACAATAGTTTTTTTATATTTTTTAATTTTTTTTAGCTTGTTTTTGCCTGTGGATTGTAAGAGTTTGCCGTGAGCCGGTTCTTCAATAGAGTAGGGCACGTTTAGCACTATATGTCGATATAGTCCTCAGTTTACAGCTGTTTGTTTTGCACAGTTTCTTTTAATCTTTGCACAACGGTTTTTAGTGGCAATGCTAAAAAAAAAAAAAAAAAAAAAATCCTAGAGTGGTATCTGGAAATTAATACACTACCTATATAGATATGCTATATATAAATATACAAACAGATATAAAACATTCTATTACACTATATAATATATAAATTGCATATTGATGTATTTCTGATGAGCACAATATGACTATATGTCTTAACTATATTAGAGTTTATTTATTTTATTTATCGTCTAAAATATATGAAGTCATTTCAATGTTGGATAAAATGTTGGTATGGGACATGAGATATAAAATGAAAAACAAAAAGACCAAATCACTGTTAAGGCATATAGATGGTAAAGCTCAGTAATTCAGTAGGCAATCTGTATTTCCATGTGTACAATCATGTGAATTTGGGCTAAGAGTGTTTTTTTTTTTTTTTTTTCTCATGGTGGCTGTAAGGTTATGTGACAAGATGGAACTGTTATGTATTGTGTTGTACACCATGGCATTTAAAAAACAAAACAAAAAACCCATATATATATATATATATATATATATATATATATATATATATATATATATATATATATATATATATATAAAATTGTATTTCTCGGACAGGTAAAAATAAGCATATACTCACCCTAACAGGCCTTAAGTCAATCTGCATGTTACTTAATGCTTTAATGTTTTTATTTATTTTTTTATTTAATGTGTTGATGTCTTGATGGGCATGCTGATATATATGCTTTAAAAAAGTAACACGCTTATAAAAAAAAAAAATGATGTGCAATCCTAAAGCAAGCTTGCTAGATAGATTTTGTTAAACATGAGTGAATACTGTGTTCTGGTGGTATAGGAAAATAAATGTGAATAGTCAAGCACAGATGAATCACCTTGATTATGGAGAAAAAGAAAAAGAAGCTTGGATATTTTGCAATTTATATACTTGAGTAATATTTTTTGAAACCATGGAAAGGTCAGTATTTCTGACTCTTATTTAAAAATACAAAGAGATATTATGTGAATATGGACCATTTCAAAAATGCAAAAAAAAAAAAAAGTGTAAAGGTAAATGTCATTCTCAAAAGCAGACTTCTGCAAAGACCAATTGGGGGGAAAAAACGAGTCGTTTTAATTTTGGGTGTTACACCGTTCAGTCAGTCAGTCATGTACAGCGCTGCTGAGGTGATGAAGTGGTTATTTTTTAATAGAGTAGCAGAAAATGCCGCATCCTAAATGTCTCTGAATAGCTGTGAATTGTGTAACTTGAGCTCATGGCTTAATATGTTATGAAACTTCATACTTAATACATGACCTCTGATTAATTATTCAGCAGGAATGGACTTTCATAATTCCTTAAAGTTAATGGTATTTAAATACAGCAGGAATACAGACAACTATGAATATGACTGAACAGATAAGGTATTACATGAATAGGAACAGGAAGTTCACTGGACTTTCTTTTAATATTTTGGAAAACGATCTAAATCTGTGAAAATATTGCAGGCAGGTCCTGCACAGGTCTCAACTATAGTATAGTGATTATATTGATGTAGTGATGTGTTGAAGAACTCTCAGATACAGAAGGTATAGTTCTGTTTCAGCTTCTCCAGTGTTTCTAAACACATAGTGGATTATTAATTATTAATAATACATAAAATAATGAATTTAGGACATGTCAAATGTAAACACATATAACTCTAACAATACAGATAAATGTATATTCACCTCTAAAAAGGCCTCAGTGGTCTAAAATGATTTTGCAATCATAACATACTCATTTGAAAACAAATAAAGCTCTTACCATGAGTTAGAACTTCATGGCTTTGAAATAGTGACAAACCTACTCATATTCATGTACATACACTTGTGTACAATCGGTTTAAGAAGTTTCCCCCGTTTTAGATCATTTACCATTCTCAGTGCAGTTTGGTATATCTTAACAATCTGTTTAATTTCACATGGAAATAATTAATAAAGTAAATTCACAAACAATTAAAATTGGCGTATTTTCTTTTTTTTTTTTTTTTACATCTCCTGAATATTGGTATAATTTCCTAAACAAATGATCATTTCTACAATTCTATGATCAGACTATACGATTGGTATGCGCTTTTTTGAGCATGTCATTCCAAATTTAGTTCCCATTTGCTGTTATAGTAACCTCCACTCTTCTGGGAAGATGTTTCACTAGAGTTTTGAGTGTGCGAGTGGAGATTTGTGCTCATTCAGCCACAAGGGTGTTAGTAAAGTCAGGTACTGATGTAGGTACTCTGGGGTGGGGTGCAGTCAGCATTCCAATTCATCCCAAAGGTGTTCAATAGGATTGAGGTCGGAGCTCTTTAGCAGGCCATTGCAACTGCAGATCTTCCACTTCAACCCACATGTCTGACTTTATGCACAGGGACAATGACATGCTAGAACGGGTTTCATAGTTCAGGTGAATACAAAATGTAATGATACAAAGACATACAATAAAATTGTGTGCCTACGATTATGTGGTAACAGTATGGGGAAGAACCACATGGCTGAAATTCAGGTGTTCCAATATTTTTGGGACCAAAACAAACAAAATAACTAAATTTCATATACAATATATATATATATATGCATACACACATACTTTGTTTTATACTTATTTGCATGACCTAAAATAAATGTTATATGAAATTAAACTCTTACATCTTACAAACTCTTAAACTCTTACCATAAATTAATGAATTTATATATATATTCCACATTAAATTATTCATAACAATTTAAATCATGGCCTAATTGTTTAAAACTGTTCCTCCATCTATAACCACTGTCTCACCTCAGCAGCTCTGAAGTCAGGAAATCATAAGTGAAGATTATATTATTAATACATTTTATTTACATTATCATACCATGTTCCAACCACCGGACTAATATGGTGCTATTGAGTGTGTGTGTGTGTGTGTGTGTGTGTGTGTGTGTGTGTGTGTGTGTGTGTGTGTGTGTGTGTGTGTGTGTGTGTGTGTGTGTAATAATAAAATAACCCCTATAACAAGCTGTACATTTCCTTTGCTATTCAAATGTAGTGAAGATGAGTATCTGTGATTAATATCTCTGGGTTAATGCGAGTGTGAGAAAAGACGTGACTATTTCTTCATTCCTATATGAGTTTCATAGATTATTGGAGGTTTTTGGAAACTTAAAGGAATATTCTAGCATTTTTTTACAACCTTATTCCGCAATATTGTGCATTTATTGCAGGCAGGAGTTTGGACATGGTTTCAAAGAACAGGAAGTCTTTAGAGGTGTTAAAATGAACAGAAAGAACGTTACACAAATCCCCAAGTAGAATTTGAAATGATGAATGAATAATGAATTAATAACACTTTGTTATATTAATACTTTGCTGTTAATAAGTAATTCTTAGGTAAACAATGAAATGCCGCTCTAAATTCTCGAGTTTTTCAGTTTACTTATTAGAAATGAATTATAAAATTGTAACCGGTGATCAACTAGTGTCTTTTTGACCAACGAATAGGCACATGCGAAAACTTTACTTTATACTAACAAAACTTTCTCTAATTTCCCAAAGGTTTGCTAGCATGATAACTCTGCCATTTGAACGCTAATAAAGACAAAGTGTTTACAGTGATGGGTATCAAGTCAGATTTGTTAGGAAATTTAATTTCTGAGCGTATAGTATATATAAGGAAAAGGTTTGAAGAACGCTAGAATATTCCTGGAGTATTGTAAAAAAATGATCACTTCCAAAGACCCCATTTACACCTGATTTCTCCAATTATCTGTCTGGATGGAATTTTGGTCATATTTTAACTGCATTCATTTGCACTTGTAATCAGATGTTAGCCGTATTGCCTTAAAATGAATAACAGATCCTTATTTCCCAGTTTTCAGTTATTTTTATGGCCGTGATAAAGGCTGCATTTGGGGGGGAAAAAAACCCCCAAAAAACTGAATGTGTAAGGAATGGATCGTGTTTTTGTTCAAGCGTACGCAACATCTCGTTTAATTGTCTTAAATCTAAAATGGATTGAATTGAAATCTGTTTAAAACCTGATTGGGTGCATGTGGAGAATCTCTTTCAGGATATAATCCTTATACCCAATGCGCCATTTAATTGTTTAATAAACCATTCGCAATTCGAGTATCAGGATTGTATCCGGATAAGAATCGAGGAAAGGGATTATCAACATATGAGATGCAAATGCACCGCGTTACATGGATGCAATCCTTATCCGGATATGATCCAGAGTGTAAATGGGGTCACGTTACATCTCTGTTTCTTGTTAGCACCTTGGAAATCTCTTTCCTTTCGTCTCCTAATGACATCACACTCTCTTGGTCTCTGCAAACTGCATCCCTGTATTTAACATGTACTGTCTCTAGATTGTTGTGCGAATTTAACAAGGATAATAAAATCATGTGCATTTAAACCCGAGACACAAATATGTGTTTTTTTTTACTGACGTATGACCTCAAGGTCCTTTAATGTACACAGCAGGTAATTCCAGACTTAAATAGGATAACAAACACTCTTTCTTGACTTACTGCTCCTAATTCCACAGGAAACAAGGACAAGCTGTTACAGCCACGTGGTCTAATCCTCTAGATATTATCCAGCTCCATGTGTGTTCCCCCACCCAAAGATCCTGTAATCGTATAGGAATCGCTTCTCCAGTCCACAACCACCTTTTTGTATGCACAACACAAGAGCACATACATAAACCCGTAGCATTAGCGTGTTATTCCAGATTCTCAGGTTACCACAGAAGGAGCCGAACACAAAGGCAGTGCTTAAAAAAAACCTGTTTTGCAACCCAGCATCAGTGCCCCACCCTCGCTTATAGTGTTCCTCACACCGTTTCTCTGTTTCTGGAGATACCTCCTTGCGTAATCAGCTTTTGACACGATCCTCAGGCAAACAGTGTATCATCCAAGAAGTCAGGATAAGTCGAATATACTCCAATCTGATCGGAGTTTCAGGGAAACGTCGCATGAAATCTGTGAGGCAGCATCTGTATGACATAGTGTCCTGAATAGCAAGTTTTTAGTTTTCTTTTGTTGTAAAATGAAAAGAAAGCATGCCTTTGGAAGACTCTCATGTCCTCTTTTTTTTTTTTTTTTTTTTTTTAAAGGAAAGATGAATATTTTCAAGCATGCATGGTTTCTGAGATGTTTTGTGTCATGTAACGGAGGGTGAAAGCACATGGAGGTGCAGGCCTTCATTGTAATAAAGGTACAAATAAACAGAATAGTGGAAACAAAAAACCTATTACAGATATCTATCTTTGTCTTTACAGTACGTAATTAAATATATGAATAATATTCCTGTATTCTCTTGAGATGTCAAACAGTTAAGAAAATTGGATTAAACTTTAAAAGATTTAACAGGAAAGCCTTAATCTGAACCAGATCTGATTTCAATCACATTATACAATAATATCGTAAAACAGATTAAATTCAGTGTTATAATGACATTTCTTCAGAAAACAGAAATATTGTTAGCTCTTTAGTCGAGCTTAACACCTAAAGAAATCAGATTGACTGATGTCCTCTTCAATTAAATGAAATACAAATCAAATGCAAACACGTTGAAGTAATAACTACTGAAATGAAACAGTTATTAGTTGACATTGTACACAAAGCAGAATTGGTGTTCTGGCTGTACTTTATTAATCCTTTGTTGATGTTCATGCAAGCATGCAATGTGTTTTCTTTGGAAACATGGCAGTGTTCACACCCATCACACACACATGGGTCACTTAATCACATTAAATCCCAACTTAAAAACATAAAAGGTAAACGTGATCAGACAAACATGTCTAAAATACATTTTACAGAAAAAAGTATTGGGACACCTGACTTTTCCAGCCATATGTGTTTGATCATGTGTTGGATGCAGTAGTTGTATGGGATGGATATGGATGCAGTAGCTAGCATTTTCCCTTCATCTGAACCAAAACCTGTTCCAGTATGACAATACCCCTGTGGACAAAGCCATCTCCATGAAGATTTGCATAGCATGGGTTGGAGTCGAAGATCTTGAGTGGCCTGCTATAGAGCCCTGACCTCAACCCTCTTGAATACAGGCCTTCACACCCTACATCAGTACCTGACCTTCCTGAGCGCAAATCTCCACACTCCAAAATTTAGTGGAACATCTTCCCAGAAGGTTGGAGTCTCAATGTGGAATGGGATGTTTAAAAAGCACATAAAAATCCTATAGTCAGAGGAGTTAAGATGTTTTTGTCAGGATTGTGTACTGTGTGATCAAAACTGATCTTAATAGACTGTACCAAGATTTGCTATTTTATTTGAGTTACCTTATAGGAAATGTGATCTCATTAAGGATTTAAATTCATATGGCCTGGTTTTCTGATATAATTTTAACATAAAAAATCTTTGTACATGAGTTGGTATGCTGATAGATTCTCTAGGATTGTATCATATCGTGTGACAAGTAACTTAAACAATAGAAAACTTCTGAAAATAAAAAAGTGTATCTTAGTGTAAAATACTAATATGTAAAAATGTGTAAGGTGGAGACCTTTCCAACCTTCTTAATTTGTTTAAACTAAATTACTGTAGCGCTGGTGTGACTTTGCCAAGCAGGCGCTCATTTGCATTTGTATTTGGTAGTGTTCACATTCCAGCTGTTACCCTCTGCCAGTTTTTTAATGCTTTGTGCTCAAACTAATTCCTCAACAAAATTTTTGCACTTCAATACTTTTACAAACATTTGAGCTACTTCCTATTTAACTTAAATGTATATTTAGCCAACTATTTTTTTTTTAATTACAATTTTGACACAATAACCACATTTCCACATTTTCACTTTAGCCTGTAATGTTTCTATGCCGAGATACAAACAAAAAAACAAGTTAAATCTACATCTTCCAGTTACATCTACTGGTTCTTTTCATCAAAACAGAAATAGTTTGTCTGTGGCAAGGATTAGACAGAGTACACTGCACACGGTACATGAGTATAAGTACAAATATCCTCCTTACATGTTACTTCAGTAAAAAGTAAAATATACTCCTTGTGTATTTCTAATTGAGTAAAGGTAAATAATGATTGTAATTTATAAATATATATATATATATATATATATATATATATATATATATATATATATATATATATATACACACACACACACACACACACACACACACACACACACACACACACACACACACACACAGCAGGAAAAAATAAGTATTGTACGTCACAATTTATTTCAGGAAATATATTTCTAAAGGTGCTATTGACATGAAATCTTTAACAGATGTTGGTAACAACCCATGCAACCATGGATGTCCATAAATCAAATCAAATCAAATCAATCAAATCAAATTTTATTTGTCACATACACATACATACAGAGTGCAACATGCAGTGAAATGCGTTATACTACTGTCCAAAATTTAAGCAAATAGAATTAAGGATAGAAAAAAAAAACATAAATAAGGTGGATAAATTAACAGTATACCCTATGGAAAATATATAACAAATATAAGTATATACATGAATTAGTATGGCATATATTGGAAGTACAAATGAAAGTGATTTAGTGATTGTCCTTAAAGTGTCCATGTGCAGTATAGTGTGATATAAAGTGGCACTTTGCTGTTCAAGTCCAGAGTTGAAGTGCAGTTATGTGTAATAATGTGAACTGACACACAAAGAACACATGAAGACATGACGAAAGGGAGGTGGGAAAAAAGGCACGGAAATCCAAGACACCAGCTGAAATCGATCAGTAATTAGAAAGCAATCCTGCCCCTCGTCAGTGCAAATTAATATCAGATGGTTCAATCCCAACTGATGGCCTGTATAAAGGTGTCCTATTACCAAGGTGTCACACAAGAAACATCTCATGATGGGTAAAAGCAAAGAGCTCTCTCAAGACCTTCGCAACCTTATTGTTGCAAAACATACTGATGGAATTGGTTACAGAAGGATTTCAAAACTTCTGAATGTCCCAGTGAGCACTGTTGGGGCCATAATCCATTTCACCATAAACCGGCCACAACCAGGTGCTCCTCTTAAGATTTCTGACAGAGGAGTGAAAAGAATATCAGAAGAGTTAAGGACCACTTTCGAAAGACCTGGAATTAGCAGGTACAATTGTTTCAAAGAAAACAACAAGTACGTTCAAAGTTTGCTGCACAACATTTGGACAAGCCTGTGGAATACTGGGAGAATATAGTCTGGTCAGATGAGACCAGAATTGAACTCTTTAATGGTGTGGGCTGTTTTTTAACATACAGTACTGGCAAACTTCATATAATTGAAGGAAAGATGAATGGAAAAATGTACCGAGACGTTCTTGATAAAGTTCTGCCGCAATCTACCAGGATGATGAAGCTGAAATGAGGGTGAACATTTCAGCAAGACAACGATCCCAAACACACAGCCAAGGAAACTCTCAATTGTTTTCATTAAAAAATAAAGCTGCTAGAATGGTCCAGCCAATCACCAGACTTGAATCCAATTAAAAATCTATAGAAAGAACTAAAGATCAAAGTTCATAGAAGAGGCCACCGAACCTCCAAGATATGACGACTGTTTGTGTAGAAGAAAGAGCCAAAGTCACATCTGAGCCTCCATACGAGGTGTCTTAAAACAGTCATTACCAACAAAGGCTTTTGTACGAAGTATTAAATTCATTGTGTTCAATAATTCTTTTCCTGTGTGATTTCACATTATTACACATCATTAATGGACATCTATAATTTGATTTCTTTGCAGGTGTGGGTTGCATGGGTTGTTACCAACATCTGATAAAAATGTATATATATATATATATATATATATATATATATATATATATATATATATATATATATATATATATATGTGGAGTGGTAGCTCAGAGTTTAAGGTACTGGGTTACTGATCGGAAGGTTGGGGGTTCAAGTCCCGGTATCGCCAAAAGCTGCCACTATTGGGCCCTTGAGCAAGGCCCTTAACCCTCTGTGCTCCAGCAGCACTGTATCATGGTTGACTTTGTGCTCTGATATGCGAAGAACAAATTTCACTGTGCTGTAATGTACATGTGACAAATAAATGCTATTTTATATATGATATATCAGACATTTTCAAAGAGAGAGTTTTCTATACACACGCCATGTATGTATTTACTGTAAGTAACGAGATGTTAAATATTAAGCATTAAAATGTAAATGATTCCAAAATTGTAAAATTGTAAAAATAAAATACCCTGATGAACTACTAGGAAAAAGACAACCTTATTGGTAACAATTGCTTTTAATTTGTAATATTTTGGAAATAAGATTTCGTCACAATAAAAACACTTTAACGTAAGTATGGGTTAATATTTCTGTGCAGAAATACAAACAGTAAAAGTGTGTTATTCTGTAATCATGTCCTTAGATGTACATTCAGGACTACTGCATTTTGGTGCGTGTGTGTGTGCGTGTGTGTGTGTGTGTGTGTGTGTGTGTGTGTGTGTGTGTATGTCTGCTTGTGTGTTTGCATGTAATGTTATTGTCATTATCATTCCAACTATATACAGTCATTATCATTCCAGGGTACACGGTGAAAAAAACAACGTCACTCCAGGGCCACAGTGTTAAACTTACATTTATATTTATATTAAGTTTGTAATCTGGCGTGTCAGTGTAGATTTATTCATTGCTAGAGACTCAAAGCACTTTTGTACGTCGCTCTGGACGAGGCCGTCCGCTAAATGCCGCAAATGTAAATGTAAATGTACATAAATCAACCTAGAATAACACAAAACACAAAACTACACAAACCTAAACTAAAACTAAATGTATATGCTTTTGTTTTTAAACGGAAAAAACTAAAACCTGCATTGTTTTGACAATGACAATGATAAATGACAGTGACGATTTAATACCTATGTAAATGACATTATGACGTCATGTGCCGGCTCTCTGCGCATGCGTAAACTGACAGCCCTGATGTGGAGTGTTAGTAAATAGCCTGTATGGCCCTTTAAAGCTCAGGTCCTGCCTCCTGCTGTTCCTCAGTCTCTCGGGGACTCAGTTTACCTGTCGGGCAGGTACATGCCGGAAACTTGGGTTTGTTTGTTTTTTTGTCCAGAGCAATTATGAGGAGAAATCGGATGGTTTTAGGTGTCCAACATCACACTCCGTGATTTAAGAAGTTGAACAAGTATAAAGTCTGGTGAAGGTGTGTGCGGGTTTGGAACATCATTTCAGCCGGGTATGGTGTGTGTGCCTGTGTGTGTGTGTGTGTGTGTGTGTGTGTGAGTGCGTGTGTGTGTGTGAGTGTGAGTGTGGGAGAGTTTGCTTACAATGTTTTTCTCATAATGGCATTAAATCTGAAACCTACAGCAGCCTGAATCTGGAAAGATCTAAAAGATCACCTACAGGGTAAAATATATTGTCGGTTTTATTCCAACTTATAAAATATGTTTTATACTTTGAGAAGTAATGATCAGGCTATTAAACCGCTCCTTAATAGGGAAGTTATTTCTTCTTCTTTTGCTGCTCGGCATGAGGAACATGACCAAGCAAATCAACTGCCAACTTTGTCTTCATGTTTTCTGCTTGGTTTGAAGCTGCCCCAGATACGGAGTGACATTTGTTTGTTTAAAGTCTGCTGCTGCTGTTACATGTTGACTTTCTGATGTTTACAGTAGCATTGTGCTGAAACTTGTTGAATAAAGAGGATGACAGGAGGAGCGAACGGAGTCTCCATGAAGACGCAGCTGGTGAGTGCGATAGAGCTGCAGGAGCTGGAGGAGGAGGAGGAGGAACCGAGTGAGGAACCGAGTGAGGAACCGGGTGAGGAACCGGGTGAGGAATCGGGCGCCGCCACTGCTGCTGCCGCCGATCCTGATCCTGCTGCTAAACCTGTCGAGGAAGCTAATGGTAATTGTTTCCACATATAAAGATCCGAAATTCACACTGGAGTCTATGAAACAGGTCATTCTGCCTGCCTGCTAATACACTTCATCCACATGTAGTCTCCATTTGCTCCTATAATCACCTATAATTTTGCTCCTATAATCTGGGGAAAATGTTACACTAGATTTTGGAGTGTACTCGTGGAGATTTGTGAGATTTCTGATGTTTGGTGAGGAGGCCTGGGGTACGTGTTTGAATTCATCCAAAAAGTGTTCAACAGGGCTGACGGTTATAGCAGAGATCAGCAAGATCTTTCCGTCCAATCCCATGCAATCTATATCTTCCTGGATCTGGTTCTGTGAACAGGCTGGAACAGGTTGGGGTCTCTCATTTCAATTGAATTCCCTGCATCCAAACACATGCTATACAATTTTGCGCCTCCGAATTTGTGGTAACAGATTGGAGAAGAACCACTTTTTGCTGGAAAAGTCAGGCGTCCCAATACTTTTGTTTGTATAATATAGCTTTATAGACTCCTTATTCTGATTTAAACTATAACTTTAACCACTTACCTTAACTCGGTTTCCCAGAAGGTTTTGAAACCAACATGGCTGTCATTAAACTTCTCTCTAATGTCATAATGACGTCACAGATTTATAAGATTGTAACAATAACATATATTGAACATTCTGACCTTCCATTTAAAAGTATTGGAGAAATTAAATGTTCACCCTCCCAATTAAGGGTTTTTGCGATGATCATGATTACTCATTTCAGATCTTAGCCTATGATGTGAAAAGGTAAAAAAAAAAGTGAGGAATGTTTAGGGAGAATAATGGAAAAGAGAGAACAAACTAACAATAACCTGGTTGCATAATGTTATTATTCAGTAATAAAATAACTTTTATCGATTCTCTGCATCAGGGATAAATGCACACCATTCACCTTGACTGTTGATAAAGCTGCTTTGAGACAATGTCTGTTGTGAAAAGTGCTACAGAAATAAACTTGACTTGACTTGACTCTCGTGAAATCTCAAAATCTCTACTGTTACATCTATGCTATTGACTGGTTTGAGTAAATCATGGGCAAAGGGACTGATTATCTGCTGAATTTCTGCTGAGGCTGTATTAGTTCATAGTTCAAACGCAGTGCAAAAAGAGCTTTGGTGTATTTTATTTATTATTATTTTTTATTTTATTTAATTCATATTTTTATTTTTATTTTATAATTTTACCCCACTTTCTCCTCCATTTTTATTATATTTTTTACTGTATTTACAGGGTATTAATAATTGTAGTAATGTAATGGATAATTAAAAACAGAATTGACAAATTCAGTAACAAATTTGAAATGCAACAAAAGAAATAGACAAAGTGTAAAATTCAGGCTTGTGATGTCAGGCAGGTTTATTAAAGTGCCCAAAAACACAGTTAATGCAAATGCATGTTTTTATTTTTACTATTTTCTGAAATCTCGGGCAAACACCCATCATTTTTATTTGCCAACATTTACCTCTTCTGCCACCATTATCTTCAAATACCTAGATCCTCTCCAAGGTCAATGATATAATAGTGGCAGTTCCCATCCATCTCAATTTTTCGTGTCCAGGCCTTGACCCGTTCATGACCTCTTAACATGAAGTCATCGCACAACTGCTTTGAACAAATTGATGCTTTCTAGTGATGGGAAGGTCAGATCATTTTAGTGACTTGGTTCTTCGAAACTCGTTCGAGTAATTTTTTCTTTTCGTTCCTTTAACTATAGTTCCAGTAGTGAAAATATGAATGAACAGAATGAGTAGCTCATCTCTCATATCTTCTGATTCGTGTAGTTAGTTTGTCATGTGACTCATGTGACTTTCAGACAAAAAATAAATAAACTGATCTATTGCATTGTGTAGCGTCTTTTATAGCGTCACGTTATTAAAGGATTAAACGACTAGGACCAGAAGAGTCGAGAGGTCAACTACTACATTCTGTTCTACGTAACCTATAGAGATTTTGCGATGCTTTGCGTCCAATTGAAAAAGAACTAATCACTCTTTGTGACTACAAGTTCACCTTAAAGATTTGCTCCAAATGAATCGGTCATGAACAACTTCACACTAATGCTTTCACACACTTTTACATATTAATCACTTGCGTTTGTGATACTAATTACAATGATCACTTGCTTTGGATATACTGATTGCAAAAAAAGGTTCAAAAGTAAAAGAAGGTGAACAAGAAGTACAAGTACCATAGTAATGCACATGTGACCTTTTTTATTTATTTATTAAATTAAATTAAATATTCTTTTCTTCCTGGTTTAATCAGTGTCCTCTGACCTGGTCATCCCTGTGCTGTCTTTCTATCCCCTCACAGATCAGAAATGTTACAGCGTGGAGGAGGCGGTGGAAAGCATTGGCTTTGGGCGCTTTCACATACTACTCTTCGTTATTATGGGCAGTGCCAATGTAAGAGCAAAGTAAATGTTACCATGTGATACAGTATCGTATCTGTGTCTCTATGTATCCGTAAGTCTGAATCTGTGTGTGTGTGTAGATTGTTGAGGCAATGGAGATCATGCTGTTGGCTGTGGTGTCTCCTGAGATCCGATGCGAGTGGCATCTGGAGGATTGGCAGGTGGCCCTGGTCTCCACGGTGAGGTTTTTTACACTCATGTATAGGCAGTCTGTAATTAGTTTGGTATGGAGGGAAGCGTGGGGTGGTGTGTGGTGGCCTGATGAATAGAGGAGCTGCTGTTACCATGTCAAGTTGATTATTTTCCTGATATATCCTGATTTTATTGTTTTTATGTGTGTAGATGGTGTTCCTGGGCTTCATGGTATGCGGGGTACTGTGTGGATACGTGGCGGATAAATATGGCCGCTGGAGGGTCAGTTTACATCAAAAACACCTGAGATTGATGTTCACATTGCAGTCTGATGATGATGATGTTGGATATCAGAAAGATTTGTGTGTGTGTCCACTGAGTTCCGTTTGTCGTGTTCACACAGGTGGTGTTCGGGGGCTTCATATGGGCCGCGTATTTCTCTATGCTCACGTCATTCGCTCCATCCTACGGCTGGTTCATTTTCTTGCGCAGCATGGTGGGCTGTGGAGTAGCAGCTACGTCACAAGGGTAAACACACACACACTCTCACACACACACACACACACACACACACACACACACACACACACACACACACACACACACACACAAACACTTCTTCTTAATAAACGTATTAAACGTGTGTTCGGATGTGTCAGATTTGTCCTGAAGACGGAATTCATTCCTGCTAAATACCGAGGTTCACTGCTGCCCCTGGCCTCGGTACGTGACAAAACAAAGCTCATGTCTGATAATAATAATAATAATAATAATCTTGATGATGATGATGATGATCATGATGATTTTCCTATTAAAAAATCTACTGCGGTTAGATTTTCTGGATGATGGGATCGTTGCTGATCATCATTCTGGGGATGACTGTGGTGCCCACAATGGGCTGGCGCTGGATGATCCGCTTCTCCGTCATCCCGGGTGTTTTACTCATCATCCTTTTCCAGGTAAAGCTCATATCACATCTCAATAGAATAATCCTGGACACGGATACATTTCTTTCTTTCTTTTCTTTCTTTCTTTCTATCTTTCTTTCTTTCTTTCTTTCTTTCTTTCTTTCTTTCTTTCTTTCTTTCTTTCTTTCTTTTGTTCTTTCTTTCTTTTTACTTTTTTCTTTTTACTTATTTTACTGTATTTTCTTTCTTTCTTTCTTTCTTTCTTTCTTTCTTTCTTTCTTTCTTTCTTTCTTTCTTTCTTAAATGATTGACATTTTATATTTATTTCACTTTTCTTTGTTTCTTCTTTTTTTTGTGTTGGGTTTTGTTTGTTTGGTTGATTTGGTTGATTTATATTTGTGTTTTTTTTACTGTTCTTTCTTTCTTTCTTTCTTTCTTTCTTTCTTTCTTTCTTTCTTTCTTTCTTTCTTTCTTTCTTTCTTTCTTTCTTTCTTTCTTTCTTTCTTTCTTTTGTTTACGATTCACTTGTTTATTTACATTTTTATGTTTGTATTTGTGTATTTCACTGTCTTTTTTTCTCTCTTTTCACTGTCTTTTTTTGCTTCCGTTCTTTCTTGCTTTTTCTTCCAGTTTATCCCTGAGTCAGCGAGGTTCCAGGTCTCAGCAGGGAATGTAGAAGGAGCAGTTTCCACTTTAAAATGGATTGCTAAGATGAATGGAGCCAGTTTGCCTGAGGGGGAACTACGGGAACCTATAGTGGTGTGTTAACTCTCACTCTCTTTCTCCTTCTGTCTCTCTCTCTCTCTCTCTCTCTCTCTCTCTCTCTCTCTCTCTCTCTCTCTCTCTCTCTCACACACACTCACCCACGTGCTTGTGTTGTGTACTAGAGGTTATGTTGTGTGTTTTCAGACAGAGCGTGGTAATGCTGCCACTCTGGTTAGTCGAGCTTTCAGAAGGACGTCTCTGCTGCTGTGGTATTCATGGTAATGTGGCATTTATACTCACCTTTGGTGGTGTGTGTGTGTGTGTGTGTGTGTGTGTGTGTGTGTGTGTGTGTGTGTGTGTGTGTGTGTGTGTGTGTGTGTGTGTGTGTGTGTGTGTGTGTGTGTGTGTGTGTGTGAAAAGAAAGTATTGTTTTACACAAGTCTATGAACAAATCTTTATATTCTCAAGTATGTAAAAGTCCCAAATCTGATGCCTGCAGGTTTGTGGCGTCTTTCTCCTATTACGGCTCAGTGCTGAGCAGTTCAGAGCTGCTGGAGAAGAACCTGCTGTGTGTGATTGACGCCGACGCCGAACACAACATCAAACACAACAATGACGAGTCGCTGTGTTACTGCATCCCGTTCAACATGGACGACTATCAGACCCTCCTCATCAGCTCCCTGGGAGAGGTGGCATGTGAGTTCCTGGTGGGAATCCTAGTGGAATTAAACACGTATGTGTAGATCGGGAATTAGATCGGGATTTTATTAAATTTTCTTTCGCAGTGATCCCTCTGAACATCTGCCTGTTGCATGTTGTGGGCCGAAAGTACAGCATGGCCATCCTGCAGGTGCTCTCCGCCATCTTCTTCCTGCTTTTGAATGTCTGCACCACCATGTAAGTTCACTCTCCTATAGATGTATAGATGAAACACACCATAACAATCTAAACTAGTATAATAATTAAAATACAAGTCAAGTCAAGTCAAGTCAAGTTTATTTGTATAGCGCTTTTCACAACAGACATTGTCTCAAAGCAGCTTTACAGAAAACAACAGTGAAGGTGAATGGTGTGCGTTTGTCCCTGATGAGCAGCCGTGGCGACAGTGGCAAGGAAAAACTCCCTTAGATGATATGAGGAAGAAACCTTGAGAGGAACCAGACTCAAAGGGGAACCCATCCTCATATGGGTGACATCAAAAGTTTGGTCATAAATCTTTACAAAAATACACCATGTTCAAAGGATTTTATTTACCCCAACAGTGCTCGATTCTGATTGGTCAGAAAATATACACACTGACTTGCTTGTCATTTTTCACACAGATCATTTGATCATTGATCTTTTTTTTTTTTTTACACAGGGTTTTTTCCCTCACATATTTTGTACAATGTTTGCTCTCGGTAAATGTTCCACTAGATTTTGTGAAGATTTGTGCCTTATTCAGGTACAAAGGCGTTAATAAACTCAGGTACTGATGTAGGGTGATGTGAAGAGGTCTGAGGTGCAGTCAGTGTTCAAATTTATCCCAAAGATGTTCAATCGGGTTGAGGTCAGCGCTCTTTAGCAGGCCACTCAAGATCTTCCACTCCAACCAAAATCTTCATAAAGCTGGTGTTTTGTAAAGGGGCATTGTCATGCTTGAACAGGTTTGGGTCTCCTAGGTCAAGTAAAGAAACATGTTATGCCACATCCATAGACATCTTATACAATTGTGTGCCTACATCTTTGTGGTAACAGTTTAAAGAAAAAAAAGCAGTCATGCCAGATGGTGCATGTGGGCGGGGCTTTCAGGAAGTGTCTGTGAATAGCATATAAAAGAGTCTAAAGAGTACAGAAAACCTTGAATCACACGTGTGTGGAATATTTGGGCTGGAAAAAAGATTGTTAAAGATCACTGACTGTCATGTTTTGATATTATCACAGTCATATAGTCATATCACAGTCTCAAGGTTTCTTGCTCATGCCATCTCAGGGAGGTTTTTCTTGCCACAGTTGCCACTGGTTCGCTCATTAGGGACAAACTTACACTTATAAGGAACAAACTTCTACATTCTTTCATTTCTGATTTATTTGTGTAAAGCTGCCCTGAGACAATGTCCATTGTTAAAACCGCTACACAAATAAAAATGCATTAAACTGAATCAATAAGTTTACAGAGTTGAGGTCAGGAAGTGACAGCATTCTCTTTTCTCTCCTGCAGGTTTGGGTTTACAGTGTTGCTCTTCCTGCTGCGCTCGCTGGTCTCCATGAATTTTAATGTGGTCTATATTTATACTGCAGAGGTGAGGTGCTTTCAAATAAACTTTTGTTCATTTGTTTTATTTGCATGAATAAGGTTACAGTCATTTGAATAATAATCCGACTAATATATATATGGACTGTAGTTCAGTAATGGTGTGTTCCTGCAGGTTTACCCTACAGCAGTGCGCTCTATAGGAATGGGCTTCTGTACCTCATTCAGTCGAATCGGTGGGATGATTGCCCCCTTTATAGCACAGGTAATGTATGCTCTAAAGATTTATTCATACACTTTATGGGCAAATGTATTGAGGCACTTGACTTTTCTAGTCGTATGTGGTTCTTCCAAACAAAGGTGGAGGCACACAATTGTCTGTGTCTGAATAAACTCAAATCTCCACCAGCACACTACAGAATCTAGTGGAACATCTCCCCAGAAGAGTGGAGCTTATTATAATAGAAAATGGGGACTGATTGTGGAATAGGATGTTCAAAATGCACATTCGGATCGTATAGTCAGCTGTTCACACCAAACTTTTGTCTATATAATGTATCTGTATGGTGGTTTGGGGGGGAAAACTTTAAATACTCTCATGTATGAATCCTTACCAGCTACAGTAAATGTGATTTACAGTCAATGCCACACTTGAATCAAGTATTTATATTATATATATATATATATATTACCAATCAGACCTGCACCATGATACAATAAATACGTTCTCCAATTGAGCTTTTTGGATTTATTTTAAATGTTTTTACTTCGGAAAAAAAATGGAAAGATTCAACCCTGTAATGTTTAATTATATATATATATATATACACTATATATTGCAAAAAGTATTGGGTCACATGGTTATTAATGTGGTATGTGATTTTTGAGCACTACATTCCACATTTAGTCCCAATTGGCTCTTCTAATTCCCTCCACTCTTCTGGGAAGATGTTCCACTAGATTTTGGAGTGTGTTTATGGATATTTGTGTTTATCAGCCACAAGGGTATTACGAAAGGCAGGTACTGATGTAGGTGAGGAGACCTGGGTGAATTCATCACAAAGGTGTTCAGTAGGGATGAGATCAGAGCTCTATAGCAGGCCACTCAAGATCTTTCTCTCCAAAACATGTAAACCAGATCTGCAAGGAGCTCACTTTGTGCACAGGGGCATTGCCATGCTGGAACAGGTTTGGGTTTCCAAGTTCAAGCGAATGCTAAATGTTTTTAAAAAACGTCCTGAACAATTGAGTGCCTCCAGCTTTTGTGGTAACAGTTTAGAAAAGAACCACATATAGCAGGTTTAATATCTATCTATCTATCTATCTATCTATCTATCTATCTATCTATCTATCTATCTATCTATCTATCTATCTATCTATCTATCTATCTATCTATCTATCTATCTATCTATCTATCTATCTATCTATCTATTTATACACACACACACAATTTTATAACATGATGGGCTTTTCAAGGTCGCTACACTCATTAAAATGTATTAAGTCGATTTTCTGTGGGTCTTTATATAGTAACTGTGACATTTGTATTCCTTTTCTTTGTTTCTATGGTTATTTTTTTTCTTTCATTCTCAGTGTCAGTTAGTTCCTTGAGTTTGCTTTAAAAGGTGTTACTGTGTGTTTTGTGTCTCAGGTGTTGATGTCTAAGTCTGTGCTGTTAGCATTGTCTCCGTTCACTCTGACATGCTGTCTGTGTGCTATCGGGAGTTGCCTCTTACCCATCGAAACCAGAGGACGAGCGTTACTGGTAATTTGCATTCTTGTGCACTAAAATCAATATGATCATGATTCTAATCTAATTGTGCACACGGCTTGCGGGC